>NW_020447322.1:70979-145277 GCF_003343035.1 Apteryx rowi
GCGCCCACACCACCTCTCACACCTCCTCATTGCTGCGCTCGATACCTGCCCGACGGCAAGAGACAGGAACTGCCAGTGCTGCTGACAGCAGGAGATGAATGGGGCCGAGTCGGCGCTGCAGGGCACAGGGAAGGAGGGGAGATGAGCCCAGTTGTGGTGGGCGCCAGGGCTTGGGAGCACTGTCCGAGGGGCCAAGGCTGTGAGGTGACTGTCCACCAAACATCTGCATGGGTACAGACAGGCAGGTTATTAATGAGTCCCTCATTATTATCTTAGCTGCCAGGATCACATCTCATTGCTGGGCTGCAAACATCCATGGGGAGATCCTGGCTGGTGGGTGCTTGCCCAGCTCTGTGCTGCCTGCCCTTGTCCCTGCCCCTGGGCCTGTGGGCTCTGCTCTGCCGGGTTTGGGTGCTTTGGGTATGTGGCTGAGTCTGCTGCCTTCTGCCCCTGGAAACCCTGGATGGGGCTGTCTCATCAGACCCAGAGCTGGGGTTGGTCTCATGGATGCCACCAAAGGATGAACCCAGGGAAACGGAGGAGGTGCTGAGACTAGTTCTGCGCAAGGATGCCCTTGGGGCTTGCTGTGGGTGCTGYTCCCCTGGCAGCACCTCAGGATGCCCCGGCAGCCCCTGCTCCAGCCTCTTCCCTGGGCTTCCCCTGCTCTGAGTGCTGTCAGCCCCAAGTCCACCCCACTGCCACACTGATCCCTTGCTTTGCTTCTCCTGCAGGCGCATGGCAGCAGCGCTGAAGCAGATGCTGCATCCACAGAGCGGTGGAAGTGCTGGGCTCTGGGCTCCAGTGCTGGAGAAGAATCACGGTACCAGGCCACACAGCCTGCTCCCTCCCCACGTCCCACACCAGGCCAGGAGGCACCACCTGGAAGAACATGCAGGACCATGGACTGGCTGTACCAGCGCAGCCCGTGGTAGGAAGACAGACCAAAGGAGAGGCTGTGTCATGGCTGAGGATGGGGAGTGAGACTAACTGCCTAACTTCTGCAACATGGTGCTCCTGCAAGAAAAAGGAGGAACAGTGTGCAGGTGGGAGTAGCAGAGGGGACATTATGTGCAGAGATTGAACCGGAGGCCATGTTCCTCCCCAGCTCAACCAGTTCATTTACACAATGCCTGCCTGGACATGGAGTGTTCAGGATTCCCACAGGTGCATGTTTGAAGGAGCCACAGAGCATGCCTGCTCCTGTGCACCTATACTGGGGTATTGGCTACATGGCCTGGACAGTGCAGGTCAAACCAGAGGACTGTGTCTGCACCAAGCCTGTGTGCTGGATGAGGCACTTCAGAGCTGGGACCTGCCTGATCGAGATCGCAATCTTACAGGAGCTGGGGCTCCTCTGTGACCCCCTCATTAATGCAGGTGGCTTTGGAAAAGCTTGTCCAAGGTGTCCTGTCCGTGGTGGTGGGGGAGGTGGTTGCAGTACTACTGCTCTGTCCTCACCTTGTACATGGGTCACTAACAGCCTCCCAGGGGTCTTCGCTCTCCAGCAATGCCCGGGTGATGGTGACAGTGAGSAAGGGCTCTAATCCTTCCCCATCAGAGGCTTGGCAACTGCTCGCTTCAGCAAAGCCAGTCCTTTCCTATAAACTTGGACTATTAACTTAAGCAGCAGCTCAGGTTTCACTTTTGCGTACGGGTTTGGTGCTTAAAATCCTTCCCAATTCCTTGCAGCCATCATATAGGGAAAGGAAAATTTTCAGACYTCATACTCTGGTGATGTCTTGGGTGGCCAAAGTGGGCTACACGGACAGCACGGTCTCAGCTGGAGCTGAGTTTTTTGGACTGGGACTGATGCAAGACAGGAAGGGATTAGTGACTGTCTAGGAGGCCAAAAAGCACCAAAAGGATGCTTGGGACTGTCTGATGGGACACAGTCCTCATCCCCTGTCCTGGTCCATAGGGCCTTAGCCCTGCAGATGGCTCCCCAAGACTGAAATGTCCACCATAGCTCTGCACATCTCCCCTCCTTCCCTGTGCCCTGCAGYGCCGACTCGGCCCCATTCATCTCCTGCTGTCAGCAGCACTGGCAGTTCCTGTCTCTTGCCGTCGGGCAGGTATCGAGCGCAGCAATGAGGAGGTGTGAGAGGTGGTGTGGGCGCRCTGACAGCAGGAAGATGGATGGAGGGGGCCTGAGCCCTGGGGCTGAGCACAGCCAGAGCTGATGCTGGGCAGGACTGGCACTGCATGGGGCAGACTGGGTTGGGGAGATGCTCAAGATGTTTCTCAGTGCACAGCATGCCATTTCGGGGTCCCATCTGCTGCAGGCAGAGCTTCCACACTGTGCATCATGCTCACTCACTGGAAGAAGCTGCTGCCACTCCACAAGGGTATCCCCAAGGCATTGCAGGGGTGAACCTGAGAGCAAGGAACATCTGCCAAAATCCCTTCCCTGGGCTTTGGGGAGCTTGTCMTCAATACAGGCTCTCAGCCAGGGAAAACACAGCTAGACACCACTGAGGGCAAAGACAGAGAGACTGGGAATTTCCCAGTGTGGGGTTAGGAGGTAAGGAGTTGCTTCACACCCCGGCTTGCAGCTGGGTGCTGGCAGTGAAACTCCCTGGTCCACACTTGAGTGCTGGCTTACAGGCAGCTGCCTCCTTCAAAGAGATCTCCTTGCACAGTGTCTCCAGTTATCTAAAAATGTGAGGTATGTCCTCAAAATCAGGTGGTGGACTTAAAAACCACAAGGCTTTTGAAAGTGATTGTTGTATTTCTGAGACGGAGTGTTAGCTTGATTAGTTTTTTCACTTCTTTCTTCCCAAGGCTACAAACCTGTTCCCCTCTCCCATATTTTTAGTAAATGAAAGCTGAGATTCCCCTGTAACTACAGCCCTGCAACGACAAGGCATCAGAAAGCAGACTCGTCTGCCAGGAGAGCTGTCCCAGGAGAGCACTGACCCCACTGATGCCTTCAGGATGGACAATGCCAGTTAGGGAAGAGTTTCTTAGCACCCAAGTATTTGAAGGTGATAAACATGGKACCACTTTAAATAAGACCATTTTACATGACATTCTGGACTGGCTGGTCTCTGCAGAATTTCCTCCTCTGTAGTGGAAGAAAACTTTATTGGCATTTTTTCTTGGTGTTTCCTAGCAGGTTTAAAAATGTCCCTTTTGCTTTGTTTCTCCCTGCAGTTTGAGACTCATATTTTGTTATGGAGCCTTGTGGAAGGGGTGGAGAAAGTCCAACACAGAACAGAGAAAGAGAGAGGCAAGCAAGAGAGGTCCCTCCTTTTAGGARGTGATGCTTCGGCTTGGTGAGAGTCTGCCCAGCTCTTGGTTTCATGCAGAGAAAACAAATGATGCCAAGCCTGAGTGATCCAGGCTGCTGCTGCACTGGATAGTGAGTTCTGCACAAGCTGCATGAGATGCACTGAGGGTGGCTACCTTGTATGTCATGCAAAAGTGGGGACACTTCTAGGCAGCAGAGAGCAGTGCTTCTGCATTTTGAAGTGCTCCTGGGTGACCCTGAGAGCACGTTCCCCTCCCTGTGTGTCTGCATTGCAAAGGGGTGTTTGCAATTTCCTGTCATTTCCTGCGCTGTAGCAGATGCAGAGCAGGAGGGTGGGGGAACTAAGGCAACCAGGGAACAGTACGGAGGTGACATCAAAAATGAAAGGGGAAGGAGGCTTGTCCTGGGGTTRATAGCTCCAGCTGCAAGCCCAGAATGTGTCAGGGCACTGGAGGAGGGAGCACAATGCCTTCTGGAGGCTGACAGCTTGGGGCAGGGGGTTGCTGCAACCTGTTGTTAATATTCCTGGGCTGTTTCTCTTCCAGCTCTGGGTAATGAGCAACAAAAGCCTGGAAGACCTGCAAATGGTAGGAGACCTTGTGCTGCACAGCTGTACTGAGCAATTAGCAGGGAGCAGAGACAGTGACCAAGTCAAGTTTCCCTCTGGGAGATAATGAAAAAGATGGACATATGGAGGAGTTGCCCTGTCAGAGGCCCTAGTGCTTGTGTCTTAGGTTTTCTTACCCTTACAGAATGATAAAACAATCTTAGATCATGGCCTATACCCCTTAATGAGGCTCTAGAAGGGTTTTAAAACCTCAGATCCTGGACACACCCTAGTGGCCTGCTCTCAGCTCTGGACATTGTCAGGGAAGGGCTATAGAAATCTGTCTCAGAAATGTGAAGATCCAGGACAGGGGAATGGTTTGTGCTGATAGCACCACCTTAGTAGGTCAGAGAGGTCCCAGCATATTTGCATGGCACTACTCAGGACACCCAGTTCAGGAGACGGGGGACAGTGAGAAAATCCTACTGACACACTGGGGTGGGGCAGCATGGAAAGGCTCATCCCACCCAGCTCTGAAAGGGTACAAAAAGACACATCCAAACCCAGCATGCTATTTCCAACCTGGGAACCAAAGAGGTGCAAGGAGGACTTGATAGCCACTGTCCTTCATCTTCTGTGTCATTGCAAGGGTTCCTGGGCAGACTGCTTGGATGCAAGCAYCTTAGTGGCTGCATGCTTCAAACTGCATGCCCTGGGGACTGACTGCTGAACATATTGCTTGGGCACACACATCCTGGTGCTTCTGAGTACGTGAGAGTAAAGGCGTGAGAGTAAATGAGAGAAGCCGGTTTTGTTTCAGTTTTTTCTTTTAAAATAAAACCACTTCTCTCATCTAGGGTYTCATTTGCTACACTTGATAGAATGTTGCAACACCTTTCTAGATGGTTGTATACTGTAACCTGCTTTGGAAAACCTCTGTGCTGCATTTACTGTTCATAAGGAGACCTAGTTTTTGATTGTACTTCTAGTTCCCATTCCTTACTARAGAAAAAATCAAAGAGATTTAGGGAGACCTGCTATGGGAATTCCTTAAAAACCTTTCCCAGGAAGACTTTATAAGGCYTAAATATCCACTACCATACTGTCACCTGGGGGACAAAGATGACATTCCTCAATGCATCCTAGGGGTTACTGACATGTGAGATATTAGGAGAGTCTTTTTTTCCTATAATGTTGGAAATACTGCAGTGGACAGCACTATGCAAGTTCCCACACAGATGGATTTCAGAGMTCCTGCTCCTGGCTCGGAAGAAGAGGTAAGAAACCCAGAGTGGCTGCAAAACCTGTTCCTTTGTTGGGAAAAGGTGACCTGACCACAGGAATGAGAAAAACAAAGCCCTACAAAAGGACTTCCAAGCAGTGAGTGCCCTCTGTTCCCTCGGTGTGGATCAGACAGTGCAGGGACAAAGGAGAGGGGCTGTAGCCCTTCAGCTGAGGCTGTCTTTGCCATGTGGTCTTGGCCTGGCAGGGCTGGGAATAGCCTGTTGGCAATGGAGCCACCCAGACATTTACCATGGACAATTACCAACCACTACGACCCCTTGCTGGGGGATGCAGATGGAGTTCATACTGTCTGCACCTTCAGGCAAGGACAAGCTTCATTCACAGAGCCTAATTTGGGGGTTTGCCTGCCCAGGGGCCCAGCACATCCTTCATGTTCCTTTCACACTAGGAAAYGGAGAACTTCCGTGCATGCAGCATCCTTAGGATAGCTTTAGCACATAAGCTCCTTCACAGAGTTGGAGTAAAAGCCCATCAGAAAGGCATGTGTATCTGTTCACAGAGTCCAGGTCTGCTCTAGCTTGACAGAGAGGGGAACAGAGCTCTGACTCTTTAACTGGCTGACCAACAGATACAGGGGAAGCATGAACTCCATGCATGCAGATTGATCTGCCTGGACATATTAAAGCAGAAGAAGTTCTTGCATGGAAATGAACATATTGCAAGTGCGTCTGAATACATGGCCTGCTCCCCATGGAGGGGTGGGGAATGGAGGTACTAAGAAAGGGAGGACAGGAGAGTGCAGGAAGTGCTGGGGAGTTGGAGGAAGCAATACTAGAGTACTGCAGACCAAATGGCCATCTGGGCCAGCTCCTGCTGACTCTCTCGTGTCTCAGCATCACCATCTGTTGGCCAGAAACGATTATGATCCAGATGTGGTCTCTGTCTCTTAAGTCTGTAAAACCCTAATGCTTAGAGGCTAAGGGAGTGTCCAGCCCTATCTGACTTTATATTAATTCTTCTTCACCRTGAGTGGAGGCAGGGTCTTAAACCTGGCTGAACTCTGGTGGCAATCCATGTGATTTTTGTTTTCTTTTCTGTGTGTAGCTCCAAAAGTTTTCAATCTGCTGCCCTATACCATGTTCTGCAAAGGGTATGGGTCAAGACTTTTGAGTCTAAGCTAATTGCCCTCTGCAAAATATACTGTGTGACCCTATCCCACACTGACAGGTAGTTTGTGYTGACCTCAACACTCACCATCATTAGCTGTGGAAGAGCCACAGAAGGAGGAATATCGTAACTTCCATTGGGCTTGGAAATCTGCAATCAGAGCCACTGGAAATAGGGCCAGCCCTACCATTTTTCTTTGTGTCTTCAGAAGACCACTGTTTTCCCCACTTGCTGTCCCACTGAGTCCTTTTTCATGCTCCAAGTTTGATCCCTCTTGTCATCTTCCTGCCRGCTTTGGGCCTCTCTCCCTCAAGCTCTCAGGTCCATTTTCTCTTTCAGCTGACACATTTAAGGTAGGTGCCTGATGACTGCCAAAAGGCAAGTGTTGTTCCAAGCATCAAGAAGGAGGACCCAGGAATTACAGACTGCCTCACTCCTTAGGAAGATTATGAAACAAATCAACCTGGAAGCCCTCTCCAGGCAGATGAAGGATGAGTAGGTGATTATGAATAGGCAGCATAGATTTACCAAGGGCAAATCAAGCCTAACTGAGCTGATTGCCTTGGATAATGAGATGACTGGCTGTGTGGACAAAAGGAGAGCAGTAGATGACCTTCATGTCAAGCAATGTTTCTGGCACGATCTTCCATTGACTTCTTATAGTCAAACTCATGAGATGTGGTTTGCCTACATGGAATTTAAGGTGGGTAGAAAACCGGCTGGATTGTTAGGGTCAAAGGGTGGTGAGGAATGGTACAAAGTCCAGCTGGTGGCTGGTTACTAGTAGCATTTCTCAGGGCTTGATACTGGGACTGACACTGCTGAAAATCTTGATTAATGACTTGAGTGAAAGGACAGAGTGCACCCTCAGCAAGTTTGTGGATGATATGAAATTGAGGGGAGCAGTAAATGCCCTGGAGGGCAGGGCCTCTATTCAAAGGGACTGTCAGGGCCCTGAGTACACCAACAGGCCTTAATTGCCATAACTATTCTCTCCTGGGGCCTCCACCCACACCCTCTGCCCATGGGTCAGGGGCTCCATTTAATCTCAGTCCTGGGCCTTCAGTCCCTACCCGAGCTATGTTGTAGGAGTACTGGTCTCTAGCCTTGACTCTGGCCCCACCTCCTACATGGACCTTGGACCTATGCTGTAGCAAGCTTGTTTCCTGGATGGAACCCTCATACCCTTGTCTCCAGTCCTGTTTCTGGCTCCATCTCCTTTTGCTTCTGCCTGGACTCCCTGGATGAACCCTGGGGCCTGTTTTTCTGCTTGTGGTGCCTGGAGATGTCAGTGGTCCCCATAATCAACCCCTGGCTCTACCCACAGTGTCCCCTGCAGGACAGCAACCTGTTGCTGCATGCATGGCCTGCAGTGGGGTGCCCCTCAGCTACCATTCCCTTATGGAGCAGCCAGCCCTGACTAAACCCCGACAGGGACCTCAACAAGCTTGAGATGTGGGCTGACCAAAAATCATGATCGGCTAACCTGAATGCTGTGTCCTGCATCCTGGATGGGCTCAGGGCAAGTGGATGAAGAGCAGCTTGGTAGTAAAGGACCTGGGGGTTCTGGTGGACACCAGCTTGTCCACAAGTCAGCAGGGTGCCCCTGCAGCTAAAAAAGGCCAGCCACTTCCTGGGCTGTGTTGGCAAGAGTGTGGGCAGCAAATCGAAGGAAGGGGTTGTTCCCCTCTATTTAGCACTAGTGAGACCACATCTGGAGTATTAAACTGAGTTTGGGGCTTCCTAGAATAAGAAGGGCATTAATGCACTGGATTGAGTCCAGTGGAGACCACTAATCTAGTCAGGGGGCTGGAACATATGATACAYGAGGAGAGGCTGAGAAGAGYTGGTTTGCTTTCCCTGGAGAAGAAATGATCTTTTTGGTGTCTTCAAATACCTTGTGGGTGGATAAAGGGAAGASTAGAGCCAGATGTTTTGGAGGTGCACACTGGCAGTGTGAAAGGCAAAGAACCAAGCTGCAACACAGGAAATTCTGATGAGATATTAGGAAAAAAATGTTTCACCATGAGGGTGGGCAAACGCTGGAAGGTGTCTTGAAAAAGTGTATGAGTCACAGTAAGGGAAATCCTAGTTGGATATTGGAAAACAGAAAGTGAGGCTGGTCAAACACTAGGAGTTTCCCAAGCAGGTTGTAGAATTTCCATCCTTTGAGAATTTTGAAATAAAACTGGACAAGGCCATGAGTGACCCAGTCAATCTTTGAAGTTCTATCTGTCTTTGAAGTTCCCCTGCTCTGTGTTGGGGTTTGGACCAGATAACACCCAGAGGTCCTTTCCAATCTCAAAAATTTGACTCTGTGATTGTATAATTCCATTTCTGTTGTGCATGGCAAAGTCAAACTAAGCACTTCTGGAGTTGTTATTATCTCTGAGAAGTTGTTCAAAAAATGGACATGAAAGATAGGGTGTGGTTCTGTGGTTTGTCCTCTTTGATTTCCTTGATCCAAAGCCCCATTCTTCAAATGAGCTGAGGTCATCTCCTCCGGGTATGCTTCTCCAAACTGAAAAGTGTAGAGAAAAGATAATGACCTGCTTTGAGCTCTTTAATGCTCCAGAGACTGAAAGAGATTCTCAGTCTCCAAATCTCCATATTAGGTGAACTAATAAGAGTGTTTAGTGAAGGTGGCTTGTTTTCAAGTTCTGCTGTACAGCTTAAGTCAGGTGCTTCACCACATCTGTATCTCTCTGAGATTTTTCAAGAGGGAAGCAGAGAGAAGTATTACTGAAATGTAAGTGAGTCTTATTGTTTTTCAGCCTTAGTTGGAATTCCCAGTACCAGACCCACRAGCAAGGAAATAGTGTCTCCACCAATTTCCCATAGTTTTCTCTTGCAAAAAGGAAATGGCTCAGAGAGGAAGAGACAGGGAAGACAGGGACAAGTGACAAGGAACACTTGTGTGGGTTTTGTATCCCTCACCCCTAGACATCTGCATTGCAGTCATCTGTGTGTGTTCTGTGCACACTGTGCTCCGTTTGTGGAAAAGGGAGAGTACAGGTCAGCTTTTTTTATTTGAACTTTCCTCTCTGTGGGAGAGACCCCCTCCATGCTTTCCCAGCACCTGTCTTTCTACATAATCCTTCTGAAACCTCTTCCTGTCCTTATTTCATGCTCTCCCTGCAGCGTCYTGGGTTTCAGTTCCTCTGTCAAAGATTTGTCCTTCCAGCAGTAGCTACCTGGATGAGTTACTTCTGGCGCTTTTACAGGTTTGTAATTCTAGCTTTGCTGATAGCATAGGAACAACTCTTCATTCCTTCCCAACCCAGTTTGTTCTTTGTAAAAGCCTCCTGTGCCTGCCTCAGTGGAGTCCTTGTCATTTCATTGTCGGTTCTTTAAAGATGTTTTTTCTGTGTTGCCCAGACTGGGAAGCTCTGATGTTGGTGAGAGGGAAGAGTGATGTTTCTTCTGGGGTATGACACTCTGTACTTTCTTCCCAAAACAGGCAACTTACTGTTCTGTCTCTCCTTACTACACAACCATTGAGAAAGCAGATCTGGAGATTACATTATCAGAGTGTATGCTCAGGCAGCATTCTCTCCCCATTGACCAGAAAGGACTCCTGGGTGAGGACCAGAACCATTCCCATAATGAATATTTAGGGAGTTTACTGTTGGAGATGGGGCATATCCAAAGACTRATTTCCCTCCTTCTCCCCCAGTATTTTCAAGGAGAGATTGTTCAACTTCTGGGGTTGCCCATTTTCATTTATAGACTGTAGGGACAGGCCAAAGAACTAGGAAATATTTGTACAGATAAAACAAGATATCAGGAGTGAGGGGAGGCCAATATAATCCTCTGTGTCTTAAGGTTTCATAGTTATGAAAAAGAAGTCTCAGCACAGAGGGAAGAAGCAGATGGGTAGCAAATGCCTACGAGAAAGATGATGAATAGTTATTGTCCTACCAGACTTCTGTCCTGCCTATGGGAAGATGAGCAATGTTACCTTGTAAAAGCACTTTTTCTGTGTTTCAGATTGAGTCATATAATTTCAGTGTCCCAAACTGAACAATCTATCGCAGAGCATGAAATCCAGCACCAAGGTGAAGCTACTCTGGTTAGTAAACTTAGTACAACTTTCCATAATGGTCATTGCCAAACAACCAGTTCAAAAATGAACTAAAGGATGAGACTGTTACACACCATGCTATGCCTAGGCATTTTACAGCTTGAGCAGAACTTGGCTTTYGCAGCACCTGGTTTATTTTACCCACTCTCTGAGAAGCCATTTGAGAAGCTGTTTCTAATTGATCTGTGTCTAAATTTTCCTTTAGATCTTGCATGACTCTCTCTTTACAGCACCAGTGACAGTGCCCACTGGAGAAGTTTTTCACCTGGGAGATACATGCCTGTAGTAGCAAGGAATTAATGATCTTCCCCTGTATACTACACACAGAAAGCGTGCATCAAACTAATGGCAGAAAGCAACTGCACCCAAATGACTGAATTCATTTTAATGGGGTTCACAGATGATCCAGTGATTCAGGTTACCCTCTTTCTGATGTTTCTGCTCATCTATCTTGTCACCATCCTGGGGAACCTTGGGATAATCACATTAATCAGGACCAGTCCTCAACTCCACTCCCCCATGTATTATTTCCTGGGCAATCTGGCTTTTGTGGACCTCTGTTCTTCCACAGTCATCACCCCCAAGATGCTGGTTGATTTTATGTCAGAGGAGAAGACTGTTGCTTATGCTGGGTGTCTAGCTCAAGTGTTCATTTTTGATATTTTGGGGATTACTGAATGTTTCCTGCTGGCTACGATGGCATATGACCGTTACGTGGCCATTTGTCATCCCCTGGTATATTCGGTTGTCATGTCTCCGAGACTCTGTTTCCAGCTGGTGATTGGGTCGTATCTGGTTGGACTGATGAACAGCATGGGTCACACCATGGGCATATTAAACTTATCTTTCTGTGGCTCCAATGTCATTGATTTGTTTTTCTGTGACATCTCTCTTCTGATTTCACTCTCAACTTCCGACACCACCCTCAACTGCATCATTCTCACAACTTCTGCTAACTTATATGGTGTTTCCAGCAGTCTCATTATCCTGATCTCCTACATTGTCATCCTCTCCACCATCCTGAGGATCCGCTCAGCCAAGGGCAAACGCAAAGCCTTCTCCACCTGTGCCTCACACCTGACTGTTGTGAGCATCTTCTATGGGACATCGCTTTTTATTTATTTAAAACCAAGCTCAGAAAACTCAAGAGGAGAAGATAAATGGGCTGCGGTGTTCTACACAGTAGTGACTCCTATGCTGAACCCCTTGATCTACAGCCTGAGGAATAAGGAAGTAAAAGAGGCTCTGAGGAGGATCACAAAAATAAAATGAAGCTCAATGTTKTAAGTTTATGGTCAGAGAGAATGAAGGTGACATGCTTAGGTTTTGATGAAATATCTCAGATTGACAATATTCTTTGGGTTTTCTTCACTCTGACTTACATGATGCATTGGATGATTCATTATCCTCAGTTGGTTCAGGATTAAGTCAGTTAACTGATTAAACTGATAAAACTCAGTTCTCCAGTTGCTGATAACTGTTTTCAGTAGTTAATTTAAACTAATGAAGACATAGGCAGAGGACTACAAGCATGCAATTTTCATCATCTTACATTTTGTTTTCTTGCATTTATTCAATCTCATGTACCAGGCCAAAGCCTTTCATACATAAAATTTAATCCAGAAGAATATTTCAAAAATTCCTATAATTGGTTGGACTCAGATCATGAACTATGGCATGTGCTACTTCACTGCTACTTAATGAGACCACCACAGCACATCTGTGGTGCATAGTTTTCTGTTACCTAAAAAGGTAGATTGCAGATTGTGGACTGTCTCTTGTACTTAGCAAATCAGAGTGATTATGGGGTGAATTCTATTATTCTACYGAATAAAATTCCATTTCAAGGAAGTGTTGTAAGGTCATTAAGGGCCATAATAACTGGCCTCAGGACATCAACACCTTTAGCAAGAAAATTACAGATGACAGAAGATAACTGGCATGGTACCCAGGAAATTATTTTGCTTGTTCATATTGAAACCTCATYAAATGACTAACAGTAGGATACATCTCATTTAATTTTAAATAGCTGAAAATTTAACTTTAAATATGATATTCAGATGACCAATGAAGAAATACACACACTTCTAAAGGGCACTTTTATCTTAAGATACAGTAGCAATGAATCTCCTGCAGTCTACCTGCAAAGAGAATCTCTGGAAGACACACAAAAAGTGCATTGCCTTGAATATATAAAAAGCAAAAATGCTCCAATTATTTTCTCATTTATAGGTCATTTATAGTGAATTACTTTTGTTTTACACCAGCCCATATAGRCTGCAATGTCCTTAAGAACCATGGTGAGATCTGGAKTGATGGCTTAGTCCTAGTGATATCCTAGAATCATGTAATATTTAGGAGTGAAGGGGTCAGAGGGAGAAACTGCTCAGTTCATGTGGATTAAATCAAATCAGGATCAAAGTGGTTTACCGATTTATTAACAACATGTAATTAACAGGGAAGCCATGAACTATACGTTCATGGTCAGCATCAGAAGTGCAATAAAGCTGAATCCTTCTTTGTTTCCAAAGTCTCTTGRTAATTTCCTGGTTACTGTTTAATCCAGCTAATGGTCATCTTCCTCTCTAGCATTATCAGTCTGGGGCAAACTCCCTCTCAGACAGTACTGGGTGTTTCACCCGCACRCTATTTATATTCACATTCCTCTCTTATCAGCTGTTGCTATCCAGGCCATCTTGCCAGGGGAGGAGCTGTGCAGGCACTCACATAGAAGGAATCGCTGGAGCTCTCTAGTACAAACTCCCACCCTGGACCCCTGTACCACTGTTTGACCAGCCTCACAGTGATTTTTTTCCCCTTATATCTAATC
The DNA here is from genome assembly GCF_003343035.1 of Apteryx rowi. NCBI lineage: Eukaryota > Metazoa > Chordata > Aves > Apterygiformes > Apterygidae > Apteryx > Apteryx rowi. Next base: position 84,103 of record NW_020447322.1, read on the forward strand.
TGAATTTCCCATGTTGCAAATTTTGTTCATTGTCTCTTTTCCTGTCCCTGTGAAYCCCGGAGAAAAGCCTGACTCCATCTTCTCCACACTTTTCCATGTGGGAGTTGAAGACAGCAATAAGATCTCCTCCTTGCCTTCTCTTTTCCAGGCTCAGCAAACCCAATTCTTTTGACTTCTCCTCGTATGTCTTGTGCTCCAGCCCCCTGACCACTGTGGTAGTCWCCACTGGACTTTTTCCAGTATGTCAACACCTTTCTTACACTGGGGAGCACTAATGCAGACATAAACATTATCGGTCCTAGCATTGATACCCAAGGAATGCCACCATTAACCTTCATTATGTTGATAATGCATTTAGAGAAGCCCTTCTTGTTGCCATTCCCATTCCCCCCTAGCTTCAACACCAGGTGAACTTTGCTTTCCCAACTACAGCTCTGCATATTCCCACAAGGTCTTTCTATTCCTCCTGGCTAGCCCATCCCTGCTTCCACCATTTTTTCCCCACTTTCTTTCACTTTCTTTTATCCATAACTCTTTACCATTTTCCCCATTGCTGAGAACATAAGTAGCAGATAGCAAATGTTTTGTTGTCATATTTGGCACTTAGAGATAGAAACACCCAATTCACCATAGAAAATCTCGGYCTCAGAGTTATTTGTAATATGAAGCACATAATACATTTGCTATTTATATCAAGTCAAAGAGAGTAAGATATTATTCTTTCATTTATTGTTTCTCTATTCCTGAAGAGAGTTACAAAATGGTACTTAGCCATAGTTATTTAATATTTGAGAAGAAGGCTTACATACAGATTATGTGTTTCATTAATATGAGTTTGGACAAAGTGAATGAGATTCATGTCTCTTAATCTTGCATGTCTCCAAATGTGTTAATCAGACCAATTCCTGAATCAGGACCCTTATGTATAATTCCTGCTGTTTTTCCACACTTGCTGTTCTATGACTGTCATCCCCAGGATGCTGTTTAAYTTAGGTGCATCTTTTTCTCTAGAGAAAAGACTAAAAATTATTTTTGATTTCTGTACAGTCCCAGAGTGTCTCTTCTTGCTACAGTGATCTGTGACCATTATTTGGCTATATGTAAAAAACTACAAATTCAGTGACTATGGCCTCCAAGCTTTGTGTCCAGCTGCTCTCACCTTCACAATCAGCTGGTGGATAATGGATTCACGTACACTCTTAAGTGTCTTCAAAATACAGCTCTGTGGCTACAGCACTACTGGTCTGCTCTTTTGTGGCTTCCTACTGAAGCTGTTGCTCTCAAATTTGAATGATGCAACCTTTCTGGTTATAAGACCAGGGCAGTGGTAGTTTCTTTATTTGGGCAAAACAGTGGTTTAGCTRTGTCCAACTGATATTGCTGCCTTCTATGGGATTAGCCTGTTAATTAAGCACAGATCAGAGAATATCCTGTGTGGATTGAGAACCACCTGAGGAGAGTTACAGAGAAGAACATCCAGTACTACAAAATAGTGTTTAGATGACAACCCACCTTAATGGGAGGATAATGATTAATGAATAATGAACAGTGACTGGTATATTACATCCCATTTCACATTTGCTCTGATGAACTGCAACTTGCTTTGGAATTTATCTTCTCTGAATGACCACACATTTTTATAGTCACATCCTCAAAAAGCTGGTTTACCCTGTCTCTATGTCATGCTAAATGCTCCAGTAGTTTAGGCGCAAATGAGTTTCCAACTGAAATTTGTTTTGCCTAAAAAAGCAGAAATAAGGCAATCAAAATAATGGTTTAACACTGTAGCTACTATACATTTGGAAAATTGTGTCTGAAATTATCCTCCGGCCCTCCTGCAGAAGRCACACCATAGATCTTAGAGGTTTTTTTTTGTTTGGTAGGGCCCGCTATTTTAGGCAGAGCTACCTTAATTCTAGCTAAATCTATTTTAAATATAGATCTGAGAAAACACTGCTATCACAGGGGTAGGATTCACCTCTCCTTGTTTAGATATTTAGCAATTATAGTTGGAGTCAACTATCTTTAGGAGAAGGACTTAGCTCCTTAACTCTAAGTAAATACMATGTCACTTTTACATATAGACTAAGTATTTAAGCTCACTTTATGGTCAAGGGAGATCTAGTCAAGACCTTCAATRGAGTCTAGGGAACAATGTGGCTCTCTGTAAGGTAGACACCTACATTTTTGTCAGCTGAACAGATCGGTAAGTGCTGCTGATTGCATTAACTAGCATCCCATTAGCTATATATAATGAAAGCTTAGCTCACAAATAGGCATAGATTTGGACAGGTCAGTGTAGTCCTAAAGTGAATCTGAAACTTGGAGTGGTCTGAAACCAGTTTGCCCAAAGCAAAACATGAGAATGTACAGACTGRCTATGTTTATGAAGCGATTACTGTGTGTGGATATCTGCAGTAACACCAGACAGGACAAGAAATGGAGCCCTAGAGCTCCYATCTAGTCTCAGGGTATAAGACTGTTACGCGGTGACCCACCAGTTAGACCAATAAATCCTCAATTGTGGTTCACAAACCACTGCAAAAGCATCAAATATTCATAACCTGCTAGTACAGGCACTTCACCTACCTTCATCTGGCCAAAACACTGGAAGCACTTGGGATTAAATTGACTGTCTATGTGCCCCTTACAGTCAGCGAGATAGCAAAGCAACTCCAGAGGGTTATTTAYCACACTTATCATAGATACTTCTTAGGAGAAAATGAGTCCCTCTCTGAGTGTTTGCATCTTTCTGAAAATTACATTTCAGGTAACCCAAGAATACAATAGCTTGACTTTTCCCCAGAGGTACTAGGAGAATGATGAAGAAACACTACTCTTCCGTGAATCTTTCTGGATTAGCAGAGAGTCCAGAGCTGCAAGGTCTCCTCTTTGTGGCATTCCTAATGGCCTACTTATAACCATGGCAGGAAATCTTTAGGATCATTGCACTGATCAGAATTGACTGCCACCTTCACACTYGTATGTTCTTTCTCCTCAGCAATTTGTCAGGCATGGACATGTGCTATTCCTCAGCCATTATCCCCAAGATGTTCTTGGGCATCTTAGCAGGGAGAAAAGCCATTGTCTTTGMTGGATGTGTTGCACAGTTTTACCTSTRTCCTACTTTTGTCACCTCTGAGCATTATCTTCTTGCTGTAATGGCATACAACTGCAACGTGGCCATTTGCAAAATATTGTTGTATGTAGTCTTCATGTCCTGTATAGTCTGTCTACAGCTAGTAGCTGGCACATACATTGTTGGTGCACCAAATACCTTAGTGCACACTGTTGCCACATTTCATTTATCCTCCTGTGTTCCTAAGATCATTGATCACTTCTGCTGTGAAATGTCGCCAGTGCTAGCCATCTCTCATTCTGACATCAGCATCAATGAAATGGTAATGTTCRCGTCTGTTGGCTTTAATATAAGTCACTAGCTTCACCAGCTTCCTACAGCTGCATTTTGGCTGCCATCTTGTGGATCCGCTCTGCCATGGGTAGGTACCAAGGCTTCTCTACCTGTACMTGCCACCTAACCACCATCACCATCATCTAGGGGGCAGGTGCAGTCTTGTGTTTCAGACCTTAATTCTGGTACCAGGACAAAGTAGCTTCCCTATCTTATGGAGTTATGGTTTCTCTGATGAAYCCTCCGATCTACAGCCTGAGTAACAAGGAAGTAAAATATGCTTTGAGAAGGGCAATGAGAAGAACAAGAATCTTTTTGAAGAAATGATCATCTACCTAGTGTTTAAAAAATGGACGAACTAGAGAAGGAAARAAATAATGATACCCATTTCTCATAAAGGCAAATTTTATCCGAATATGTACACGCATTTTAAGGTCATCTCTAGTGGCTAATGGGAGAAGCAGTATCTCTTTTTTTACCCTGAAGAAGAACAGAGGAAGAAAAGTATATGATGTAAAATTATAGTGACAGTGAATGCTAAGGAGCGTAGCCAGCAGATGAGTAGCAGGAAAAAAAAAAAAGGAACTGATTGGGATTCACTCACCTAAMTGCAGATGTCTAGAAGACAGTCACCTAAGTCCGAGCTCATTTTCCGAAAACCCTTTATACTATACAACGAGAAATAGGTGTCTCCACTGAGTGATAGACCCTATCCTTGGATACACGCCTTCAGATGGTTGGGACTTTGTGAATACTGATTAAAGAACCTGCTCTGATGCTCTATGAGGAAGCACTGGTGCAAAACCATATTAAAACATAAGCAGAAAATTGAAAGTYATCTTGAAACAAAGGAAGTGAAAATACAATGACAAATTTATCTAYGCATTTTGATCCACCTTTTCTTTAATATATACACATCTGCTGTAAGGAAATACCTGGCACAAAAGAAAACTAATCTAACRGATTGCTACAAAGATGAAATATTTTCATTAAATTAGTCCATTACTAAGAGTTATTATATTTCATTCCCAAGGAATATGGGAGAGAAAAATCCTTCACATTCAAATCCTTCAGCAAAAGTGCATTGCCTTGTGTTTCATTTCTCATTACAAAGTTATGTACATAAGAAGAATTACTTAGCCTCTGCATACATCATTTCTGATTAGCTCTGAGGATCAAATCTGTAAAGCATAAACCTCAGAGATAAATCTCTGCATTTACCCCAGGCTCTTAGGGAAAAGCTCACTCTGTTTTTCAGGTGCCCCAGAGAACCTTTGATAATTTGTCCTGTGGGCATGGGATAAAGTTTAAATCTTCCAACCACATCGAAGGCTATAATAAGGATACCATTCTGGTTTCAGAAAGACTGATGGAGTCTGTATTTTTAATTTAAACTCAACAATCAGTGAGTATGTGCCTGGGAATAACTCCAGATAAACTGACCTGAGAGAGTGAGTGAACTTTTGAGACTTTTTGAAACAAATTTATGCTGGATGACTAGGGGCTGGCTATTATTGTATGTCTCAGCTAGCAATTAAAAAAATTTGTATAGAGGCAAAATCCTCTGCCATCACCTTGTTCATGAATTCTTATCTCTGTGTAGTTTCACTGCACTAGAAAAGAACCGTGAAGAACTGCAGAAGCTCCAACATGAGGTAGGCAAATTAAGGATCTCAGTAAGAATGTAGTAATAAAGAATGCAATGAAGGAGTAAAAGAAGAGGAGACAAAGGCCAATGTACTTTTGATGACACCTTTAAACATGGTGTTGGCACTAATCTTATTAGATCCGGTCAAATGAACCGACAAGGAACAGAGTACAGACAGTATTTAGAAGTGGTCAGTGGGCAAATGACAGCAAACCTAGATTCCGCATTCAGCAGTTTATTCAGGGAAGGGTRATGCAAACTTCAGCTACAAGGGGAGTAATGAATAGTAGTGACTGAGAAGGTAGTTTTGTTTGTGGCATTTGCGTGTTAGAATTGTGGTGGCTTATAACAGAAACCTGAGCCCAGGCTAAGTCCAAACCTCTTTAAAATGTGAAAGTTATTGAATATGCAGATAAGTGCCCCTCCCCACCACAGAATATATAGGAGAACAGGATGGGGAAGGACTTTCTGAATCAATGAAYCCACTCCTTTGTGGAAGCAGGAACCTTGCCACATAAACCATACTGTGAAGTTATTCAGTTCCTGCCAGAAAGAAAAAAAAAATCCCAGTATTTTCAACTTAGAATTTTGTTTTAAATTCAATTGTTAGATAAAAATTCCCTATATTAGCAAATTCAAGAGGCACAAAATTGATAAGGCTTAGCTGAAAAAAAATGACTAAGAGGTGGCTTGATTACTCTATGGAATAACTTYAGTGGGAAGAAAATTTCAAAAATGAATAGGCTGCTGAACATGAGGGCAGCAGGTACATCTAGAGYAAATGAGTTCAGCTAAACATATCTCACGAGCAATCTGAAACAAAAGAAAGAGAAGATAACGTATTAGAACACCAAAAAAGGGAAAGCACGGATTCTCCATCCTACAGTGCACTCTGACTGAGGTGGACAACTTCTAAGAAAATATTCCACACTTGAAGCCATGCTATTGGACAGTGTCCAGGAGTCACAAGAAGAAACACTGTGGGTATATCTCTTCCTGCTTGCTACTTAATATATCTGTGAACCTAAAGATGTGACTAAGGGAAACACAAATGATTTAGTCCTATTCAATGACTCTTCTAAACAGAGAGCTAATCAGAGAGATCCACATTCATGGAACAGGTTAATAACCAAAACAGAATAGGGTAGTTTTCTCTTGAGGCCATAAACACATCAACATTTCTTTCAGGCATTTGATCTCACTTTAACTGACAAAAACATGTCAYTGGAGTGTCAGAGAATCTCTCCAATGCGGTCCATCATCTATGTAATGCAACACACTATTTAATGTGGCAAATTAAGGCCCAATATTGTTGTATTTATTTTTCCCTAAATAAGAAATTCCCCCTCTGGGAAAAAAAAAAAAAAAAAGAGAGAGAGAGAGAGAGAGAGAGAGAAATCCTCCCAGTCATGCCCCGATATTGGAAAGAATTTGGACTGGTCATAGGAGAGAGCATTTTGCAAGACCAGATTTTTCCATAATGTGCCTGTCAAGATTTTTCTACAGTTATGATGTATTATGATGTTATGATGTAAGATATTGTTTACTTAATTTCCAGATTTTTGGGGGGTTGTTTTCGATCTTCAGCCTGCCTATTGAGGATAACYAACATATATTTTCTCCAGAATAAGGCGGTTTGTCATCCAGGAAGCGCCAAATTGTATGTTAGCCTCCGGCACTACATAACCCTGCCGCTAGGAGAAATGATTTCACCTCTTCTCTGTGTGTTTCTTTCCACCTCCTCTGCCTTGGTACCAGRAGAATGACTGAGGGAAACCATTCAGAAGTGATGGAGTTTGTTCTCCTGGGTTTCACAAATCTGCCAGGACTGCTCTTTGTGATTTTTTTACTGATCTATGTTACCACTCTGGTGGGGAAYCTAGGTATGATCATACTAATCAGGACCGACTCTCAGCTTCRTGTCCCCATGTACTTCTTCCTCAGCAACCTGTCTTTCCTGGACATCTGTTATTCTTCATCTGTAACTCCTAAGCTCCTGTCAGGCCTCYTTGCTGAGAGGAATATAATTTCTTTTAATGGCTGCATTACACAGTTTTACTTTTACGCAGTATTTGGCACTACAGAAACTATCCTTCTGGCTGTCATGGCTTACGATCGCTATATGGCCATCTGTGAACCGCTGCACTATATGTCTGTCATGTCCCCYAGACTCTGTGTCCAGCTGGTAGTGGGCTCTTACATTGCTGGRACCCTGAATGCCCTGGTGCACACTGGCACTCTCTTACAACTGTCYTTCTGTGGCCCAAATGTTGTTAATCATTTCTATTGTGAAATCCCTCCACTCCTGTTACTCTCGTGCTCTGACACTCGGGTCAATGAGATCGTGATGGTCATGAGTATTGGTTTCATCATAACAACTTCAGCCTTGACCATCTTTTTCTCTTATGCCTGCATCCTGCTCACTATCTGGAATATCCGCTCTGTGGAGGGCAGGCACAAAGCCTTCTCCACCTGCACCTCCCACCTCATGGCTGTTGCCCTCTTCTATGGCTCTGCTGCTTTCATGTATCTACATCCCCTTTCCAATCACTCAGAAGATCAAGGAAAAACAGCTTCTGTCTTCTACACTGTGGTGACCCCCATGCTCAACCCTTTCATCTACAGCCTGAGGAACAAGGAGGTGAAGAACGCCCTCAGAAGAGCAATGAAGAAGTTCTCCTGAGTGTGTTGCCATAGACCCTTCTCTAACCAAACTGAAACAGGCTTCAAAACAAGCTTCCCACTTACATTGTTAGTGACATTTTTGGAGTAAACAAACTTACAAACAGGACTAAAATATGTGCAAGTGATACTTTTTACCAAGGAGGATTTGTGCAATGCTGCAACAATATTTGAATTCTGTGACCTGAAAGAGCTGGCCCAAAGGAGAATGAAAGAAGCTAAATAAAGAATATATGTTGGGGAGGGACAATGCTTTCCATAGCTTTGTTTCCACATTTTCTAAGTAGTTGTCTGATGTTTTACTTTAGTACAATAAACCTGATTTATTATTTTCTCTGGTTTCTCTGTCCAAGGATAAGGGTAGCCTTTACTGCGGGATAGCTTATCTCAATGCTTCATATATTGCATGCAGATCACTTGCACTGGGCATCACACTTTCCCAGATGTGTCTCCCCCATGGACAATTTGCAGGCTACAAGTTACCATGCTGACAGTTGGCCTAGGAGCAAGAAGGGTTTTTATCCCCTGAGGCCATGGGTTGTTCAACTTGGTCTGTGAGCAGTCTTTCAAGGTTCTGCCTGAGCAGACTTGGATAATCCCAGCCTTTCATGGCCATCCCCCAGGTGTTGACAACACAGAAAACCTCCATGCTTCTGGCCAGACCCTGTATCCAGACAGGCCTGACTCATTTGATGGCTCTGRCATGCTCACCATTGGCCAGAACTCCCCCACCATGACTTCTCTTACTTATATGTCTCAGGGCATGGAAAGATCATTTTCCAGTAAGTAAACTGGACTTCAGCTTACTAATATTTTCTGCTTCCAGGGTTCACCAAGGCAGGGATTTAGTCATCTCGGTCYGGGTGTCATCTTAGCTAATTTTAGGTGCCTAGAATGTAGGCTTTCAGGTCTGAGTAAGTCACCGTCAGCTCCTGTTATGGAGAGAACGAGGCATTTAGGGGGTTTGATTCATCTGCTCTATTTTAAACATCTCTTTCAGGATGAGATGAATTGTTCTGGAAAAATGCAGTTTTCTCCATTTGCTCCTAGGCAGCTAAGGGTGATTAGCTGCCAGGCCTACATGGCAAATATGGATTTTTGTTCAAAGCAATCACACTGAGGGCACGTTCTAAAGAGTTCATTTAAGCATAAGGGGGAAAGCTTCAGCTCATCATGCTGAAAGTATGCATGTCCACTCTAAGATTAATATTTCATGCCAGTGGGTCAGAATATATGGGTACTTGCTGCTGAGTCCCTCAGGCAGAACCTAGACCCGCTCAGGCCACCAAAGAATTAACAGAGCATTTTTAGGCTTAGCCTGATAGTGGTGGAGCAAGGAAACTACTGTGGGCATCCCTGGAAATGCACTTGGCCCTGCCCAGTCTGTAGGTATTGCCAAGGGGAGCATCATTTCCCCCCCAYTGGTGCATTGCAAGCACACTGCTACCCTTCTGCTGCTGCAGTATGTCCACTTCTCCTGTGGCTCTCTTGAAATCAGCATTTTGGTGTTAAYGTCTGGTGAGCGCAGGGCCTATTAAGGTGAAGAGAAAGCTTCATGCTTTGAGAAGTAGCTCTGCACRCAGCTGGTCTGTGCTTGTCTTCTCTCTGTCCACCATCCCTGGTCTCTCCCTCTTTCCTCTCTTCTGCAACAGACAGTTGTGCTGTGTTCCACTAAAAGCGCGCCTATGGCAAGCTGTCTTGTCTCAGGACTTCTCAAAGTTATAGTTACCAGGTGGGAGAGAGACAGACCCYGTGCACCTCAGAAAAGGGTGTAGGTACATGCTTGGGGCAGGCAGTTTGGGRTCAGGATGAATGCTTTTAGCAGCTTGCTTTAATAGCTTATGGGATGGGTATCAATCCCAAGGTCTTCTGCTTGAAAGGTACAAGTGTACTTTGGGCACTGCAGAGAACCACAGTGGGGCTCAATACCGATGCAYGTGAAGAGAGCCAGCACAAGTCACCCCACCTTTGGGCTGTTTTCAGTGGCCCTGGAGTGTAGCACAGCCAAAATGACAAATCAGTAACTGTGTGTTCTAGCCCACATGGGAGAGCAGAGATGTAGCTGCGAGCGGTTTTCAGATATGCTCTCAAAGTTGGCACATGCAAGACATGACYGTGGCTTCAAAAGGAGGGTGCTGATTAACAAATTGCAAGAGTTATTTTGGGGGCTGATGAACTACAGGTACTGTCTCTGGAGGAAGCTTCTTTCGGTAGTTCCAAACAAGCATCTTTAGGCCAGTAGCAGGAATGAAGAGATGACATGAACTTCTGCTTYGTGTGCCTTATTGTATGTCCTAAGAAGCCATGTTCACACAGGTGACGCTGCACCAACACTCAGTAGGGGCAAAGTGATCCACAGGACATGACACCACAACTGATTTATGTAGGAGCAAGTYGGACAAGCTCATGAATGAGAAAGAGAAGAAAAATGAGGAGGAAAAAACCACAAAAGTAGACGCTTATAAGCATGTGGGATATGGAAGAACTGGRTTTGTTAGATGTTTCAGAGTCCTTCAAAAATCATGCCCAAATAGAAATGAGAATGTGAAACTAGCTGTTAAATAATCCTCTATAATTCAGYTGAACACAGATGCTTTTTGCATGCAAGAAAGTTTCTGGAATGAACAGAAATGCAAAATGGATGAAGGCAGTGTCTGAGCTATGCTTTTTCTTTGATATAAAGGTCACTAAGTAAGATACTAACTTCTCAAAGAAAGGCTGATATTTTACACGGATGTTTTCCCTGGAAGATCTAACTGCAAATGCCAGATTTGTTTTTTTTTTTCTTTTAAAAGCAATAAAAGAGAATTTTCTCCCCTTGAACCTGGCTTTGACTCTCACAGAAGGCCTGGGTACAACTCTCTAGTTTTTCAATAGTAGGATATCTTACTTAATGTTAAAACCAATTGTAGCAGAAGAGTTCATGAATGGTTTTCCCTCCCCTTCTTCCCTTTCTCCTGACTAGCACGTGCAAAAGTTCTCCAAATCCTAAATCTATTTCCTAATCTTTGAATCTTTATTTCTTGAATCAATTCTTTTTAATTCTCTGTGATTCCAAGAGATAAATTGTACACAAAAAGAAGTAGGAAAACCATCCTAGTTTACACCTTATTTGATGAAAGTAATTGTGTTTACTTAGTATTAGTACATGTCTCCTCCTTAAGGAGCTATTTCCAAAATCATGAACTCCCAGGAGAAATTTCTGCATGACACAGTTAGGAAGTTGCTGGTAAAACCCTTGGTATTGTAATAAAAGGATCATATAAACAGTGTTTTTTCTTGGTCAGGAGTTGATGCCCTTCACGACTGGCAAATCATTCTTGCTTTTAACAAAAACACTTGGAGAAGAAGGGGCTTATTCCCACATCTAATTTTGGTCTAGGAGACATCAAGCATCGCCTGTGTGTCTCTGATAAGTTGAAAAGGCCCCTGAAATGTGAGCAAACAGGTGAGTTGGGGAGCACATCCCAATTTTAGCCTAAATCATGCCATGAAGAGCTGGTCTGTTACAAAGGGCATACTTCAGAGAGGAACCTGTTTGCACATGAAATAGTCCCCCAAGGTTARGATATGTCTTGCTAAAGCCAGGTATTTAAAAGACGTTTATCCAAGTCTCAGGTAGATGCTAGCTCAGGCTCTAATTAAAGTCAACAGAGGTACATAATCACTGCCAGAGGTTATCATCCCCAGAATCTCAGCTGATTATTTTAATTAAGATTACTGGGATTCAAAATTATTTTCTAGTGACTGGTGAGGTCAGTTGGTTTGGWCAAGGTGATGAAATGGCTCTACAAAACACTGATGGTCTAAAGAGGTGTTAAATAGCCAGCAGCTACTTAGCAGACACTTAATGACCAGGAACTTTACACTGCTTTGACATGCTCTGTGTTAGGAAATATCTGCAAGATCACTGATATCTATCTCACCTTGTTAATATTTATGAAGCAGGTTAATATGACAAGGTGGGGAGAGAGCACAGAATAAACTAAATAGAAAGTGTGTGTTGTATTTGTTTCTCACTGGGCGCCTTTTCACCATGTTGGAAAAAGCATGCTGTCTTGCTCTTGAGCTCTTTTCTATCTCACACTTTTTACATGAAGGAGAGTAAGAGGACTGGCATTGTATGGCCTGGCAGATTTCTGCTACTTGCTATACTTTGAATATCACTTCATGGAAACCTTCAYGGTGGGCTATTTGGCAAACTTCAAATTGTTTCCGAGTGATGTGAAAGTTTCTGTAACTGTCTTGAATCCTGGAATGGAATATAAATTTTGTGAAGTTCCAGTTTCACAAAATCCAGATTTAAGGGAGACTTATGTGCAAGTTGAATAAGGGTATATGCGTCACATTTTCCATTGATTACTGCATGCAGAATGGTCCTTTACAATGACATAATTCAATAACTTGTGYAACACAGTTCACAGACCCTCACTGAGGGCTTTCTGTAACTAGTTCTAACTTCTGTTTTAAAAAGACATAGGCTTTTATCATTCTTTTTCTAAATGGTATTATCAATATCTTACTTCCCCCGTTTAGTAATGGAACAGTAGCTTTATTGGGGCGTCCATTGGCACTGACCTTTTCCAATTCYTTTCATTGTCTTTCTCAATTCAGTGGCATCACAAGAATGATACAAATATCACCATGTTTAAACGGATGTTACACTTCCGCTAAATCTCCTGCTTCAAACTTAATTTCAAAGTTGCTCCCACCTTCTTCATCAGAAGGAAAGGAAGAAATGAGAATTTTATTCTAACTTTCCTAAAGACAGTTCCCTAAAAAAAATCTCTCTCTCTCTCTCTCACCAGGGCTTTCCCTCTTTCTATCTTCTTAGACATGTTTTTTTAAAAAAAATACAGACTTAGTTTTCTAAAGGCAGAAGAAATTGCAGTGGTCGTTTCTTTGGATCTGGTAAGTAACAAACTTCGTAGCTTCTYCAGGAGATGGAACAAGTCTTCCTGTTGGGAAGTGACATTATCAAACCAAATTAGGAGTGACTGGAAGAGAATGCTACTTTTAGAAATACATTCCATCATGCACCTTGTTTTCTCTGAAATGTGTTTTGAGATAAACCTTCAATATGTGTTCTACAGTTCCTGCCTCTGAGCTTTGTGCTTCCTAATAAAAAAGACATGTATTTATCTACCATTTATTTGGGGGGGAAGGAATATGCTGACTTTGTGTTTCTCTGTCTCTCTGCTTTCATACAGCAACTGTGTTATGATGGTGGACAAAGGAAATCACACCCTCATTGCTGAATTTGTTCCCTCAGGATTCTCAGAGCATCCRAATGTCCAGGCCATCCTCTTCATGGTGTTTTTAGTGGTCTGTGTGATCACTCTGTTAGGGAATCTGGGGATGATTGTGTTAATCCGAATAGATTCTCGGCTTCACTCCCCAATGTACTTCTTCCTAAGCAGCTTATCCTTCTTAGACATCTGCTATTCTTCCTTCACCCCCAGATTGCTCAAAGATCTTGTAGCAAAAAGGAAAGTCATTTCTTACTCTGCATGCCTTACACAATTTTATTTCTATGCTACCTTTGCCACCACTGAATGCTACCTCCTGGCTGTTACGGCATATGATCACTACATGGCCATCTGTAACCCGCTGCTCTATGCAATCTCCATGTCCAGCAGAGTTTGTGCCCTGCTGGTAGYTGGCTCCTATATTGCTGGGATTGTGAATGCCACCATCCATACCGGGTTTGCATTTCGACTGTCCTTCTGTGGTCCCAATGTCATCAATCATTTTTACTGTGAGGGGGCCCCCACTTTATGCCATTTCTTGCACAGACCCAGCCATCAATGAGATTATGATGTTTGTTGTGGTTGGCTTCAATTTGTTGATAACCAGCCTGATCATTCTTCTCTCCTACACTTACATTCTGGCCACCATTCTGAGAATGCACTCTGCTGTGGGCAGGTACAAAACCTTCTCCACGTGTGCTTCCCACCTGACAGCTGTGACTCTCTTCTATGGATCTGCTGCGTCTATGTACTCATGGCCTAGCTCCAGGCATTCCCAGCACCTCRACAAAGTGGCCTCTGTGTTTTACACTGTGGTGACCCCCATGCTGAACCCCCTCATCTACAGCCTGAGGAACAAGGAGGTGAAGGATGCCCTCGGGAGAGTGATAGATAGGAAACATTCATCTGAAAGATAATCTTTCCTGATGCTTCAGAAGAATTGAGAGGTCTCTTTAGAAACACTTATACTCTTCTATATCTGTAGTACTATGCTATGAAAAGAAATAGCGCTCTCCTGTGAGCTAGTGCTGAGCAACTGGACATGTGTATTGGGAAATTTCTGCCTTGTTCCTAAACATCTGGTCATTAACTGCTCTTGGATTAAATTGTTTATTGACCTGTCTCAGTAAGGTATGCATTTGTCATTCTTTCCTTTGTGTTTACAGTCTTACATTAGTAATTCCAGGAATTTAGCCCTTTTGACCACTTGTGGTTTGAGAACACATTAGCACTGTTATCTCGGGTAATGACAATGAATAATAGCTATTGCTGTCAGTGTGAAAATGATTATCATCAGAGCTCCTTTCATATCAAAGAATGGGCAGATTTCTGGTGAACACACCAAAGTGTTTACAGCTCATTGACCATGAGACTTGATAATCTAAACAGAAGATCATGGTTCAGTTCCCAGAAGTGTCACAGACTCCTTGTGTGACATGAGGTAAGTTGCTTAGGCCCAGATAGGCCCTGTCTAGGTAAAGTGTCTCCTAGGTTCTCTTTCTAATCAGTAGGAAAAAAAAATGTCTAGGRCTGACTGAACTATTGAGACATTCATTGCCCTCTGAAATACCTACCTCCTTCCATAGACTATAGGGGAACCTGGACTGCCTATGTTGTTAAATTAGGCACCATCTTTTCATGTTAAAGGCAGGTTGGATGAATCTAGGATGAAAGAGACAACCTATTCAACTCCAACTTGAATATATATAAATGCATGTGCATAAATATATGCACGCCCACGCGCGCGCACGCGTGCACACACACACACACACACTTATTTATTTATAAAATAGACAATACAATATGCTTGTTGTATATGTATATACATCATGCATATTTATTTAGGGTTTTGATGGGTTGCCGTTTTGATTCTTGGTTCATCTGACCTAGCTTTAAAATCTGTAGATGTAAATTACAGTATGTGCATTTCTAGATACATAATGCAATTTTATGTAAATAAATTGGGACTTGGGCAGAATGTAGATACCTTTGGTCAGGGAAGTCTTCCCCTCCCTCAAGAAATCCCTGACTCCAGGGACCAAGCAGCTTCCTTTTTTCTTAGCCTGAAAGCTCCTTAGATGCTTAAATGGAGACACCTTCACTGCCACCAGGATGGAAAACCATATCCACTTAGAACAAGCTGTGACATGACTTATTGAGTGGCCAGGATTGAGACTACAGCCTCATCAGTCAAGGTCACTGATAGCCACTTCCTGTGAATCAAAGCATGTAACATTCGCTGAGATATTAATACAAGCTAGAGAAAAAACCTATAAATGCAAAAGCTGCTCAAATATTTGCTTTTTTCCCCCACCCCTCCTGCCCTGACCCTGTTCACATCAAGCTCTCTGAAATCACTTTGTGTGYGTTTCTGCTATGCATTTGCCCACACAGGAGTTTTGAAAGATAAAAGGGAACAAGCCGGGGGTCTTTGCATACAGGTCCTGGAAACTCTTCCTCTTGCTCAAGGGAAAGGAAAATCACTGAGTTCTTCAGAAAAGAGCAGCTTCCCTGGCTCTCCACTGACTTTACAYGCAGACAAGAGAGAAGGCTTTTCCAAGGATCATTTGGTCAGAGTTTGTACTTCAACCCATTGTATGCGTTGYCTTTGTGTCTCAGAAGAAGCAAAAGGTGCCTTTGATCACAAGATGTCAGGTAAGTTCAGGAACTTTCTACTCTAAATTGTAGCAGAAGATTTAATCATGAGGAGGAGAATTATTCCCTCCTCATGTTAGTCTTTTAWTAAAATATATATTTAAATGAGTTATTTGACTGAACACACCCAGGAGGCACCCACAAGAGACTGACTCGTATTCTTGATACTTTTCTTCTTCATTTCCATAGGCAACATAAACTGCATCACAGAGATGATGCGTGTTATGCTTAGCACAGACCATATTTACTCCCACAGAACAAAAACGAGAAAGCACCTGATTAGGGTTTTATTTTTGCTTACTTTGAACTATGCAATCATTTYGAAAACTGTGTTATCATTTCTCTGATTTCTTTTTTGCCGGTGTCACCTCCTCTCTCATGTGTATTGTGGGTTGTGGGGGTGTGTGTGGGGGTTCATGTCACTTAACCTCAGCCATCCATAAGTTAGGCATTAGCTCAGAACAGTYGCTGAGTCTTCCCTTCAAGTCAATAGAGACAGAGAAGTGGGTATTTCCCATGGATGATTCATCTCACCTCTCTTAGATAACCACATGATGATGGGATGACTCAGCCTCCAACGTTGCCTTTCTCTTTGGGTTAGCTGTAAGGGGAACTTGGATACCCAAGTTTTAGATGGTTAGCTGGAAGATGGGAATCCCTTTCAAGCTTTCTTACAGAGTGTTTCTTATCAAACCAATTTTCTCTGAGACCTGTGTTTTCTAGCCTTAGAAAAAACATTGTTTCCCAGTTTCTTATATCCACTCCTAATCACAAAAAAGGAGAAAGTGGAGAGATTCTTGATGATTTGTTTCTAACTGTATCTTTGTTTTCACAGTTATTGGATGATATATCAATGATTCAAGGAAATCACAGCCTGATCACYGAGTTCATTTTAACGGGACTGACAGACTGTCCAGATTTTCAGGTCCCCATATTTCTTTTCTTGTGATCTATATCATCCTCCTGTTGGGGAATTTTGGGATGATCGCTCCCATCAAAAAAATCACACCCGCCATGTACTTTTTCCTGAGCAACCCACCCTTCTTAGATATCTGCTATTCCTCTTGCATTACCCCCAAAATGCTGTCAGATCTATTGTCAGAGAGAAAAGTCATTTCTTCTGTTGGATGTGTTACTCGGTTTTATTTTTACGCAGTCTTTGCCACTGTGACTGTTCTGAGCTAATGCATCATTTAGGGATGGCTGAGGTTAAGTGCTACYTCCTGGCTGTGATGGCATGTGACTGTTATGCAGCCTTCTGTAGCTTGCTGAACTATAAAGTCACTGTGTCCCAGAGGGTCTCTTGCTTGTACCTGGCTCATATTTGGCTGGGACTGTGAACTCCATGGTAYGCACTGCCAACGCCTTTCATCTGTCTTTTTTGTGGTCCCAATGTCATCAATCATTTCTACTGTGAAGGTCCTCCAATATTAAAGCTCTCCTGCTCTGATACCAGTGTCAATGACACAGTCATGCTTGTGTTTGTTGGATTCAATACGATCACCACAAGCCTGGTTATCCTCATATCCAATGCTTACACTCTAGTTACTCTCCTGGAAAATTCACTCTAGGCAGGGCAAGTACCAAGCCTTTCCCACCTATGCTTCCCATCCAACTGCGGTCACTGTCTTCTATGGCAATGCTACATTCAGTTTTTCATGGCCTAGTTCAAAACATTTGCTGGAACAGGAAAAGGGGGCCTCTGTTTTCTGCATGGTAGTGATCCCCATGCTGAATCCCCTCATTTACAGCCTGAGGAACAYGGAGGTGAAGGGAAGCCTGAGGACACTCCTGATGGGGAAGCTTTTTTTCTAAAAAAAGTGTCTAAAAATAACTGGAGAAGAGAAAATGAATTTACCTTTAAAATAGGTCTTCCGGAAGGCACAGAGAGTGGAATTCACATAATCTAATTTTAATTAGGTGTACAGAAATAGTCTTAGCTTCCTGTACAGAATATGAAGAGAAAAAAGGACCTCCAGAAGGTGTTTCCAGATGGGGTTACAATACAGGCAAGACGGGGTGACAGTTTCTTTCTTCTGCTTATAAAGGAAGCCTAGATAACTCTCTTATTTGTGCATAACTCAGCATTTGCAAGTGTCAGTGAATCAAACTTAGTTTTAAAAATAAAAAGAGAACTAACATATTGCTGTGTATTTCCCCATGTGTTAATAKCCTGCTTATTTCTAATGGATGAGCTCTAAGGCTTACCCTTACATATAATGGACATCATTGATTTTCAAGAGCAATTTTGAGTGATTTGCTTGCAATGAATCCCATTTTGCACACAGCTTTTTTCTCTTGAACCAGTGAACTTTTTATGCAAGTGGAGTTTTGCTTTTTGTGACAATTCCTTATTATTTTGTGAGACGTAGAGTTTTTCTTAAAGTTCCAGCTTCTGAAACCAATGATTATTAATAATAATTAATAACTATAACAACAAGTTAATAACCAAATGCATTAATTAATGATTATATTAAATTAAATAATAATTAATAATAATTAATCATGCTGTCCTACAAGGCAAGGCATGGTGGCTGTGTGCTGGAGGGGACTTGAGGCAGAATGTGTAGAGAAATAAAGAAAATAGGAGTGTTAGTAGCATTGCTTTTTGACTATGATGTGCCACTTGCAACACAGCAGAAGACATCAGTGTGCAGTCATATCTCCCACACGTTCCTCTGCAGTGATGGTTGAGGCATCACCCCATGCTCAGGTGCAGCCCTGCCCTGACAGAGAGCTGTCCAAACAGCTTCTAGAAGAACCAGTCCCTCCCATASCAGCAGGGGTAGAGAGGATCACCAGCAGCCTCGCACAGGTTGAGGGAGGCATAGCAGGTATTTGTCAGGGGCCTAAGTGCACCAACTGGTTCTGCARTCTCTTCTCCCCACCAGGGCTTTGACTGCACAAGGCCAGCTCTGATATGGTGCAGCTKTGTGACCTTGGACAGGCTGCTAGGAAAAGACCTGTGCAAAATCTTGGTGGGGGTCTCCTCCCTCTCTTTGCTTGAGAGCTGCATTTAAGCTCAGCTGCCTGCTCTGGTCCTTATGTGAGCTGTGTTGCAGCTATGCCTGGTCAGGTCTGTTGCTGGTCTGGATCCAGATCTGATTTCCTGGCTGACCCTGGTTACTATTACTGGACCTGCTCTGCTCTTCTTCTTTAGGTCCTCTGGTACTGCCCCAGTGCTGGTGTGGTCCCTGCCCTGCATGCCTTGCTGGCAGATGCTTGATCAGCTGATGGTAAGAGATAYACAGCTTTGTTTTCCTGCAGACTCTTGCAACAACTTTTATCACAGGAGCTGCTGCTCTGCTGGCACAACAGAGTGGAGGACTCGAGAGGTGTGGAAGAGTGAGTCTGAGGCTCCTTGAAAACTGGTCCCTTAAATTACTCATATGTTAGCAYACTGACCCTTCAACTCTGTGGTCACTGTCTTCAGGGCCTGGGCTAGCTGTGACAAACCTGCTTCAGAAGTGTTCATTGCCGTTAACAAAGAAGAAAGTTTCTTGTTAGTTTCTGCTAATTAGTCCCTCGTGGCTTGTTAAGAAGAATGAGTAAGTTGACTACAAGCTCACTGAGAAGGTTTCAGGATCATTAGGATAATTTCTTCATGAACCCAGAAGGACTTGTTAAGCTGGTGCCTCCTGGAGGGGTGGCTAGTCCCCAGAGTGCATTCCTTGCTCTGGGAGGGAGAGCAGTGTCATTTGTGATGGCAATAGATTTAACCTTCTATATGATGAGAGCTTTGCATTCAGGCCAGCTGAAAGGCTTTCTGTGGGTCCAGCTACAACTGTTAACACTGTTCATGCTGATACAAGCCTGTTCATTCAATCTCATTTAAGAATAAAGGCATCCCTGTTTTCATGGCATGTACAGTTAACAAGCTTTTGCTGGTTCTCACTRATTGCACAATTTGTTCTTGCCTGCTTTCCACTAATGGAAAGAAAACCAAAAGATAGTTCAAAATCACGTTAGGGTTAGTCTAGAAAGAGGTGGTATTGGCTCCTGGCTATACTCCCCCTTTTCTGGTTTGCCCTGCACTAAGTACAAGGGAGGATTTTGCATTTGTCTTTGTTCACACCCCCAGTAAAGGCTTCATCTGCTTCAAGTACYCCCAGGGAGCCTGTGGTATCTGCAGGTATGTCCTGCAAGTCACCAAATCCAGACTTAATGTACCTAGGCTTGCTTGGCTGACATAAGTCAAGGCTTACTAATGCTGGCTGCTGCAGTGGCTGGCTGGATCATCTTGACTGGGTAAGGAAAGGATCCTGGTGAGAAGTGGGAGCACCTGCCATCATAGTGTACCTCTATCAAGGCTGCAAAGGATAGCTCTTTTGCCAAAGAGGCGGCAGGACATAACCCAGCAAGGTCGGTGCTTATTCTGTGCCAGCTGTCATGCTCAGATTTTTCACTTGGCCATCTTCACATACAGCAGTGAGGGCAGSAATTTGATGTGTGATCTACCATTGGGGGGATGAGGATCTGCCCAGAAACCCAAGCATGGGGTAGCCTTGTTTCAATCAGCAAGCTGAGCCACAAGTGGGAGTCCCAGCAGACAGAGMAAAATGTTTTAAGTGAGGTTGATGTTTCCTGATCCTTGAGCTGGATCACAGYGATAGGCAGGCAGTGGTTATTTCCGCACTCCTGCCTACAAGTAGAAGTGTGGAGAAAACAGTAGCTGGCTGATGAATCTATATCATGGATATCATTTGCTATCAGTTACCCTAAGCAATGGAAACCAGAAGTACTGACCCTTGMCCTGGACAGCAAAGGACCAGCCAAGTGGCAGTCTCGACCCTGGCTCTTAACACTGTATTGGGCCTCATAAAGAGGTTGCCGAGCCTGTTGGTTCCTTCTGTCAGGGCCCCAAGTGTACCAGTGAAGCTTGTTGGACTTCTGCAGATCTCTTCCAGAACACCATAGACTCTGAGTTTCTTGGTGTTAATGGGCCTGGGATAGAATTTTGGTTTTTTTCTTCATTCTTAGACTGTGAAACAAATTGAAACACAGTCTTAATTAAAAGGGAAAAAAAAGCTTTATTTTTTTTTTCCTTTCAGTTGGACTAAAGCATTATAGAGGGGGGAGGAAAAGGCAGGTTAATACCTAAGAAACCACTTGATCTTTTTTAATATGCTTTCCTACAAATGATACTAGAAGTGCTCAGGACTGTGTGTAGGTATGCGTGTGCTGGGAGCATCTGGCTAAAGAAGTGCTGAAGCCTGGGGAGAGGCAGGAAGGAGAGTAAGTATGTTTGCAACAGAGGTGCCTCCAGTTTATCAGGAAGCATTTTCTGAACAGAAGAGCTTACGCTCTGTCAACTGTATAATTCCATATTTATTGTGAAAAGCAATAAATAAAAACACAAACAAGAAAATACAGTGATACATACACCTTCAGAGATTTAGTTGCTAATTTTCTTCTATTAAGAAACTCTCTTCACTAGTCTCCTCAGTGTGTCCTTCACATCCTTGTTCCTTAGGCTGTAGATGAGGGGGTTCAGCATGGGGATCACTACTGTGTAAAACACAGAGACCACCTTGTCCCTCGCCAGGATGTAGGAAGAGCTGGGCCGTGAATAAATGAAGAGGATGGAGCCATAGTAGAGGGTAACGGCTGTGAGGTGGGCAGCGCAGGTGGAAAAGGCTTTGCGCTGTCCCTCAGCTGAGCGGATCTTCAGGATGGCAGCCAAGATGGAGGCATAGGAAGCAACGATGAATGTGGAGGGGAGGATGACATTGGAGGCCAAGATGAAATACAGGACCACGTGGTAGTTGTCTGTCACATCGCAGGAGAGCTTCACTAGTGGGGGCAGGTCGCAGAAGAAGTCATCGATGATGTTGGCATCACAAAAGCTGAGGGTGAACGTGTGGCTGGTAATGATTGTGGAATTGACAAAACCACTGAGATAGGAGGTGACCACCAGCGCCACGCACAGCTTCTTGGACATGGCAGCAGCATAAAGCAGYGGGTCAGAGATGGCCACGTAACGAYCATAGGCCATTGCTGCCAGCAGGTAGCACTCAGTATAGGCCAAACCAGCAGAGAAGAAGAATTGAGCTGCACACCCATCGAAGGAGATGCTCTTGTCCTCAGAGACACAGTTTGCCAGGATCTTGGGGGTATAGACAGAGGAATACCAGAGATCCAGGAAGGACAGGTTCCCAATGAAAAAGTACATTGGGGTATGGAGCCGTGAGCTGCTGTATATTAACACAATCAGGGTGATGTTTCCAGTAAGGCTAATGATGTAGACAATTGTGAACACCACAAACAAGAGAAGCTGCAGCTTTGGGTCAGTGGTGAACCCCAGGAGGATGAAGCTAGTGACTGTACTGTGATTTCTTCCTTCCATGGGCAGGGGAAATCGACTGACCTGGAGACAAGGATCATAATGGTTATTTGACATTTGCAATGCAGGGTCTGGAGACACCAACTGAGAGAAGGGCTTCCATTTTGCCTGGCATTCCTCTCAGTACCAAAACACAGGTCTGTGTGTTAAGGGGCTAGATAGATAACACGAATATGGGTTGGAGGAGGCTACGCAGAAAAAGTAGTAATAAGGAATTAACATAAGATGTTTAGTAACGTTCCACTCTTCTAATCACAAGTTATAGAGACACAGGAATTCTGGCTAGGTGCAGATTGTTTCTAACATCAGGCCTAAYACATGGGATGATTGTTTGGATGCAAACATGCATTACTGGTGTATTTGTTTCCCCGAGGTTTCTGGAGAGAGAGGAAAAGAAAAAAAAATAAAGAAGAAGTTTTGTCTGGAGAAAGGATGTACTGTTACGATTTTGGTTAGGACTCGGTAGGAATGCTTGTTATATTATATATTGTATATATGTGTCAAATAGAGGTTTAACGATTGCATCACTTTGATAGCTATATTTGCTGTAAACATAAATACATACCTACACACTATGTATAGTGTTATGCATAGGTGTATGCACACAAACTGTTTCTATAAATTGCAGAGTATGCATTGTATACTTAATGAACTACACACATAAAGAACACAGGATATGAGAATATTAGTGAGTATATGTGTATCTCCCCCCCTGCCCTTTGTATGTATTTGTTGACTATGCATTTCCTGACTTCTGTGAATGTGAACCCCGAATGTTGCATCAATTCACTTGCACATTGAAATGCCTTAATTTGAAGTAGATAGAATTGGAGACACATGTTTAGGAGAAATGTATGCAGATCAGCCATCTGGTACAAACCAACCTGGTTTCACTAACATATATTTGATGAGTTCTACCAGTAAGAGTACTGCCTCACTAACTTTTTTGTTTGCTTTGCCTGAGCAAACAGTATGGCATAAAAGTTATAATTATAAATGGGTATATCTGGGAAGACCTCTACTTTTAGGTACCTTCCCCAAAATATCAGTCATTCAGTGTAGGTATGCATTTGGACACCTGAGTACAGGCACACTTGCATCTGTAGAAGCTGGAATTCATCTCACCTAACATTACTAGTCTAAAAACTAATTAATCAGGTTCTTTCCGTCGCCAGCTGAAGTGACAGATTCTTCCACAGGGTAACTCACCACACCTTAAAATAGGTGTCTAAATCGAGTTATTCTGCCTGGACAGATACACAAGCATACAGAAAATGCTATATTCCAAATGCCCATGGCAGCATTATTTGTAYGTTACAGTTTTTTCAAACATATTTTCTTTATTTGTCCCCTACGATGTTGTTAAGGTAGAGGACTATATTCTTAGTTTTACATTCGCACATTAAACAACCTGGCATTTTTTAATCTTGACAGCAGTCTGGGTTTGGCCGTTTGTTTGTTTGCTTTCTTGCTTTTTAAACTGTAGAATTCAGAGAGAATTCCCTCAGTTTTACTGAGCACTGCTTTTGTCCAGCAGGTGAATTCCTGAGAAAACAATGGGATATCCTTTCCAAAATCATGTCTGGCAAACTAGCTGGCTTGTATGCCTTGTGTTCTTAAGTGACCTGCCATCTCCCTCTGATATCTCGCTTATCTTAGTACTTAGTGTTTCTCCACCTGTGGACTACTGAGGGCACCTGGAGAACCAGTTTAAAGCCTAGAGAGTTACCTTAGATGTGGATGCTTTACTTCAGACTTCTAGCAACAGCTGAGATGAAGCCCATCTTTAGAGACCATAAGGTGAGCTGTGTCTCACTGTTGCATTATAACTTTCCCCAAGCTTGATCCAGTTTTCTGAGCACCTCTTTCAGGCGTCTCTGGTGCTATCTGTATGTTGAAGGTGGTGTGGTAGGTTTGATGATTTTTTTTCATCTGGCCTAATATGGTGATTCTAATATTTCTACTCAGGTAGCACAGTGATGGAGAAGAAGAAGAAAGAAGAGGAGAAAAGGAAAGAGAAAAATTAGTCCGTCCCCCTTAAAACATGTCTTCCTGGATAGCCTTAAAAAAAAAAAAAGAAAAAGGACCAAAAATTGGAATCACTAGAATTTCACTTAAGAAAATCCCAGATTCTCTTACCTTGCAGTGAAGATGCAGGAAGAAGTGGCACTAGTAATGACAAGTTTTAGCACGTCTGAGCCCTCAAGATAAACAAACGGAAAATAAACACGTAAATCATCGTACAGGAATGAGAATAAGTAATGGTCCCATCAACTTATCCACAGTATGTACTCCTTATTGTCCCAGTTATCCCTCTTACTCATGGTGTTGTCAACAGGATTGTCCAAAGATTAGAGATCATCAGAGCAAAGAGCAATGATGCTTTTCCTGTAAAATCTCTGCACTGTCTCATAGGACAAGGCACAGAAAGCAGATATATTCTTGCCACTCCAAACACTGCCAGTTGTGGGTGCCTGGGGATATTCATTCACTGCCTTGTGTGGTTCCTTAAGGACCCGGTCCCTCAAGTCTTTATTTCAGCCGTTCAGCATATCCTTTGCACAGAACAAAACGTTGCTGTTCCTTGTGTGAATATGCAGTTGCGCATCCTACRGAGATCCCCTTAATTAGTCTTTGTATCCTTGAAAAAGAATTTCAGAGCCCTCTTTATGTGTTATGTGAGCATATTTTTGTGCTCTTTAATACATCTGAATTTTCCAGCACTGTTTTTGGAAAAGGGAGCAGAAGTCAATGTTGTGATGGAGGCAAGGAGGCCTTTCATTTCTGTGTCTTCTGTAATTTTGAGCTTCAGATGTTTCAGTTGAAACAGTTTGGGCTCTGTAACTGGGTTTGTTGCAACAACAAATTTACAGCCAAGTGTCAGACCTGTGCTCCAGGTTCACCCAAACTTTTGAGGGCCTAAGGGGAGTGACAATCCCTTCAGTGCAATCACATCCAGTTCCTACACTTTGGAGGGAATTCACCCCACCTCTCTCTGGATATGTCAAAGTTTTAAAGTGGAAGCTAATTTCTAGACAGAACTAGGTGTTTCTGGGGAGTCCTGGAAAGCTTCAGTAGTGGAGGAATGTTGCAGAAAAAGTGATGGACAACATYAGGGCCACACAAGTGTAAACTGAACCCTGAGCTGACATGCATATTTTGGTCACAGCAAAGCAGCTCAGCAGCATTTTGGGAGCAACTGCTGAGGAATTGCCTAGCTCTAGCACAAAGAGGTGGCAGAGGAAGACGTACATGGGGGTGTGGAGTCAAGAGTTGAGCCTGATTAATGCAATCATGCCGAGATTCCCCACCAAGGTGGTGACATAGATCGGAAGGAACAGCACAAAGAGAAGGACCTGCAGCTCCTGAATATCTCTGACTCCCAAAAGAATAAACTCTTCAGCTGTTGTCCTGTTTCTTCTGACCATTCCTGTAATCAATGTGTGCCCCTGTGAGTGGGACAAAAGGCAAAGAACACAAATTAGTTATGACCATGAGGTGAAAGGATAACTCATAGTGATACTGGGGATATTTTGCATCTCACAGAGGTGAGGGAAAAAAAAAAAAAAGATGTTCTCATTTTAATAGAACCGAAAGTCCCTGTAAGTATACAAGAGCTGAGTGCTTAGTTCAAGTGCTTTTGAGAACTCTGATGTAYGCAATATTTCTCTAATGATACTCCCAGGGAGGGTTTACTTTCTTTTCAATGTTGAGACTGTCCCCAGAAAGGTTGGAAACCTTCTGATCTCATTTTTAGAGCTCATGCTCAGCTTTATCATTAAATCTGGGGGTATGTTGAAAAACTCATCTTTGTTCACTGGTCTTGGGTGGGCTCAAAGGATGATTTTGGTGGTTTGCTCTGCTGTTATAATACAGTGGAGTAATTAATAGTCACTGTAAGATGGGGAGAAGTAGGAACTTAAGGCACTGTTTATATAAGCTCTGCAATATGTTTATTTTGGAGCAAGATGAACTGCTTCCTAGAGGACCTGGTAAGAGAGTGCAGAATGGCTAGATTGGATGTAGAAGTCTACACCTGTAGGTGACAACATTCAGCCAGCTAAATCACACGCTCAAACTCAATGACAGGTATGTCAAATAAAAGCACTGCAGTAGCTGTAGATGATATAGAAAAGAAAGGAAAGTACTATAACCCAACAACTAAATTTTCATTTCTCTTAAAATGATAATTTAAAGAAAAAAAACCCCTGTCATTTTATGATTCCAATCTTGTTTTGATATTTCTTTCTAGATTTCCGTAGATTTAATAAATAAAAGCCTGAACTTGCGAGGAGGTGTTACTTGGCAAAATACTGAAATGATTTAAGAGTTGCTCAAGCTCCTGTTATGTATGCTATGTTCAGAATTACTGAAGAGTACGCTTTTATCAGTTACAGTGATTCAGCTGGCTGGTAGCAACTGGCAAAAGCCAGCAGCTTGTTTGCTGCTGACAAGCCTTCATAATTTTTGTACAATGAGAAATTCCACGTGAATCAATGGGACTATTTGTGGTGACTGGCACTATAGTGTGCATCACATGCTAATGCCACTGAATGATTCATCTCATGCCTTACCACTTTTTTTATTTTATTTTGGGCAATCCAGTGCTCATCAAGTCAATACTGAAATTTTATAAATGTTGGTGGTATGAGATTAGGCATAGTTTATGAGAATATTTTGAATCTGCTCCACAGCTGCTTTTAACCCATGCAGAACAGCTGTTTTCAAGCTGTCAAAGATCTGCCCCAGCTAAGGACAGAGTATTCTGTCGTTGTGTGCTTGCTTGGATGTCTCTTCTCATTCCAGGTCCAAACTTCTGGGAGCAAGAGTCCAAAACCCACCAGCTACGTTAGGGAAAGAAGCCATGCAGATTCTCCCTTTTTCTTTTTCTTTTTTTTTGGTAGACTTTGCTTTTAGCATTCTTTTTTATTAAAATTCATTAGAGGATTTTTGGCATTGTTGTGCACTTGAGCACAGGTTGCATTTTTGTGTATTCTCTAAATGACTAAGATTTAATGGACAGAATGAGGATAGAGAATACAAACAGTAATGCAGATGCGAGCTGCCAGATGTCATTATATTTCAAGCTGCAGATATTTTCCCTGCCTTTGAAACTACCTTAGAAACCTGTTAGAAAATGTTGCTTTCATTCTCCTAGACACACATTCTGTTGAAAAGCTGGACACACGGTGGAATTTAGATAAGGATCAAGCAGGCCTTTAGTTCACTACCAGATAGTGAAAGACAGAGTGTGTACTACAGTCAGAAGAGGAGATGACAAGCTCTTCGTGTTCTTAAGTCCCCCCTTGAAAGAACGATGCCATGGCCGCAAGCGTCTGTCTATAGCCTGTAGAGGCTTTGGTTCCAAATCTCATTAAGAAAAAACAAAATGGAAGAAAAAGTTCAGCACAGAAGTTAGGAGGGGACCCATTTCTGTGGAAAATGTTATCCTAACATTTTGACAGTAACTTGGGCTTTTCCTTTTATGTTGCTTTTTTTTAATAGATGAAGGTCTCTGTCATAGCCATGAAGCCATAGATAGTGACAGGTCACAGAGGACAGCTCACATGCAGTGATCAATACTGATGAAAGGCAAGATCTCTAGGTTCACACCTGCCCAGGCTGAAGACTTAGAACTCGGCTTTGCCACCCTCCAGCTAAATGCTCTAATCTCCAGGCTACTATAYACAGGGGAATGTCCCTACTTCCAGCTGGAGCTGAAGCGTCAGATGCTATTTTGCATTTGGGCTTGGGAGACCGAGATTAGCACCAGGCAGCCTGCATATATATTTAAGGGACATCTGCAAACTTTGTCTGAGGGAATTTATAACACCTTAATTCTTAATGTCAAAATGAATACACAGGTTTGTGTACAATCTTATTCCCATTAATAATGGCAACAAGTAATAAATGATCTCTTAAGCATAGTTTTTTTGAAGTTCTGAAAGTAGTAGCAACCTACTCAAGCACATAGCAGTGTAGAGAGACTACTGAGTCTGTAAACGACTAAATCTCTTGGAAAAGGCATTCAGGGAGAGTATCTCATGATTCCATAAATCAAATCCACAGTCTTGTAGATAATACTTCCCATGGCATTTGGACTGAGCGGACAAGTCTTAGTGAAAAGAATCTCTTTTAGGGAAGACTGCAATTCTGGAACTGCTTTGAATTTAGATATTTTCCATTGCCTTGCTCTTTTCATCTGACTGCAAATAACAAAAGGAAAAAAAAGATAATAAAAAAGGCTTGATGGGAGGAAAACCACTGTCTTACCAAACCCACCTTTCACTTACATTGCCTAAGACATTTTGAACTTTGACTTGGTGAGATTTCATATGCATTGTATTTAAGAATGAGYAGCCCCTCTGGAATCACAGATGCATTTTCAACTGAGGGCTTTTCACATATCTCGTTTTTATTTTCAGGGAGTCCTTGTCTGCCAAGAGACCTAAGTATTCCCAGCAAGTATCCACCAGAAGAAAGAAGCTTCATTTCTCTTCATTTCTCAGACCTTGGGAGAAAACAAGTGAAGCTGCAGAATTTTATTTTACAATAAGCAAATGTCAAGATCCTTTCTTCTCAACCCAGAGCATTACAGCCTGAAGCTGCACTTGCTTTATGCCTAACTTTGCCACAATAGCTCACAGGTTGCCCAGAAGTAGGGGATCTGTGTTCCAAGCCCTCTTTAGTGTGAACTGACTTGAAACCACATCCACCGTATCACATAAATGCCAGTCTACAGTAGGGAAGCCCTATTTTTTTTTTTCTGTATGTCACAGAAATACCAGACTTCCTAAGGTGTCTACTTTTTTGTTCAGAAAAGCTCTAATGAAAGAAATGAGAAAAGTCGAAAGCAAAAAAAAAGCGGGGGGTGGGGGGGTGGGGTGGGGAATGACACTTCCCTTTCTACAACATTATTTAAGACACCAATATTTTATACACAGCTTTCCTTAGGGCAGCCTTCACCTCCTGGTTCCTCAGGCTGTAGATGAGGGGGTTCAGCATGGGGATCACCACCGTGTAGAACACCGAGGCCACCTTGTCTCTGTCCAGTGAATGGTTAGAGCTGGGCTGTAAATACATGAAAATCAGGGTCCCGTAGAAGATGGTGACAGCTGTCAGGTGGGAGGCACAGGTGCTGAAAGCTTTCTGCCTGCCCTGAGTAGAGGGGATCTTCAAAATGGTAGAGAAGATGAAGAGGTAGGAGACAAGCACAATCAGAAGCGAGAAGATCATATCAAAGCTGGCAAAGGCAAATATTAACATTTCTTTGATGTAGGTGTTGGAACAGGAGAGTGCTAATAAGGGGAGGTCATCGCAGTAGAAATGGTTGATCTTATTAGAAGCACAGAAATTCAAACAAAATGTAATTATAGTGTGGAACAAGGCGACACAGAAACTGTACAGGTAAGGGCCAGCCACCAGCTGGATACAGACACGCCGGGACATGATGACACTATAGCGGAGCGGGTTACAGATGGCCACGTAGCGATCRTATGCCATCCCAGCCAGAAGGAAACACTCTGTGATCATGAATGTGAGAAAACAACACAGCTGTGCAGCACAGGCRTGGTAAGAAATTGTTTTTCTCTCTGATAAGAAGTTTGTCAGCATTTTGGGTGTGATGGTTGAAGAATAACAGAGGTCTACAAAAGCCAAGTGGCTGAGGAAGAAATACATTGGAGTATGARGCTGGGAGTCAATCCTGATGAGTACGATCATCCCAAAATTCCCCACCAGCGTGACAATGTAGATTAGCAGGAACACCATAAAGAGAGCAATCTGAAGATCTGGACGACTGGTGAACCCAAGAAGAATGAATTCTGTCACTCTGGTGTGATTCCTATCTGCCATTYATCTATCCTTAAAAAAGATCTGGATAAGAAAGCGGAAAGCACTCCTTAGACATAAGGTTGTTGATGGAAAATAGAAATTTCTAATCCTGATCCTTAAGATCAAAGAAATTTCTCTCCTGGTGTCTGCAAATATTCTGCAATCTCAGTTAATTCAATGACCTTTCATGGTCATTCTCAYGTTTCTTTCTCATATATACAAGATCAAGAAGTCATCTTTAGGCTACTAGAAATGAAAACTAAGTGATGCAGGAGGAATGCAGTTGCTACGAAAATGAAGGAATATCATAATATTCCACCAGGTAGACGGTTATTTCAGATTGTATCTTTAAATGGTACGGAGGAAGCTCTTCTGTGCACACCAGAATGACAAGTATTTTCAAAGCTGTTTTCAGTCTTTTCCCCCTCTTCAGCTACATAAAATACAACAAAAAAGTGCCAGGATTTTAATATGCGGTGAAAAAGTTCCCTTCTTCATGTACTGCCTAAATATTAATTGAAGGCATTAAACTGTACTTTCCTGCCTTATAATATCACATCTAAACATTTCAGGGTTTGGGCTTCTATTGAACTTATCCAGGCAATCTTCAGATGGACTTATCATTGACTATTGGAATTCCATACAACAGTGACTTATTCAAACCAGTGGATACACAGCACTGTCTCTACCTGTATTAGTGGAAGGAGATAATAATGGCACCTAATATCCCCTCTTGGGCTGGATTCATCTCACAGAACTTCTTTCATCTTCAGAAATTGCTGAGCTGAACCCGATGGTGATATATTTCACATGCTAGCCAAGGGGGGAAAAAAAATGTTAAAATTGTAAAAATAAGCAGCACAAGAAAAAATTCTGAAGCCTTGCAGCACTCTGAGGACTTTATTAAACTGCTCGTCTGCTTAAAACTAAACTCATTTGGAAAACTTCATGGTCTTCACATTTTTAACAATTCATATTAATTATAAAATTATTTTGATGAAGTGACCCAAGCAAAATCGATAATTGATAAGGTCTTCAATGATTACAGTGAAATGAAAAAACTACCTCTTCAATTTCAGAAGTGCTTTCTAATGGGGATTTACCCCCATTAGAAGTGGAGCTTAAAGTGCTAATTCCACTAATTAAAGTAGACATCTATTTGTTGATGGCTGAATAATTCTCAAGACCCTACTAACAGTTATTGCTAAATCTCCACAAACTAGAACAGGAGCTTAGGTCACACACAGAGAGTTGTGTTACAGACACCTAGAAGGAAGGTGGGTGCATAAATACAGGTCTCCAGTGAAAGTTCAGCCCCACCTAGAGCACCCCTTCTTGCTGTCACCCTGTCAGGACATGATCGCTACAGCTCTCTACAGATCCCATCTGTCAGGCCTATGCAGATGTCCTAGGGCATCTAAAATAATACTTGAACCTCTTTTCTGAAGCTAAGACGAATCCCAGTAGAGAATTCTATTCCTCGTGTTGAGTTTTTAAATGCATGAATAGGGCTTCCTAATACAAATAAAAGAAAAAAAGAAAGAATTTAGGGTTTAAACAGCTGGCAATAAACAGCTTAAGAAGCGAATGCAATCCACCTGCTATGAGAATTAGAGACAGGCAGTCAGAGGACTGAAGGTGGGACACATAGGTAGGTAAAAGGAGGTCTGAAACCAGGAAATTGATATCTTCAGTACGACGGGAAGAAGAAAAGAAGTAGCATTTGAACGTCTAACATCCATGCCTATATACAAGACCAAGCTGTGTCTCCTTCCAAAATCATGTGAACATTAAAATTAAAAAAATATAACTGCAATGGTCTAACCTACCTTTTCAACAGCTTTTCTTGCTCTCTCTCTCACAAATCTGCTGTTTTCCTGTTGCTCATACATACATACACACACACGTACATATATACATAAAACTCTGGATTCCTTTGGGATATGTTTGTCTTCTGAGACACATATTGATGTCAACACAGGATATGCAAGACATATTTAAACCTGAAAAAAAGTCTTATATTAATTAGTCAAAATTCTGAATCCCTTGTGAACCCTCTGTAGATACCACTAGGGGACTAAAAAACCACCACCACMACAACAACAAAAAACTACACAAGGAAACAGGGAACAAGAGGAAACAGAATTTAAGGACTTAGACAGGGAAGGCTCTCATATTTTATTAGGTTACTTAAATTACTTCACTAAAATACCTAATCATGGTAGGCTTTTCTCATATTCAGTGGTGAGGAAGAGACATTTTTTGAGCATCCATTTGAATCTGTATCATCCTCCAGAGATGCCTTCTTTACTATACGGTTCCTTCTTAATTGGAAATATACTTCTATGTGTACAATTTTGCTTCTGCATATACCTATAGATGTTCGACCAGCCAAATTCTTGCCTAAGTAAAACTAGGTTCCAGAAGTTAGATGGAGAGTTGCCTACACTGCCTGGGTAACTGTATTTTGTTGACATGAACAGAGCTTCCTTAACAAGCAGTGACAGTACCAAGTTTCTTTGCAGAATGGCATTATAGTCTGTATTTTTGGCAGCAGGCAAAAAGTTGGTGTTAGAGATGAGGCTGGCGTACAATCTCAGACGTCAGTAATCATTAATGATTTACCGCAATTCGGTTGTATCCATTTTACTGCATACATGAGAAGCAGGAAATGTTATTTTTACCCTGTGCATTTGAGGCATACCGAAGTGAATTAATCTTTCTGCAACAAAACAGCAAAGATCTTTTGGGAGAACCCAGGTCTCCTGCATCTTTGCTCCTTACTTTAGCCATTGGATAGCAAAGAGAAATACAGAGAGGAGGATGGGGAAATTTAAGCCAGGCAATCTGAGTGTTCCTAATGATCAGAAAAAAAGATAAAATAACWGTCACATTCTGCGAATTCGGTTTCCCCTGGAAGACACCTGCCAGAAAATGTATGAATGCAGGATTCGCCCAGCCCATCTTAGATGCGTGCAACGGAGCACCACATCTGAGCTAGCTGTCTAGACTCTCTTGACCACTGACGGAAAGGAATGGGCTGTATAAATCCATTTCAGAATTTACTCTTGGTCTCAGCTGAGTACAAAAGGAGTCTAGAGAACTGGCTACCTATTAATGGGATCACTGCTTTGAATCTCATGGAGGTTTGGATGTTAATGATCAGAAATTGGCCATTTCCTCTAGCAGGGACGATACAGATATATTATGCAAGCGAAGAATGAGCATTAGTTCATATTTGAACAATAAGAGCCCCAAAGAAGCAGACTGGACTGAAAAAAGTTGCTGGAGGTGTTACTGGAGAATCAGCCTCCAAATTTTGCTTGTATCCTGGGATACACTCATGATCACAGCAGCCTCACTGTTACTTTTCACAGGAGYGCTCAAGAAGGCGGGGGTTTGATGTCTGTGTTTCTAGAGGTCATGACAGGGTAGAAAATAACGCACATCTAATGCGCATTGGTGAAGCTATATGTACTGTCAACCAAAGCAATGAAGTTTATGCTGATGCTCAGAAGCTGAGGATACAGTCTTGCATCTTTACATAGTTTTCATGGATTTACTAGGTGGGTGTTGCCAGGAAGGAAAGGTTGCATTGAAGTGTTGCACTGAAGGAAAACACTAAAGAACTTATACGGCTGCTATTCACAGCCAAGTGGCGAAGTCCTGGATTCAGGGAGAGTGTGCATGACATCATATCTGATCATCTTTTATATTAAGACAAACTTAGTTCAGAGCAATATTTTCTGATTCATTTGTCCAATTTTAGATATCCAGGTTTCTAAATGACAGCCTGTTAGCTCTGAGCTATAACTCTAGATGCTTTGGTTAGTGGAAAAACAGGCGCATCTTCATAGAAAAAGTCATTTCCCTCTGTCCTCAGAGGGCTTATTTACAATTTCTGTTTCCACAGTGACGAAGGGGGAAAAGAGTGCTATAACAGGACTTCAGATTATCACAGTAATGCTTCTAAAATCTTCTTTTAGCCATTGTATATTTATAAGCTGATACAGACATAGCTTTCATAATCAATTGTAACCGAGGTTTGTGCTGTAGTCCTTATTTTCAAATGTGAAAACTGAGGCATGGTGAGATGCAGTGATGTGCTGAAGGTCAGATGACAGGATTTCTTTCAACTTCAAATTTGATTCCAGGTGCACTGGGCTTGGAGCTCTGCCTGCTGYGTCATGTTGTTTTCTGTGGGTACTGAATGGAGTGAGGTGATGTTGAAAGAAATATCGAGGGACCGCTAAAAGCTAGCTTGCTCATGACACTAAAAAAGATACTCAAGAAAGTTAGATAATAACCAGAGATGACTGTGGAAAAAGGTTGGTTTTGCTTTTGGTGAATCATTCATAAGTGCAGATGTAAATGCCCATATTTTGTCCACTCTCTTTCTTCAGTATTGGAGATGGGGCAGGATATCTACTTAAATCCAGACATTCATAACAAATTGTTCCTGGGCCCCATTAATGAGGCTACAGATTAAGAAATTTGTATCCTGGGTGGACTTTGCTTGTTTTCAAGCTTCTGTTCTCCATGGAGTGGAATACCTCCAAGGTCACAGAAATTAATATAAACACAATGTGAATACTAAGAACTACAGAGAGGTCTTGTCTGCACTCTGGAAGCTGCGAGAACAAATCGTTCTCAGTACTTTGTTAAAGGAACAAGTGCTAAAAAACACTCCCCACATTTGTTTGAAGGTGAATTTTAGCCGTGATCATATGCTCTGGAGGAACAGCCAAACCCATCACAGTTCCTGAAAGTGCTACACTGACCTGCCTGTGCTGGCTGCAGACCCTGAATGCCTGAGTTTTACGGAGATAGTCACATCCAAGATGAGAAGGTATTTTGTATTCTGATCAGTCCTCAGCCTCCTCAGTCTGAACGGATGGGATGTGAAAGAGCATCATGTAGCTAAGATAAGCGTGTCTTTTTTTTTTTTTTTTTTTGAACTTGGAGGCATTAAGATAGTTGAAAGAAAGCACCAGAGGTTTAAGATATCTCATTTATAGCAATGAGGTTGGGAATGACAGAAGGAATCTAACACAGGGAGAGGACTCTGCTGCTTGAAATGATAGATGACATAAAACAGGGAGATGTGTAGGTGTTCAGTCTCTTCACAGCTGCCATTGCAATGGCAAGACATGATCGTGGTGGCCAAGGCAACAGGAGCCACATTAAGCTAGTTTGCTGTGCACAGTATGTACAGCATAGGCTGTATTATCTTCTCTGTCTGCCCTGCGCYGCTCCTCACATGTAATCTTTTATGGCTTTGGCAATGCATCCAAGTTAGTTTCCCAGTCATTACTGTACTGTCGTGACTTCTTTTTCTACGGAGTAGTCAAAGCAGTGTGTACTGAAAACTGTGTTTTCATGTCTGCTCAAAAAGAAAAACACACATGCTTTTATTTTGCTTTGATTTGCATAGGGAAAATGAAAATCAACAGGAAAAGTATTTCTGCCAGTCAAAATGTTTCACGCTGTTTTATTTTTCAAAAATGTTGGTTTCTTCCCCTTAATTCTTTTCAAAATGTACCTGAAATTTACCAAGGAAAAGCCAGCATACATTAAGTATTTTAACTGGAAAAAAAAAGAAGGCTATCACTGAAAAGTGCCCAATGTATTGACTTTCTACCTGTACTAAATGTTGACAGGAATGCACAGATAGAAAGCTATATAAGAAATAGAAATAGAAATGCTGAATTAAACCCAGGTGGGTATTCTCACTGTTTAGTTTGACAACTAGGTTTTGGCTTTAGGCTCCTTTTAAAGTCATCGGACAGAGGCCTTCCAAGAAGGACTCAGAGTCTAACTGGCATTTTATGACCTACCCATAGGAAGTACTTTGTCTCCCTTCAGTTATATAGGGAAAGCTGGCTACTGAAGTGCCAAAATCAGAYGACTGAAGCTGCAGGATTGTAAAGCTCAGTTTCTCCCACCCCTCTTCTAAGCCCACTTCTTTCTGTCATTTTATCTATCCCTTGCAGGTTGAATGTGTTACAGAAAATGATCCCTGCAAATTACGATGAAGTGACAGAGTTCATTCTCTCAGGGCTGACAGACTGCCCAGATCTGCAGGTCACTCTTTTCGTAGTTTTCCTGGTGATGTACACTGTCACGCTCTTGGGAAACTTTGGAATGATTATATTAATCAGGGCGGACCTTCATTTTCACACTCCCATGTACTATTTCCTCAGCCACTTGGCTTTTGTTGACATTTGCTGTTCCTCTGTCATCATCCCCCAAATGCTGCTACATATCTTGGAAGAGGAGAAAACCATTGGTCTCTCAGGGTGTGCAGCCCAGCTGTGCTTCTTTGTTGTCTTTGGGATCGCCAAGTGCCTTTTGCTGGCTGTCATGGCATACGACATGTATGTGGCCATCTGTAAGCCCCTCCTGTACCCTGTCATTATGTGTGGGCGGACATGYGGATGGCTTGTAGTCGGTTCCTATGCAGTCAGCATTTTGCATGCAGTGACACATGCCACTTTCATCTTTACTTTTTCCTTCTGTCGAGACAATATTATCAATCATTACTTTTGCGATATTCCCCCACTCTTAGCTCCTTCCTGCTCTGACACCCACACCTACGAGGTTGTTATCTTTGCTCTTGTCAGCATAAATTGTCTCAGCACAATGACAATCATCTTTGTCTCCTATATTTATATCCTTCCCACCATCCTGAGGATCTGCTCTCCAGAGGGCAGCAGAAAAGCCTTCTCCACCTGTGCCCCCCACCTATTGGTTGTCACCATGTTTTATGGGGTGACTCTGTTCATGCACCTGCGCCCCAGCTCCACCTACACATTGGCCAAGGACAAAGTGGCCACGCTGTTTTACACGGTCATGACTCCAATGCTGAACCCCTTCACCTACAGCCTGAGCAACAGCAATGTGAAGGTTGCCATGAAAAGAGCAGTTCAGAGAATGCAATAAATGCAATATGTTAATGAAGGAAGTTGGTGACCAGGAAAGCATTTTCCTATTGGCATTATAGAACTCCCAGTTGCAAAGAAATCTGTACGACAGTGTGTTGAAATTTGGTGGAAGAAAATCATATCCAGGCCATCCTGGATATGCCATTCAGCTGAAAAATGATGAAAACACTTTGCTTTGACATTTATTAAATACAAGTTTTGCTTGGAAATTCTGGAAAGAACTATACTTTTATTTTAAAATGACATGCTTGGTATTGAAATTGTCCTAAATAAAGTGAGCAAGTATAAAAAAGGAGGAAAATACCCTCAAATTAAATTAAGTAATAAAAGTAAGTTAGAGTAATATTTCTATAACTGGTGAGAACACATACACATTTGGTAGGGGAATGTTACTGATATGAGTATCATCCTCTCCTCCTGCAAAGAAAAGGAAATAATTAAGTTAGCTTTGTTTAATGTGCTAAGAAAGTAAGCCATTTTGGGGGCTGATGGTAAAGCAAAATGTTCGCTAGTCATCTAGTTCCTGTGTGAGTATTTGCTTTGGAACACCTCTTATCGAGAGCAATGCTTATTAAAGGATATGAAATATCACTTGAGTTTAAGAGAATGGAGCCTGGAGACCCTCCGTGTCTCAACACAAAGGAGACATGGAGATGGCTGTGCTGATGTTTGGAGGGTTCCACTCTGTCATCAGGTTGAGCCCCTGGATGGGTTTCTTGAAGAGGCAAGATGATGAATTCCCCTGTGTGACCTCAAGGCAGGAAAGGGAGGGTTGGATACCGGCATAGAGAGACACTTGAGGCATGTGAGGGGTTGAACAAAGTAGATTTAATGAAGGACTTGCACTCCAAACTGTGCGGGGAGCCCCGGAGCCGTGTGGAGGGGT
This sequence comes from Apteryx rowi, assembly GCF_003343035.1. Classification (NCBI taxonomy): domain Eukaryota; kingdom Metazoa; phylum Chordata; class Aves; order Apterygiformes; family Apterygidae; genus Apteryx; species Apteryx rowi. Next base: position 121,755 of record NW_020447322.1, read on the forward strand.
CGCTGATGGGAGGCTGGACGGATGGGTCGGATGCCCAGGCAGGACTCACTCTGTGTATCCTAAGGGCCCCTTTCATCTGCTAGAGCTATTTTCTTATCTCGACTATGCAAAGCTTGAGTAGTGGCTGCGAAGCAGCTAGACGTTGTTGAGAAAACGGAATAGGCATGTCTGGCCCTGGCTGGCTTTCGTCAGTGTGTAGAGAGTACATGCTGGGGCAGCTATCACATACTCTGCCAGTCACCTGGCTCTGCACCATATCTCCCGCAGGCGTTCTCTCCACACCGCCTCATCATCATCTTCTCTTACTTCTATATCCTTTCTGCTCTGCTGTAGATCCACTCTGTTGAGGGCAGAACCAAAGCCTTTTCAACATGCTCTTCCACCTCGTGGCAGTAACCATCTTCTACAGGGCACTGCTCTTCACCTCCTTACGACCTGGATCTTGCCATTCCCAGCACAAGGGCAAGGTGCCCTTACTGTTTTACACGGTGGTGATCCTGATGCTGAACCCCCTCATCTACAGCGTGAGGAACCAGGAGGTGAAGGCTGCTCTGAGGAGAGTGATTGGTACAAAATTATTTATTTTTCTGGAAAAAACAATTAATTTGATTTTCAAATAATAGGTATTGGGAAAACAATTATCTTTTAAAGTCTGGAGCCAGACTTATCTCTCAGACATACAGCGGTACTAAACTGAAGAATACATATTAAAAGGAGAAACACAGGAGGAAGGTGGTGGGCAAACTTTCAACTTTGAAACAGGAGTCTGGGACAAATGAGAATTTTCATTTGCTTGTGGAGGGACAAATTACAACAGTCACTGGTGACAGTTGTTACAGCTCAGGCTTTATACAGCACCTCACAAAACAGTACCCTTTATTGTGATTTGGACTCTTAACCTGTTGTTTAAAACATCAAACATACTCGTGAATGTAGAYAGCACACTGAGGCAGGATGCAGCAATTTCTGTAGCCCACAGCACCAAAAAGTGAGACGTGTAAGAAAATTATCTAGCTGCCTTTGTATCCCCTCCTTCAGGGATTAAATGTCCATTTACAGAGTGGTTGTTTCAAGACTCGGGGAAGGTTAGAACTGACAGTGCTCATGCTTTATCAAGACGCACTAAATTTTCTGCCCTCCTGTGCCCACCATCTCTGCAACTGCTACAATACTGAMAATAATACAATTCCTCCTCAAAATGTGTTGTTTTTACAGGTCCRCATGCAGCCCGTATTTTTATTCTCGTGTTATCATTTCTCCTTGCTCAGTCCTACCTTGGTGAGGGATAGTTCCTTCAACTCAGTGACTTCCTCAGCTGCAAATGGCTGAGGGACAGGATGAATAGCCAARGAGTGTAACTGTACACTGACCCTGTTCTTGTGTGTACATGCTTTTTTGTCCGCTGGCAGAAGCAGCATACTGTACTGGATGAACCTTTCCTATGACTCATTCATTGAGTTCTGTTTTGGTTTTGGTTTTTTTTGATCATCTGTAGAAGGATAATGGAGTTAATGAAAGTTCTGTAAACATTTTCCTCTCTCATCTTAACCCTGAAACACCTAAATTTTCACCAGTTGCCTGTAAGCCACAAGGCTGTTGTCAAAGGCACCGGCTATTCATACTTGTGAGAGGTTCCCAGAGACTCTGGGTGATGTTCAATATTATGATGTTAAGCTATGTAAGATCTTGCTGTATTTGGTCTAGTTATTCAATGCCTCTTTTATTTCCAGTGCTTTATGTTTGAAGGAATAGTCTATCATGTGTCGTCTTGCACGTAAGTGTATTAACTAACTGCATCCTTTGAGAAGGATGATGAACACAGAGTTTCTTTTGCCAGTACCATAGAGGCCTTATGTGCTTAGCCTAAGGAACTTTTTCAGATTCCAGTTTCTAAGCAACTTGGAGAGAGAGGGATCTCAGAAAGAAATTCATCATATATATATATTTGACATCTCACCCATATTCCAGTCACAGCTTTCATAGGGCTTGGTTTTAGTTTTTTTATGTTAAAAGTAATTCTTGGGATGCTAATGAAGTTTTATTCTAAGATGGCCTGTACTTCTAGTTAAGATCTAAGCTCTGCTTCCCCTTTTGCAGTCCTTTGTGCCTAGCTTTGGCAGCAAAACCAATTTTCCCTCTCTGTGGTATATGCACCTATACACTGGTGTAAGAGGCTGTGTGAGATGACTGCCCAGGCTCTTGTTAAAATTAGCAGAGAGAAAGCCATTACAATATAAGGAGCCTCAAAAGCAAATCACATTGCTCCAAAGTAGACGGCAGCGAGGGCCTACCGAATTGCCCCCTCAACTACACTGCTTACATTAATTACATCTCTGTTGATTGCAATGAGAACTGTAAACCTAGYTCATCTGTAGAAGCTTACATTTGCATGCCAACACTGAGATAGCCGAGTCTCTAACTGTATCTTGCCTCTATAGTCAGATGAGCTGAATTCCAACCTAGATTTTCCCTCTCTGGTCTTGTCACAAGTACTGCACTAAAAGGGAAGTTTAGGCTTGCTCAGAGATACAGCTTATGGATTTATGGAACATTTGTGTAATGTCTTACGCACAGACGCAGTTTTACTGGCTTCCAAGTAATGCACCTRTCATCACTTGAAATCAGTCATTCTCTAAGGATACCTCTTTCTCTCCATTGACTGTAGATTGAAAACTAGCTTAGACTAGATGCCTAATTTTTGGATGGTTCAAGCCTGGTGAAATTAATTCCTTCCAGAGAGAAGAACAGGAGAGTCTATGTATATTTTAATTAGAATTTTGATTTTCCACCAAAAAAAAAGTCCACAAAAATGATATGATTAAGCTAGGGAGCTAATAGATAACTCTTTACCATGTTACGCAGTTTAGCCATTAGATGGAGACAAATCATCGTGATCTTAGTGCAGATAATATTGGGAACCAGGCTCTTAGTAAATACTAAAGTTATGGGAGAAATAAGCGTACAGTTGAATCCTGATAATGTTATTGCCCACGTGGGGAAGCCTATTCATGTTGCAGGTAGGGTTTGGCACTATACTAATGGCCTTCAGAAATAGTGTTAATCAGTTTGCAGTCAAAGGGAATATTAGAAACATTTCCAGCAGTGTGTAAAGCATCTATACAGCAAATTGTTTCATGAAGACAGCTGCACACTGGGACAACGGTAGCATTTCAACTGTTTGTTCTACTCTCTTTCCCTTGAGAAGAGCAGGGTCTCCTGTGTCCAAAGCATAAGTATAAAATCTCTGGCAGCTCCCAGCAGCAATATTTTACAAATCTTGGAAAAGACCGTTTCTTTCCCTGGCAGGTGAGTTTCTTGATGAATTCAATTCCGTCACGTTTTCCCTCAGCAACAGTTTCAAATCAACTGCTTTGTTAGAAGGCGTAATTTTAGGTGCACTGAAGGAAAAAAATTATTCATCAGGATAAAACCAAAGACAAAAAATATGAAAATGTCTTTGAAAATAAAAGTGGAGCTTAATTTTTAAAGGGACCTAAACTATTGACCTGGAGATATAAATCTCTTGCTGTTATATGTCAGAAGACTGTTAGAAGGTGTTAAGGTTCCCGTGCCTTCTTGTATGAGGATGGTCAACAAACTGCAAATGGGAAGAAACAACAAGGTCTAAGTAGACACGAGATATTTCTTTTAGGGCAGAAATAGCCTTTTTCTCTTCTACCMCTATTATCTAGAATTGTCTAAGCTCAGTGATAGCTTGAAAATAAATTGCAGTGTTACTCTGTCTCCGTGTAACTCAGCCTGCCTAACTTTAACTAAAACTCCGGGAATGGCTGCTTGTCACCTAATGTAAGGAACATAAGTCAGGGACATAAGTCACGACCTTAGTCAGTCTAGGTGCCGATAGAGTGAAGGAAGAGGCACATCCAGAGGGCAATTCTGACCTTAGAGGGTGGCATTCAGCTCTCTCAGGCTGATTATCCAAAAGTTGGGCTATGAATTTAGGCTGGTCATCCTGCCTTCCTTTGTTATCAATAAACCGAGAGAGACAGGCACCTTGAGGAAATGATGTATCCTGCCTATCGCTCTCTAATGATTACAAATGGACTTGAGATGACTCAAACAGACATTAGGCAGCTAAATGTAGGTGCAAATCCTTCCAACTGCACTGTTTGGGAATACAGTTGGGAAATGAAGATTTATTTTTCTGAATCCCCAAATTCAGCCTTAACCATTGGAACCCTATCCTGAATGGGTCTGAGTTTTTTTGTTGCTGTTGCTGTTTTTTTTTTTTTAGGAACATATACATTTATGGTTTCATTTGTCTACATAGTATTGAAATTTGCAGTTATTTTAGTGATTTGCACCAGCATGTCTTTTGTTAGAGCTCCTTTGTAAATAAAAGGGTGAACAAGATACAGCTGTCCTTACTAGAGTTCATATAGGCATAAGCGGAAATAAATCTTTACTTTTACATGGTTAAGTTAAACTCATCATTTTTTTTAGMAATATGAAACTAGCATTCAGAATTGATTTTCTGGGGAATGTATTTGGGGGAATGTATTCTGGGGAATGTATTAGAAAATATAATTTAAATTCAATGTATAGTTTCAACCAAAAGAAGTATGTGGGGATTTTTTTTTAATTGTTCCAATATTTAAAATAGTTCTTTCGTTTTGTATTCATAACTAATTTTCAGCTTCCCTCCCCTCCCCCAATATTTTGGAAAGAATTAAAAAAGAAAAGAAAAAAAAAGATGAGGAGCAGCATGCAGTAGTAGATCAAAAAAAGCCATTCTAACCCCAAGTTCTGCCTGAACTTCATACCTTATGCTTCACTCAGGTGAATATCTAGCACTTATTATATGTTAAGTAAGATATTTTCTGTGAGTSATGCATCATATCAAACACTCTCAGATATCCATATTATGCTCTGTGCTCTGAAACAAAAATGCCACTTAAGAACCTATTTCATATGCATGTCGTTGAATATATCAGCTTTATAAGGAAGAATTCCTCACATGGAATTCTCTTTACTAATTTCTCTTTGAATGTCCTCCTAAAATTTATGGATGCTTATGCTCTAAGTCACTGCTTTCCCCTCTGGATATTATGTCAGATACTCACGTTATCATTAATTCTCTTGAGCAGGGAGGGATGAAATGTGTTCATTCATTGCTTAACCACTAAGACCGACTGATCCCTCCAGCAACGCTTACCTAAAGGGTAAACATGAAGTAAGGAAATGTCTGAAGAAAACTATACTGCAGTGACCGAGTTCATCCTCTTGGGTTTGATCAACCGTCCAGAGCTGGAGTTACCTTTGTTTGTGCTCTTTCTACTCATCTACGTTACCACTTTGGTGGGGAACATTGGCATCATTGTGCTCGTTCGGTTCAATGCCTGCCTTCATACCCCCATGTACTATTTCCTAAGCAACTTGTCTTTCTTGGACCTTAGCTATTCATCTACCATTTGTCCCAAGATGCTGATGAATCTGTTAACACAGCAGAAGACCATTTCTTTAACTGGCTGTGCAACACAGATGTTTCTCTTTGCTGCCTTTGCTGATGCTGAGTGCCTCCTTTTGGCTGCGATGGCATATGACCGCTATGTGGCCATATGTCATCCTCTTCTCTATGCAGTTGTCATGTCCCACAGGGCCTGCGCCTTCATGGTAGCTGGGGCTTATCTCAGCGGGGGTCTGACCTCACTGATACACACGTGTTTCACATTCACGCTGTCATTCTGTGGACCCAACACCATCGATCATTTCTTCTGTGACATTCCCCCACTGCTGAAGCTCTCCTGCTCCAACATACATGTCAACGAGGTCCTTCTCTTTGCCCTGTGCGGCTTCATACAAACCAGCACCTTCCTGATCATCGTTGCCTCCTACACCTGCATCCTTTGCACCATCCTCCAAATCCATGCAGTGGAGGGCAGACACAAAGCCTTCTCCACCTGCACCTCCCACCTGGCGGCCATTGTGTTATTCTATGGCTCCCTCCTCTTCACCTACTTACGGCCCTGCTCCAGCTACTCACTGGACACAGACAAAGTGATTGCTGTATTTTACACTGTTGTCTTTCCCATGCTGAACCCTCTCATCTACAGCCTGAGGAACAAGGAAATAAGGGAAGCCCTAAGAAGAACAACAGAGAGAAAAGTGTTTTCTCACTCATCTACTTAGCAGGAAAAAGGAGAATGAAGAGACTATACAGTAGTTGTGGTGCAGCACACAACAAAAACACATACAAAAGTCCATCTCACTAAATGCAGGTATCTATGTTACTCGCGTTTCCATCTAAACTAATCTCCCTAGGTTCTCATTGTATTTACTGGAAAAAAACAGTTTAGGGGATTATTCATCTCATCCAAAAGCAGAAACCTGAAATAGGTCAGATGAGTGATATCCCGAAAGAACATATTTCTCTGCATGCCTACAAAAGGAATCTACCCCAGATATGGACATCTACCTTTTTGGTGCTTACCCTTAGTGAGATCGCTCTCAACCAATATATTTTAAAGGAGAGTCCAATTTATATGTCTACTGTATAAGAGTGCATTGCGTGCTTTTAAAAACAGCGCACTTAAACTTTGTATATTGGATAAATCTTTGGTTGATTTAACAGACAGCCCTGCCATACACTTTGCGGCATTATTTCATAACAGATTCAGAAGCCTAAGTGAGATCCTCCTTTCTCTTTGATTATGCTACATTATTGATTACACTCTGTAATAGATGTGTGTAGGAATTAACCCTTCAGCAAGTGGTGATAACAGTTGATGGGAAGGATCCTATTATGGGATTTGAGACTAGCCCACATTGAAGGTCTTCTGGAATATGATCTGTGTATATTTTTGATTGTGCATGTCTAACTTCTGAATAAAGTGAAGGCAAACTTTCAGCTCATTTGTCTTCCTTCTTTGATGGAGTGAATGACATCATGTTCTTTTTTTTTTTTCTGCTTTTTAAGGAGTCAAGCATGTTTCTCTTAGCTTGCGATGAAGAATGAGATAAAGCTTACAATTTCAAGGTTTCTCTGGCTTTTAAAGCAGTTTGTCCCTGTGGTTTGTGCTAATGTTAAATGAAAACACTTTATGTTGAGAAGATGGTTGTTCACTATCATTGCTTACAGGTGCTCAAAGGGAATCAACAGAGGTGCTTAGCACTCTATCAGGCTTCAAAGTCAACGGCATGACTGAGTGGATATTTGAGGTAATGCATCTTGCCCTCTTCTACAAATGGCAGCAACGCAGGCCTCTACACCAAGAAAATGAAGATGATGAAAGGAGACATACATTAAAACAAAGTCCGTAACCATGACAGTGATGCTGCCTAACCTCAGTTATCAATTTGAAATCTAAAAAGCAGACATCTACATCTCAGCTGATCTTCCAGGGGTCCCTTTAGAGTCAGTGGAGAAAAAATAAACATTTTTAGGGGCATGACTCATTTGTAACTGATAAGGACATGCAATACACTAAACATACCATGCTTTAGAAGTGCCTATTTTTTTCTCCATTGCATAGAAAGTCTGTGTAGGGATCTCTGATTCAAATGCAGATATCTACATTGCAGACCAATAGTGAAATAAACCTCACTCAAGACATTTAGAATTAGGTATCCACTCTGAAAAAGTCTCRTAGTCTCTCTACATTCAGTGCAGAGTTATAGGTTTCTAAGAAACTTTAGCTGAATCATCTGCAAAAATGGTCATTGTCAGTGAGGTGATTTGAATGACTAGTCTATACCATCTGGCTAGTCGGATGACTAGTGCTAGCGAAGTTGGGATCCCAGATTCTTATACACCGATGGAGAAGGGCATCCAAGTGCGATCTGGGCAGTAAGAAGATTTGGGTGTTCTCAAGCATTCTCTGGGGGCATTTCTTCCTCTGCATATATACAGAASAGGAAGGGTCAGGTCCTAATTAAGCCACGTGAATTACTTCTAAGATAGTTTAATGAGGCTCTATGAGAATATCTCTGCCTGTCTCTTTTTCTCTCTCTCTCTATGTCTGTCCTGACTCCACGGAGGGGAGACGGTGGTGGAAATCCTGGCTCTGCTTATGTGAAGGTTAACGCTATCCCTCATTTCAGTGGGACCAGGGTTTTATCTTTGAATTTTATGCAGATTATGCTATTCATGCTATTTCTTGTTCTCATGCAGATATCTTGATAAATGACTGAAAAGCATGTGTTTCTTGATGGTACAATGTCCCAAGCAAAGGACACTAACTTCATGCAGATTCATGGGGACTAAAGGAAGAGTGGCAGACTACTACATACATTGCTTGTTTCAGTTATTTAAATGTTCTGAATTACATGCTCATAATTGACTAGTGATTTCATATGTCCCAGATTTATAGGACTTGGACAGGGCAATGGTACTATCTCTTATAAATACAGAACTGAGGGAGAAGAAGGCTAAATAAAACACAGAAGGCCAATTTTGAGCCCACCTGAGAAGCTGCTGCAAAGACCAATTCCATTCCACCTTAAAACAGGAACCAAAGAGAGGCTTGGGAGAATGGACCTCTGCGGTTATGCCTTGCTCTTTCAAAGATGACATTTTCTAAATTGGTATAAGTGATTAAGAGTAAAAATGGTCTAACAGATTATCTTCATTTAATCTAATCCAGTTTCCACAGGTAGCAATCATTTATGACACTGATGATTAGGTCAACAAAACATCTCAAAGAGGCAACACAAGGCATCAGAGACATCGCCTATCTTTTCAAGATGACGTTGGGATGTGATTGGCTCCTGTTCCTCAGGAGATGTAAAGCACAGTATAATTGCCTTTGCTGGTGTGTCCGGGCTGTTAAATATGTAATTGCTTCAGATTTTCCTGTGTGTATTAACATACAGGTCCATCTAAATGCATATATTCTGGAATTAAGAATAAAAAATGAGGTGAGGCAGTTGAGGAATAAATAAGATGGATAACTCTTTTCATCTGTTCCTGTAGAAACTAGATTTAAGCTTACTTTGCTAAAACAAGAAAGTATTCACTGAATGTTGCATGTTGATTATTTGATTCTGCAAAACTATATTGGTGTCTGAATTAAGCATGTGTTATAAAGGGATGTCTCTGCATTAAGGAGGATAACATAATATAGAGGAGAAGAAAGGGGGTTTGTCTGATTCTGCTTTTTGCATAGCTTTTCTTGTATAACTGTGAACCTTCYGGGTTTTCTTAACTGCTAGCTTGGACTGTTCGGTTGCTTCTCATATGCAGCTACCATGAACAAGCACAGGACAAGCGCAATCAAGGAAAATTGTGTCAGCAGTCTCATTTGGGCTGATTCTAACACACAGGACTCTAGAAGCACTTCAAATCTTTTTCTCTTCTCATGAAATATAACATAAACCTGTTTCTTTTAAAAAGGAGAAAGGATGCCCTGAGCCATGTATAAGCCAAAGCTTCCCACCCAGAAGAAATAAATTGAAAATACTTTCTTAGTGCTTTGGCCTCTGACAATAATTCTTACTGGAGCTTTTCCACATCTCTGTGTTAGCTTTGGCCATCTAGTTACCTCCAAACTAGATTAATACCACAGTCCTGTTTAAGGCTGCCTTGAAGATCAACCAGCAGCATCAGTGAAAGGAACATTCCTCAGCATCACATCATGCTTGCTTCCAGACACAATTCAAGGCATTCCTTCCATTTTAAAATTTCACGTTGTCTCACATGAGTCTTGGTGGAGATATTCTTATTGATGAGTCACTTTCCTGTTTAATGCAATACAGACCAAATTCGCCTCTGTCCTTTATATGTCCCTGGTATGAAGAGAATTAGAGGACATCGAGATTGTAAATAATTTTTTCTCAGCACAGCCCTGCAAAGGAGAGATGTGCTGTAAACCACTCTAAACCCAGCTAATATGTAAATGGAGATGAGAAACAGAGACCTCATGCTGGAGATACAGAGAAAAGCAAGCAAAGAAAGAGAATAGACCCACACAGATGTCATATTAATTTGTTTCTGCTATAATTACATTGCTCTTGCAATGCTAGAATATTCCTCAAAAAGCAGGCTCATTCTAAGTTAGGTATTTCAAGAAGGTGGAAAGAATCAGCCTGTGCAGGGGTCAACCCCTTTTTTACAGGGGAAGCCTAGATGGTAAATTTAGGCTCTGAGAACTAACACTCAGGTTCCTAAACTAGTCTTCCATGGGCCAAAAGAGCACTCGATGCTTATGTTTAGGAAACAGTCAGGTACTTTGTGGTCACTCACCCCCCAGAATCCTCACATTTACAATTTGACATGTAGGTGTCTATATGCAACAAGACCTATAGGATCTCATCATACTCACTGGAGACCTAATCAATATAATGCCTGTAGACTAGCCAGCTCTCCAGCTGACCAAATATAAATGAGCTGTATAGTTCTCCAAGTGACATGGACTGTATTGATTAGATCTAGCCTATGGAAAGAGACTCCTAGGTTGCTTGACAATAAAATGAAGGAAGCAGTTGTAAACATGATTTGATTTTCTCTTGGGGCAATTCAACTGAGGGCAATTATTCTACACAGAAAGCATGTTTTTAAATAACAGTCTTAATTTGTACCAACCAGTTATTCTAGATATCTGGAAAGGCCAAAAGTATATATGTTGGTATGAGTTCATTTCCATCACATCACTTTTTTCATCTCAGAGATGTGGATTCTTTGAAGGCACAATGTGACTGCTTCCCTTCTTCCAACAGGAAAGTTTCCTAGCAGTAAGTATAAATTACAGATGGCCATGGAATTATACAATTTGGAGTTTCCTGATATTCCTTTCTCCTGGACTGTTCTGAACAAGAACAAGAGGTTTTGTAAGTCTTTGGGAAATGGAATTAGCATCACATTTCAGCTCCATCTGTCATTTCTCTCTCCCTCACTGACTGCCTCTGTCTCTCAAAACCCCTTTCCTCCTTCTCATGCTGAGTCCCTCCACAACCACATTAAAGTTCTGATACCACACTTTTCTGAAATCAGTCAGTTTATTTCTTTTCCATAAACTTTTCTCTAACACAGATACAGAATCAGTCCTAGAATGAACCAAAACAGGTAAAAGAAAACCCAGGTCTTTGCTGTGTTCTTCAGTGACATTATGCCAGTGCTGGTTTCTAATGTGAAATAAGTTTACTGTATTTTGCTTTAGGGAAAGAATGTGGAAGACAAAACTCTTGGAATCTTTAAAGAGATGAGGACAGTGGTAAGCCTTACGACAGCATAAAACCTTTTGATGCCTTTATTCTGTTTTTTATAAGGCTGATTAAAACCAAGGAAGACTAGTAACATGGCAGATATTTTAAATAGGTCAGGATAGGATAGGATAGGATAGGCAAGGAGAAAGGGAAGGAGAAAGGAAAGGAGAAAGGAAGATTAGGGCAAGTTAGGGAACAAGAAGGGAGGGGCAAGTTAGGGAAGGGAAGGGAAGGAAAGGGAAGGGAAGGGGACATTCTCAAAACTGAACTTTTCAATGTCCAAATGATCCAAATGCATGGATATAAGGGGTTAAACCATGCCCATAGTTTATTCAGCATAAACACTGATACTTTTCATACATGCAGATAAAACATGCAGGATCTACAAGTTATTACTAATAATGCTAGTTACAGTTGTCTAGGTTGTGTCATAAATACTTATGTCTGATAATTTTTCCTAGCCCTGAATCTAGCTCTACGGATGTAAGAACTCATTGAATCTTCAGGCGCAGAACACAAGGTTCATTTCTCCTAACATGAAAGGAGCTAACGGTGTAAACTACTCAGCCTGGACAGTTTCTCTTCACTTTGGTTTCCTCCACCCCACCCCTACARTGCTACTCCATGAGAAGAAATGGTCTTCCTCAAGGTTGTTTCATGTCATCTATCTCAGGCACTTATCTTAGGATGGAATGAACCTCTGTGTCTTGACCTAGAAAAGAGCTAAGACTGGGAGCTTTCCTCTGAGACAGGTGCAGTCAGGAGAGAGGCTTTTCACCCACATGTAAATAGCTCTCCAAACTGGAGTCTCTCAGAACAGCATCATCAATTCTGAAATGAATTCTTAAGAAGTAAAGCATAAGCAACATGAATAAGATTTCTTCTTCTGATGCTTGGAAAATAAGAAATATGATGACTCTATAGCTTTTTAATTCTTTTTTAGATATTTTGACTTATATATGATGTTTCAAAAATACTGAGCTAGCATGAAAGGTAAGTCGTGGATTTAAAGCTACATTGCTGATTTACAGCCTCGTTTCTTGACTAAGGCATGTTTCTGGCCCCTGTTAATGAAGACAGTGTTCTCTGTCCTGAGCTGAGCAGTACCCAGGAGTTTCTACCGGCTCTCTGACTGTCTTCTGCATTGCTAGTGAAACTGGTTTGGGTCTGACTTCTTGTTTTAATCTTCCTCTCCTGCACAGTTGCTGCTGCTAGGTCCATGGCACTTGGACCAGTTTGGATGACATACAATCACATGCATCAAACCAGGGTTTGTGAAGAAAGTGGTCTGCTTGAAAACCTCTGATTTGGGGAGATTTCTTCAAAATTGTTCCAAGCAATGGGCAAAACTGAGTGCTTGGGGCCTCCTAAAAAGGAATCCCTTCAGTAGACTGTTACTTATGGTTTCATGAACAGGTCAAGTCAAAGCACCAGTCAGTTCAGAAAACATTAGTCATTATGTTTTGAAAGACTAACTCAATTTGCATCACAGGAAGAAACACGCTTGAAGAGGCTGTGAAGTCTCCATTACCACTGGTATAATGGAACTCTGCCATGGAGCTGGACAGTAGGCTAGAGGATTTCTTGGGTGCCTTCACTTCCTAAGAAATTTACACTGCCCATGGACTCTGATGGGTTTACTCCCTAACTCTTCATGAATACTAGAGGTTGCTTCACCTTGTGTCACAGAAAGGTGGCTATGGAAGAGAAAAGGAAAGAAAGGAGACCAGTGAAAGGAAGGTAGAAGTGAAATCTTCTTATTGCTTTAGATGAAAAAGCTAGGACTGGAACTGATCAATTAAGATCATTAAGACTGTGGTGGGAAATGCTAACAATCCATCCCCTACACTGATATGGGGCTCTTCTTCTCTATTCCAGYAGGCAGCAATTAAGTGAAACTGATGGCTGAAGACAATCATACCACTGTGACTAGCTTCRTTTTCACAGGATTAACTGATAGACCAGACCTGCAGCTTCCACTCTTTGTTGTCTTTTTACTGATTTATGGAATGACCTTGCTGGGCAATCTAGGGTTGATCTTGGTCATTAGGTTTGACCCACAGCTGCACACCCCTATGTACTTTCTCCTCAGCAACTTGTCCTTCCTGGATGTCTGCTACTCTTCCACTGTCACTCCCAATATGCTGCTCCATTTTTTGACAGTGGTACAGGGAGTTTCCTATGGTGGGTGCATTACACAGTATAGCTTCTTTGCAGTTTTTGCCACCACCGAGATGTTTCTCCTGGCTTCAATGGCATATGACCGCTATGTGGCCGTTTGTAACCCGTTGCTGTACACTGTCATTATGACCAAAAAGGTCTGCATACTCTTAACAGCTGGCTCATATCTGGGAGGTATTGTAAATTCGCTGATTCATACCCATGGCTTGTTGAGACTGTCTTTTTGCAGCTCCAATGTCATCAACCACTTTTTCTGTGATCTCCTCCCTCTCCTAAAACTCTCCTGTAGTGATATCCAWCTCAACAATATCCTTGTTTTCGTTTTTGGCACTTCATTTCAGACAATCACTTTCACAGTCGTCATCATTTCTTACTTTTTCATCATTGTCACTGTGCTGAAGATCCGCTCTGCCAAGGGCAGGCAAAAAACTTTCTCCACCTGTGCCTCCCACTTCACGGCTGTGTTCACATTTCATGGCACAATTCTATTCATGTATTTCTGCCCCAGGTCCAGCTCTTCACTGAGTACTGATAAAATAGTTTCTGTCTTCTACACAGTGGTCATTCCTATGCTGAACCCCTTGATTTACAGCTTGAGAAACAATGATGTGAAATGTGCTGCAAGGAAACTCTTGAAGAGGGGGGTCTTTACATGCTGAAAGACTTCCAGAACTGCATGGGGGTAACTACAGGGAAAGTGTGGATAGTTATAGAAACTCTATTCACTTTGATATGGGTTATCAAATACTGGATCCTTTACATAACCTTATAGAAGATATGTGTCATGAAGATTGTTACTTGAAGGATGTGCAATAGGGAAATATATGGCAATTAGTCCTGTTCCTAATGCCTTATTTCAGCAAATGCCTAGTCAATACGACACATATGCTCTCCACCACAGAAGTCTTAAGTCACCTAGCAGTTCTTTGGACACCAAATGTGGGAACAATCATCATCTGCCTAATTTAAATATTTAAAAGTTTTATATCTAGCTCAAACATACTCCGTTTCTCTAACCAAYGAAGAGACATAGGCACCCCAAAATTTTAGCAGTCCTTCCCAAGAAAGGTGTTTAAGACAGACTAGATGCAATTTCCCTCTGAAGCTGCCTATTTTTACTATTGACTATACAAAGATCTAACGTGACTAGCTTAGACCAAAAACTGAACTGCCCAAATTTATGTCTTTAAACCTCACCTCAAGGCTTTAAAGATTCCTTGTGATTACAGTTATTACCACCACCTGTAGCCCTAGCACTAGGCAAAGCAAGAATTAATATCGACAGTACCATTTGTAGGATTCAAAGTGTTTCTGTATGCTCTGGAAATATAGCAACCAGGCAAGCTGAAAGGTGACTTGCAGTTGTCTAGGAAGAAAATAAAAAGAGAGGGGAAACTGCATATTGCTTGCCTTGCTGTAAACACATGGCATGGGTGGTAAAGCCAGAGGAACTTCTCCAGAAGGCTGCACATACAATGGAGCAGCATTTTGCTCCATGTGCATGATTTGATGACTGTGGTTACGATTTCTTCCTCAAATACACATCAGAGCTTCAGTGAGGAAATTAAACAGGCTTTGGCTCATGGAAGCCTCACAGACTGAATCTTAACAAGTTCGGTTCACAGACATCGGATTAAAGCTGTTGCATAGGTTACTGTAGGTCTCATSCTATCTACTGATGAGAACTGTAAACAGTATGAGAAATATGTCTGCCTCTTGCCTGCAGTGTCTTCTACCAAAACAAGGTTTACATTCAAGTTTGCCCCTTGATGTCCCTTCTAGGTACCTCATAAGTCTGGGTTTTCAGCACACATCCATTAGAATCTCTCACAGACACCTCACAGTGAGTGCTCCCGTTCCCTTCCCCACCTTTGGAACAGTAGATATTAAAGGACATTTCCATGGTTGAAGTCTCTTAGAAGCTCCCCCTCCCGTTACTCATACCTTCCACCTAGTGATTGCATGCATAGTCAAGCAGAAGAAAGAGTTTGCTCTTGAAGACCATTGAGAAGAGGTTAAGAAAAAACAGAAATAAAATTACTAAACTGCTTTTATGTGCAATTTCAAGGGTTTTTTTTTATTTCTTGGTGCTATAGCTTCCTCTTTCTTGGACACATGCCTCTTCCAGTGCAAATATTATCTCAGACTATAGCACAATGCTTTTTCTTGGTCTTTCATACAATGCCTCTTTTCCCAGATTGTTTAAGATTGTTTCTTGGGATTTGTGAATACTCATGATACAGGTCTCTGCTCTAGATATGAATAAAGGTCCTGCAGAACTCTTCAAACATGTCTGTGTTTGCAACTGCTTTACTGAGCCTCTGGCTCTGGGTCTTTATAGAGGCAACAAAATCTTACGCGAATGAGTGAAACAAAGTGAAAATAACACAAACCATCAGTTAAACTCTTCATCCTATCTTCTCAACAAGAGCATAATCCTCTATGAGACTCGTACTTTGTTTCACAAATACTCTTTCTCTCTTTTTTCCTACTGTTGTCTGCAGGGTCCTAACTCAGGTGTAAATATGTACATTTTTAATATGTACATTTTTAATTTGTAAGAGGTCAGGTGACTTTTAGCTCAATAAAAAATCATCATCAAAGCATTTTAAGTCTCCTATTTGGAGGACATCTTTTCTATTATTTGGTCAGCCAAGAAAACAGGACCTTTGTTCTTTTATTATTGTTTGGGTTTTTTTTAACAGCATAAGTAACCGATCAAGTATAATATTCACCTGCAATCATAATGTGTTCTCCATCAGTTGAAGACCTTAATTTAGGATGGGCTGAGCTGCATCACTGGCTATCAAACAGTGGTGCATTTCTCTCAGCCATCCAAACATTAGCCAACTCTTGTCTGAAAAACAATGACCCAGAGTGGTGAGCAGAGATAATTTTGCTGCAAACTGGGTAACTGAGGACTGTAAACATACTCATTTTGTGCATGTTGCTGTGGGAGACCAGACTTCTGCTTGCCTGTTTAAAGGCTCCCATGAGGACACTTTAATGATGTCCTTTGTGTTTGATCCGAAAAATATTAGCTGAGAACTCAGTTGTTCGTGAGGGTTCAGTTCCTAATAGCTGAATTAGCGAATGGGTGCAGTAGCAGGTCCTGACATGATCTCTCAAGTTTGAGGGATGAGCTGTTGTTCTGTGCCACCCACAAGCATGAAACAATATTGCTTCTCTTCTGTGGAGGGAAGAGGATTATCTGATCTCTTCCCGAACGTCTTCAGGCACCTCGCACTATCATGTCAATACAATGAGCAACCACATATATTTCATTTGTTTGCGTGTTTTCACTAAAGAGAAATTACAGATCACAGACATGAGTTAGGTAAGATCTTGAAAGGGACCAGAAGACCCAGCTGAAAATTAGATAAGAAGGCCTCTTTGTATCGACAGACAGAGGTTGCGATGGCATCTTTGTCAATGAGATTGAAATCCAGACTTCTGCGGTGTTGGAGCATTTGGAGGCTAAGGATTGGAGAGTGTGTGAAGTGCGGCTGAGCTGTACAATCCAGGTATGTCCTTAATAGTATTAGCACTGAACTGTCAGTTTAGCACTGATGGCACCCATGTTCTAGGCACCACAAGCACATACCAATGGACCTTTTTAAGAAATTCAGGGTCTGAATACACAGGAAAGAACAGAATGGGAAAAGCAATACTACTGTCTGCATTTTACACCTGGAGAGCTCAAAGGAGCTTGCCTGCTTGTTTGTTTGCTTTGCATAAAATCACATAGTGAATTGTAGCATTAGCAAGATGGTCAGATCACTTCAACCATTAGACCAAACGTGGTACACAAAAATGTGTACAACCTCTGTGGGATAGATTTCACTGAACTTTAGATTTCTCCATTAATTGCTTATGTGGTGAGTTAAACATCTCAGCTGCCTTTATGGCTAATTGAAAGAGACAGGACTTCTCAGGGAGAGGCTTCTAGGCTGCTCCCTCCTTTCAAAAGCTGGGGGGTGCTCATGTCTGAAATTGGTAGGATGAACAGTTGACTGAGGTACTGATCATAGAGGGACCCTAGCTGATTTAGAAGTCTAGATAAATTTTAGAGATGTAAATGGTAATTGTCTGACTATCTAAAAAAGTTCCTTTCTGATCTTGAGTCAAAATCTAGGAAGAGGCCCAGATGCCTAAAAATTAAGTTATGGTAACTCTTCCTGCATTATGTTTTTGTATTTTTCGTGAGTTATTTGTGGATAAAACATAGAATCAGTCATGAGGAGAGGGACCAGATCTCGCCTCTTACCCCATTGCAGTCATGGACTCTCCCCTACAAAGTAAAAGCTTTGGATCTGCATTAATTTAGTCAGAACATAGACCCAGACTTGTAACTCTCACTTTCTACTTCGGTGTTCTAAAAAGCTGGCTGCTGTGAAATGTCACCTCTTCTTCCATTGACATATTGAGAGGAAGCAGCCACTGAGAGTGCCTTTTGAGGAGAGCCACATCCTGCCTGAGCCGCAGACACAACACTGCACGAGTCAGTCAGGCTCCCTCTACTAGTGACTGAGTAGAAATAGGCACTTTTATAGGCTAAAGAGAGAGACAAGACAATGAGTTTAGATGAGAAACCATGAGGCTGGTCTGATTGGTAAAAACAGAATCAGCATTTTGGAGGAAGCTTTGAAAAATCTGAGCCCCACAAAATGAAAGCAAGGTCCAGGTACTTAATCCCAGCCTTTGCCCTACCTGACAGTGGATTATTCCATGGGCTATACTCATAAACAACCTTGTCTTCCTTTCTTATTTATATAGTCATCACACATCTCATCTCAGCATGTAGGCTGTTACAGATGTATGCATGGCAGTAAACAATCACACAACAGTGACCCATTTCATCCTCTTGGGACTGACAGCTCGCCTAGAACTACAGTTCCCACTCTTTGTGATGATCCTACTAATCTATGTCATCACCCTTGTGGGTAATCTTGGAATGATTGGCTTGATCAGGATTGACCTCCAACTTCACACACCCATGTACTTCTTCCTCATTAACTTGTCAATTGTGGATCTCTGCTATTCTTCAGTTTTTGCTCCAAGGATGCTGGTAAACTTCTTAGTGAAGAATAAGACTATTTCTTACTCTGCATGTATTGCCCAGCACTTTTCATTTGTTGTGTTTGTGACCACAGAGGGATTGCTGCTGGCTGTCATGGCCTATGACCGTTATGTAGCTATTTGCAACCCACTACTTTACATCACACTTATGTCCAAGAAAGTTTGTATTTGGCTGGTGGCTGGATCATATTTAGGGGGACTCTTGAACTCATTGATACATACTTGTGGCTTACTGAAGTTGTCATTCTGCGGACCTAACATCATCAACCATTACTTCTGTGATACAAACCCACTGTTGAAACTTACTTGCTCTGATGACCGTATCAATGAGATTATGCTTGTAACCCTCTCTGGGATCATAGCGATGTCCACACTCCTAAYTGTCATCATCTCCTATCTCTACATCCTCTTCTCAGTCCTGAGAATGAGCTCCACAGGCAGGCACAAAGCCTTCTCCACCTGCGCCTCGCATCTGACAGCTGTAACCCTATTCTATGGGCCCGTGAGCTTAAGCCACATACAGCCCAGTTCGAGATACTCACTGGAACAAGAGAAGATCTCTGCAGTATGCTACACGCTGCTCATTCCTATGCTGAATCCGCTGATCTACAGCCTCAGGAACAAGGAGGTGAAAAATGCACTTAGAAGGGTGATGGAAAGGAAAAACTGCTGTTCATTGACTTGTTTATCAGAATAATCAATTCCCTAGAAAAGCCGAAAAGAGAGGGAAATATCAGTTCTGTACCAATGTTTTGATTTACACTAATTATATGTGCATAGGAATCAAATGTAAATGAAAAATTAGAGAAACTTTGACAGATACTTTTTAATATCTTGAAGAAACACGGAGACCTAAAGTGACTTTTTTTGGTCTGCCTGCTGTAACTTAAACATTTCGCTTAATTTTGGACATTAAAGCTAAATGGACATAAGGAAAATAATAATAACCCCCCCCCCATCTTTACTCTTTGTTTTTTACCATGTTCCTGCAACTCTCCGACACATTTTTAATTTCCTAGTGGAGAAGATGAAATTTGTCTCCTAGTGTTTGGCTCCCATAACATATGTCTATGTTTTTTGGGTGAGGTTGTAGGAAAATATTTTAACTCTTTATTTCAAGGGACAGAGGCTTACAAATTCAAATGCATGCTTGCAGTGTTAGTTCCCAGGGGTGACTCTTGCATTACCTGTTTTTATTGTTGTTACTGTTTTTTATTGATATAGCTATATCACAGAAAGGAGCCCAGGATGATATTGGACTAGCACTATCTACATATAAAGTCCTGTAAGTTCTGTCAATCAGCTTTACTAACCATGATTTCTTAGTAAATAAAAAAATAAAAAAGCCCAAATCCCCAATCAAATGTGGGAAACAACTCACTTTCCCACTGACGGACATTTTTTCATTGTCATTATGAGCCGTCAGCTGAGCAGTCTGTCTGTCCTCTTCACTTTCTGTGCACCTTTGTAAATGAGGTGTCTTTCTGGTCTTCCAGAAAAGAGGCACCCCGAATTATCTGAACTGTCTATAAATTATGAGGAGATGCTCTTCCGTAGCAGTATCATGATTGGATACGTGCAAGAGAGAAGATTATCCAGTGCCCCGTGGTTTTATCTGTATTAAGCCTACAGTGGATACAACTGTGATGCATAACCTGGCATTCAGCAATAGCAAGATTTGGTGGGTATGAACTAGGCTTTTTGTGAGTAGTTTTTTCACACATTACCTGAACCAGTGCAACGGTCAAGAGGAAAGAAATGCAGAATGGGATGATGTTGTTTGCATATTCTTTCATTCACTGCCTATGAGAAACAGATTAACAAGGATTTGCTTGGCTATTTTTTGCATGAATACCCATGATCAGAGGTTAATGAGAATACCAAGCTTTCAGGCAGTGTATTACAGTGCTTTAGAATGGTGAAAGCAATCAAATCTCAAGGTGAAGAAAGACCATCTCTTGATCACACTTCCTTCATGTGCAAATTAGGCAGATAGATGCTGTTAGTTTAGATTTCATGGTACATTAACTTGGTAATCAGTTCCCTCCTCCCTTTTTGCCTGTCCCCTCATAGGATCTCCCCTTTCTCTCGAGCCCAGAACCGTGCTAATTAATTTCTAACAAACTACACGTAAAAGTGCATGCAAATAAGTGCATGCATCCCACTTTCACATCATCTGAATTCATTTGCCTGCAACTACACTACAGACTAGCTGTATAATACACCCTGCATAATACAGGGTGTTCTGGAGTGAGCTCTATAGATCCATCCATATATATATAAAAGGGAAATCCATATATATATATATATAGATACAAAAAAGGGAAAAAATCCTAATGACACACATATCTTTCAGAATAGAGGTTTCTGAAAACTTTTTGCCCAGGAATTGTTTCCAATACCAAAAGCAGAAATAAAAAACAGTGCAAGTCAGAATAAAATCACACTTGGCGGAGGGGGGGAGGGGAGGACTCARAACCTGATGTGAATCTAAATTGGCCCCAACTACAATTTTTTTCAGAGCTATAAATCAGAAGAATTTCTTTCTTTGCTATAGGCTTTGAGGAATCATCTTGTTTCTGACTGAGCCATTCCCTACTTTCTTATTTAGTTGAGAACTCCAGAAAGTGCTCCGAAAACTGTGCAAAAAACATTTCCCAGATCATACATTGTTTCCATTCTGGGAGTGTTGAATGCAAATACTGAATTTGCAGTGGAAATATTGGAGTATTATCTCAAAACACTTCAATCCTACGCTATCTTGTGGTAACTTGACATTTTTCATTAAAATATTTCCAGTCTTAAAAGGTTTCCCCAAAAAAAAAAAAGAAAAAAAGGCTTCTTTGGAGGCATGGTAATAAACCCGGAGCAGGTTAGATCCCACTTTTAATTCTTTATCTGTGTAGGTCTATGCAGATCAGGGTGAGCTTTTGTGAGGCATTGGGGATAGTCATTATCAGCAACTCGAGGATCATTCAGTTGCCTAACATAAACATAAACTACCTAATCCACCAAAAGTATAAAGTTAGGAAATTAAGGCCAATAGGGAAAGGGTGAACAAGGGTGGGCTGTTCAT
Organism: Apteryx rowi; assembly: GCF_003343035.1. Lineage (NCBI taxonomy): Eukaryota > Metazoa > Chordata > Aves > Apterygiformes > Apterygidae > Apteryx > Apteryx rowi. Next base: position 143,251 of record NW_020447322.1, read on the forward strand.
CTGGGAGGGGATGAGGGTGGTAAAAGGGAAGAAGTGGGGACGGGAAAAGAGGAATAATGTTATCAATGCTTTACAGGGGTACCTATCAAACAGCCCTATGCCTGATCAGCGCAGCTTGGAGCAGGATGACAAGCACATTATTGCTTTGACTAGAAGCATGTCTGACTTACTTACTTCCATGGTCCGGGGAGACCTGGTGTGCTTTTCCTACCTAACACGAGAGCGGGAGCCTCAGAAGGGATAAACTAAACAGTCTAACACTGTTAAATTATCTGGATTCATGCATGATCTGTTACATATGTGCCTAGGCTGACAGCGTCATGCCTCTGACGAAAYGAGAAATGGAATGAGCATATCTTTTGACCTATTTCCAGAGTCAGATACTTGCACATTTGTTTGCATATGAGCTCACAAAATAACTGCAATGAAATCTGACAGGAAGCTCGGCCGGAGTAATTTCTATTATTCTCCAAACTAAGCAGTATAACTGTGTTGGATTTGGAACAAGAAAGTCTAAAAAAAGGGGAAAAAATGCAGTTACAGAATGAGAGATTTAAGGGGCAAATCCTCAGATAATGCATGGTTGTAAAGCTCCATTGGCTGTAAGCAAACCTGATCATTTTTGTAGCAGTTAGAAGCTGATCTTGAAGCAGCGATTTAGCCAAAACCTATTTGCAAGTAGGGAAGGAAAGATGAAAGAAAATTTTCTAGCACTACTCTATCACATACATGTAAATACATGGAATAGAAGAAGTTATCTGAAAGAATTTCCTGTTTCTATAATCCCTACATGAGCTCATCTTGCCTTGTGCTTTGCAAGCATACTTCATCTAGTCTTATTTTGCAACTTAATTGGTCCTTTCTCTTTCTTCTGCATGTTAATTGTTCACATTACCATCTGTCTCATCTAACATCRGTAAAAAGGTCATAATGAACATAACAGATGAAAAATGTATTGAATTTAGCATAGATATTGACAAGAAGGAATGAAATAAAATTGTATGTAACTGGGACGTTAGCATTTCTGATATTAACAGTGTAGTGCTAAACTCATACTGAACACYGAGGGTTCGATTTCGCTGCCTGAATGGGGGAGCATGCAGCCATTTGGGATACCCTGAGCGTATTATTAGCAGAATTTCAYTAACTGTAGTAGAAGCTTAGGCACCTCTAGTTTATATGTCTACACTCATAATGTATACAACTGACAGTTTATTTGCATGAGTATGCTGTTGCACAAATTCTTCATGTCCTCATGCTCCAGTATTAGCAACCAATTTCTCATTATAYTCCTGGCTCTAYTTTATCACTGTTTCAATATTATAGTGTAGGGGCTGAACCACAAGAAAGGGGAAGTATTCTACCAGATAGTCTGACATGAAAGCAAGTATATTCCTGGAGCCACCTCAAGCTGCYGCTCAGTAAGTCCCTATTTGTAGTGGAAGACAGAAATTCGGTGAGATACTGACCCCCAGCACTTTTYGTCTCTGGATTAATGGCAAAAATGGGACTTTTCTTTTTTCTTTTTCTCTACTCTCATAGGAGGCAAAACAAACTCTACTAAATGGCAAAGGAAAACAGCACCATRGYGCTARATTTCATTTTCCTAGCATTCTCGGATCACCCAGAGCTGCAGGCCCCCCTCTTTGTGGTGTTGCTCATGATCTACATTCTCACTCTGGTGGGAAAGCTTGGAATGATTGTGTTGATAAGGATTCACTCTCAACTTCATACCCCCWTATGCTTCTGCCTCAATCTATTCTTATTTGCGTTATTCTTCCATTACTGCATCTGGATGTTTACTTACTRACAAAAGGGTGAAGAGRGGAAAACTGGAYCTCTGTTTTGCTTTGATTGTCAGAACACTAGGGGCTTTTTATTTATAAATACTCARTGCATGCTTGTTTCTCTGTCTGTCTCAGAGTGTAGAGGACTGCAATGAACACTTTTACTTTTCTAAAAAAATGTTAATAATATAATAAGCTCAAATAAAAATAGAGACTTTCATGTTTATCAAATAACTGGAT
>NW_020447322.1:146057-148086 GCF_003343035.1 Apteryx rowi
CAAATATAAGGAGAGATTCTTGCTTCATATTTTGCAGTTCAGTTGATTTGGAGGGTAGGGCGGGGAGGAATGAAAGAACAGAGGAATGAAGGAGACTGCTCATCTCACAGAGCCAAATRCTAAACACATTTTCCACAAGAAAAAGCCCATCTTGTGAATGCTACGTACATTGCTTTGTTTTTTCTCTTCCACAGTACTATGTCACAACATTTACCTCAGTTCATATCTGGAAATTAAAAGAATTCTCCGAGAGATTTAACCACCCACGTCTTCTCCAGAATCACAACGGTTAACTGGGCGCGAGGGGCGGGGCCACCTAACGGCCCCCTGGGCGCGCGCGGGGAGAGGGGGAGGGTCGTGACCAAGGGTCCCCAGAGCGCGGGAGCTAACGGCCGCCTGCTGGGCGCTACCGGTCAGTGACAGTCAGCGGGGAGCGCCGGCAGCGGGAGAGGCGCGGGGGGGGGCGGCGCTGCTCCCCGGCCCCGCTGAGGGGAGGGAGGGAGGGAGGCCTGGCCCGGCCCGGCCCGGCTCGGCGCCGGCGACAAAAATATCTTTCTAGAGCTAGCACCCAAGACAAGTCAGTCTGCAGACACCTAAGAAAAGTGAAGAGGGAGATTCTTGTACCTTTCCCTTCCAAAGGAGGCCAATCTTTCAGCTTTGCTTAGTTCACCCTTCTTTACCTCTCTTATTTTACCTGAAACAATTAAAGGCGTTTGAGCCAAACACAGCAGACTCGGTGTCCTTGTAGTGAGAGAATTTGCTCCAGGAATGGTTTGAAAGGCTGTTTATACCGAATTTACCGAGTCCATGTCCTACTTCTCCAAGGAAAGAGCACCCCGTGCTCTCTAGCTTGGTGACTAGTGGCCACAGGAGGTAGAATAGCTTCACAAAAGGACCAAGAAGCACCAGCCTCCAGCTAGTTAATATGCTAGTAGCCTAAAAAAATATAAGCACATTGAAAACATCAAAAAGTAAATTTATTATCCCYTGGCAGCTCTTGTATATACTGCTCTGGATACTTGGTTTCGTCATAGCCAACCAATCAACTTGTTTTTTAATAGCCAGGGCACGGTTCCCCTGTAAACATTCCCCAGAGCTGTGCAGCACCCTGCAGCTAGGGCACCTTATCCTTGTCCCCAAGCTAGCTGTAGTCGTGAGACAAGCAGAGCTGGCAATAATATTTACAGTTATGGCCATGGTTATACAACGTATGACCAAGCTCACAAAAGTTTCTCACCCCAAATATCCTTCCTGACATCTTAACACCATAATAATGTTCATCGTGTAAAGGAAGGAAACAGGTCTTGGGATAACTAAACCTGYTGTTCGGCTTAAAAATCCCCCAACCCTCATTCCCCTCGGATAGGAGGATGATACATACATTAACAAGTAGCAGATCCTCAGACAAGGGGATGTCACTCAGCACGACCTCCTTGTGCACAGAGGACCCCAGTTTGTCATGCAGCTCTTCTGCTCAGCTTAACAGCTCTGCATCTGTCAGATCACTGCTGTAAGTGCTGTGAGACTCCCAGCAAAACAGACATGATTGTTGCTGGCCTTTAGATCAGTTAAAGAGGGCTGCTTTTTGTCTGTAATTTTGGAGTGGGGGATAGATAGTAGGGCTCTGCGTACCCCACCCCCAACAGCTTTTACAAGAATGATAGCCAGGCAGAAAGTCTGATCGAGACAGCGCTCTGACTTTGCTGGAGAGTATCGAGCCATCCTAAAAATTTCTCAGCATTCATAGTGCTTAAAGCAGTAGCAGGAGAATATAGAGTCATGCATACTGGCAGCTTCAAGGTGGAGCTGAGCACAATCACCAGGTTCAAACAGGCTGTGTAAATGGTCAAAAACTTGCTCTCCACCCTCAAACAAATGTTTCATAAGCTTCATGTAGTGAAAACTGATCTAAATTAACATATTGGTATTCTTCTCCACATTGCCYAGTCCTGAACCTCTGGATCGGCCATTCCCACTGCCAGACATGCTCCATGGAAGCCACGGGGTGGTCTGCTGCCTCCTCCACCAC
>NW_020447323.1:0-148146 GCF_003343035.1 Apteryx rowi
ATGGAGGGAGGATCCCACGGCTATGTGAACTGTCCTTGAACATTCCTAGACCATTACAAAAGGGRAAGRCAAGTRGTGGTAARCAAGTCAAGGAGGGGGCCGACAAGCCCCTCCACGTGAACAGCAACTTTGCACCAATCATGTATTCGCTTTAGGCGCGTGAACAGAGACTGTAAACCAATCATACAGCTATTGCTAGCACATGCYCTATCGCCTGTCTATATATACTCTGTGTAAGCTCTAATAAAGGGAGAACGATCATACTCACATTGAGACTCATCGTTACTCCGGGTCCGTCTCCCACTCCGACAGGAAAGAGTCCGTTGACTCTCAGGATTTGTACTTTAGTTATGTCTAACTCAAGTTTTTTACTCTCCAGTAATTTCTATTGAACCACTACTGACTTTTCATATCATTCACGTAGGTGGTCCCCTTCTCTCCCCAGTTCACAGCTGCATACCTAAGGCCAGAGCTTTCAAGGTGCTTGTAGAAAATACTGGAACCACAGATRTGCCACCTGTATGCCCTTTTGCAGGCTGCGTGCTCTGTGCTCTGCTCTAAAGGCACACTGAAAGAGAAGCAATACTGCTGTGCTACAGAAAGCCTTATTTTTGACTTAGCCTACGGTGAGCATTTCAATTTGACATTTCAAGAATGCAACAACAAACTTCTGCTTAAAGATTTGGGGAGATTTTAGTTGTGGACTTGCACTCTGTCATATCTGACAGGACTACAGCAATTTGCTTTCAGTTGCCCAGGTGTGAAGTGGGTCAGGCTCTGCTGAAGTCTCCAAAGCACTAGCAGTGTAAGTGAAAGCAAAACAACTACTCTGCTAGTTAATATCCCAGGATCACTGACTTCCAGTGAGACAGTTCACCTTCTCCCACAAGAACAGCATTTTGGGCAGGCACTATGCAAAACTCCTGCTAAGCATGGAAATTTCAGTGACATGCCAGTTTTGCAGTCAGGAGTCATTTGCCAAACCCCGCAAATAAAGGGAAATCTTTAAATGTTGTCTTTAAGAAGAATCAAACAGCGTGAGGCTCATTGTGTTTGCTGCCTCTCCTTTGTGTCTGTAGCAGGCAAATCTGCTACCCTCCAGCTGATCTGTGTGGCAGCGTGGAAGGCTGGAGGCTTGCCTGTGGGAGCACTACTTAGGAACTGGCTCCAGAATGCCCGTTTCCTCTTTCCAGTGCTGCTTGACTGTGCTGCCAAGGACTCTGCTCCTTGCTGCTGTGCTTGGAGCTAGTCTCAGAGCCTCAAGTCAGTCACTATTTCCATGGGAAGGGCTGGAAAAGTGCAATGTGCACTTTTCTTTGTTTTACATCTTTTCCTTGACTGCAGATCCCTGAGTCCACAGAGGTCTCCCCCTGGATGGAAGGATGGGAAAGGTGCTGCTGTTCAGGTAGCTGGCATCTACATCCCGGTGTGGACTGAACTGTTGACCTGATCATCACCGTGGTTCCTTAGATGATCTTTTTCCTGAGTTTCTGCATCTAGCACTAAAGCTGATGTAATACGTCTTTGACTGCTTTAAACATAACAGAGTGCTGGGTCAATAAAGAAGTCAGAAAACATTTTTAAGTAAGGAAAATTCCAGTGAATGTTATTTTCTTAACTCTGGCGGCCAACAGTGTTGTTGGGGGCTCAGTCTGTGTTCTGCTGTCACTTGCAATATGATCAGATGTGTAAGGATCTTCATGTTCTGTAATGATCCAAGACCTTCAGTATCACTCTCCACTGATCTGAAAAATAAGCAATTTCAGAGGAGTTGTCATCAAAGCTAGAAAAAGCTTCTGAACAGTGGAGTTTCTTTTTAAAAAAATCCTACATAACCCCTGTGGCTGAAGCATTGGCAGAATGTGAGTTCAGTAGGCAACTTAAACAATATCACACTGCAACTTTGAGCTCTTCTGCTGTGACCTTTCTTTGAAAAAAGTTTTTCTTTTCTTTTCTGGTTCAGATCATAACCTGAGTATACAGAAGTGTCAAGGATAATGGCCAGCAAGGTTTCTAAATTTTAGGTAGTTAGAAAGATTTGGTGTGAAGGATTTTTGGTGAAGCTGGAAGACAGAAATGAAATGGAGATGTGGCTAAACCATTTTCATTAGCAGATGTCAAAAAGTCTGCTTCAGTGCAAGACGCTTGTTGAAATTCTGTTATATGCAAAGAGAGCAAATAGTGAGTTGTCAGTAGGACATTTTGCTGATCCGTATCTGTTCATGGTGTTTGCATTTGCTTTCTCACAACGCTGCGTTCAGTGGGCGATTCCTCATCTCCTCTCCAAAATCAGATGTTCAGTTAGAAAAAGTAAGTGTCTTTAGCAATATGAACCATTTAGGACAGTGCTGTACTGCAGGCAATTCAGTAACAGTTTGCTAGTGTGTGCCTTTGTCTTTCAGATGTGTTTAAAAACTACAACTAACAAAACAGAACTAGGGAGAAAAAAATCTTGCTAGAAAAATTTATCTACTAGAACTTTGCTTAAGACTTTACAGCTGATCAAATGTTTCAAAGATGTATTTTTTTAATTCCTCTGATGTATTACAATAGAATTTAGAAAGGAGCTAAAATAAAGCAATGACTGGACATAAGTACTGTGAAATGTAGTTTTAGGCACCTTTGCCTTTCTGTCCCTGGATCTTTTCATACTATATTGAAATTCACTCCCTGTATTTGTTACATTTCCTCATGCTGCCAGTCTGCTGCACATAGATGTAGAGCTTTTACTGAGATTGACTGAGACTCTCAGGGCTGTCGGAAAAAGCAGTTGCCCTTTACAGTCAGGTCACAATTGTTGCCTCAGTTTATCTTTGCAAGTGGTGTAGTTTTGCTGGTGGCTCACTTATGTTCTCTGACCCGCCCCCCCACCCGCCAAAAAAAAAGAAAAAAAAAAAAGAAAGATATCTCTTCTCTTAAGTAAACATGGAATCCAGTTAGTCTTTCTCTATTGTCTGGGATTTTGGTGAAGATGCTGAGTAAGCTTGGATTGTGAGCTATACATTCACATCCCCTTTGCAGTAACAGTGCTGCTGAGCTTTGTCTTTTCTGACCATGGATGGCTATAGTACCTCCAGGTAGGCAGTCTGTTGCTTCTGAAGCTTGCTAAATGTCTATCAAAAAAGTGACAAAGAAAATCCCCAAACTTGCAGTGAATCAGTGCAACTTACAGGATATAAAGAAAAGAGCTTGCTCATTTCCACTTTTTAAATGTTACCCCCAGTGAAGAGTGTTCTTGCTTTCCTCCTTGGGAAGGAACTGGACTGCTCAGTGTCAGCTCAGTCACATTAAAGGAGAAAGCAGGAACTTGGAGACGGGCAGTGATTCTACCGCTAGTTGTTTCTTCTCTTTGGAATATGCCTCTTTCCTTAACCAGTACTTCAGTGGACGGTGTAGTTAGTGGAGAAAGGTGAAATGGATTGTTCTAATGAAAAAGTTAATTGTAGACCAAATGCTTATCAGATAATTATCCTCTCTTTGGACAAAAGTTGTACTGTTGTACTTTTGGCTTCTGGAAGAAGTACTGGAGCTTCCTAGGAGGGACATGAACTTCTACTGGTGGGTTTTATTAAAGCATAAGAATAAGAAGAGATGAAAATAAATTCTGGATTAAAGCAGATGTGCTGAAATAACCTACAAGTTGCTGATATCAGACAATTTAGTTCACTAGAATCATGGGAGCACACTGTTTTCCTGATCAGGTGTGTTCTGAGTCTGTAAGAATGATGCCTGTGAATATAATGCCAGTTGAAACTATGAAACAATCTTAGTTTGCATGACCAGTCTTCAAATATCCTTATTACGCTTGGTGATGACAAAAAAACACATACCAGATATTACACATTTGACTTTTTTTTCTTCCAACATGTTCTTCAGAACAGCACAAGAAACAAACAGTATCAGGAAGAACTAAGACTTCTTGTATATTTGATATAAAGTCTGTAGATGAAATGTCATCTTGATATGTGACCTCATGGTCAACATGGTCCCAGAGTTCATGAGGGGTGGATTTCTAGGTGTTTCACATAGTATGGATCCATGTAAATTAAAAACGTGGAGGACATTCTGTGGGCAGAAGGAGAAGGGGCTACTGTTTACATGCAAATACGCTCTGTTTGTGTGCAGTAGCTCCAGTGCCAGATGTGTGGCATTGCTTGCCTATAACTGATCTTAGCATTTGTTGTAAGTCTGATGCACTGGACTTGCTGCAAACTTGATTCTTCTGTCCAGGATTGTAGGGTACAGCATGCCCTCTGCAGATGTCTCTGCATGGATGTTAGTGGAAAGATTGCTGAGGTGAGGCTGCTGCAGCTCCATCTTCCCAGGTCCAGCCACTAGTGAGGCTGAGTATGTATTCCCAATAGGCAAGTGCGTGTGCACACACACACACACGTGTGTGTGTGTGTATATACATATACACATGGCTGGCTACACAGATTAACACAGACAGAAAACACAGCACTTGCACAAACATAAATGGCACCAATGGCTTCATTCTGTTCCCCTCTTTGGCTGATCAGGATGAATGCCCCTTAGTGGAAAATACATGTACATACACACCCACACAATATGCACACACTCTGGTCTCTCCAGTTGCTGGTACTACAGGCACATGGGTTTCTATGACTTGTGGTTCCCACTCAAGTTGCTGGTACTTAGGCCACTCACACACTCCAGTCTCTCCAGTTGCTGGTACTGCAGGCACATGGCTTCCACTCCACGGACCTGTGGCCTCCACTCTGGTGGCTGGTACTCAGACCTCCATACACACACGTGCACATGGATTAGTGTCTCCTCACCCAGGAGAAGTTAGAAATGGAGATTATTTGACAGGACAGACCGCAATGATAAGATGGAGGCCATTGCCAGACAACTGTAATGACCAGCAACCTGTTTATGTGCAATCAACCCCTTTTATCTCCTTCTCTCTCTGTTTTCCTGTGTTTGTTCCTCCTCAAACCACCTTGATCCTTCCCTTTCCCTGCCTTTAGTTCCTCTCTTAAACATCCCATTATAAGTCTTGTACAATCCCATGATGCTCTGCCCCTGCATCCCATAATGAGTCCCATACCCCTGTAAACAGTAGCCCTCCTCAGTCTGCAAGTTGATTGGGAGAGCCTTTCCTGTTGACTCATCTTGATGGGTTTCACACATGCCAGGTGGGGCTGATGGCTCTCTTAAGACAATTCTGGGAGAAGCCAGGATAGGGTGTCCCTTCCTCTGATTAAGTTACTGGGGTTCCCCTGCCTGGCATTGTATCTCTTTGCTCCTCCGTGTTTGTGGAGATGAACCTTTAATCACACAACCTAACAACTGAGTTTTCTACAGTCTTTAAATCAAGCCTTCTTTTACATGAAGGGAGGAGAATATGGCAGCTGAGTCTCCCTTTGTCATTTAGAGAAGCAATACAATCAAAAACAGGAAAGCACAATGTGGAGTGAAGGAAGCAATTTAAGGTGAAAGGGAAAGTACAATGGAGGAATCACTCATGGGGTTTTGCCCTGCATTGAGAAGGAGGCGAAGGAGAAAGGTGACAGATCAATACTGTCCTGAGACTGTAATGAATATGACACACCATGCATAGTGGGAAACCAGGATGGGCAAACCGAGAGGTTTTCTTTCTTACACACATGCCTGTGTGGTTACTATAATGAAGTATCAGTGTAACAACCATGTCCCTGCTGGAATGTCTTCACTCCCCAGTCCAGTCTCTTGGTAACAGGATATACCCGCCCGGCACTCCTGAGACATTCTTCCAAATAATTTTCCCTCTAAAAGATAGCACAGGTTGAAACTTGTCCCTGCAAATGAGGAGCAATGTCCCCCTAAACATGTAAATTATTTACATGAGCTTGACATCAGGACTGAAGACATGTTGGTGTGGAAAAGCTGTTGTCATGTCTTTGGGCCGTTTTACTTTCCATAACTTTCCAGTGATGCTATGGGAAATGATAGCAATCTTACTGTAGTAACTCATTAAAAACCAGCTGAAATGATACATAAGAGTAATGTAAAAGCATGACAAGGGTCATTTAGTCAGTGCTATGGAATATGAACATAACATATATCAGAAAAAAATTCCCAAACTTCTGTATCTATAAATAAGAGTCACAAAAATGCAGCAGGAGCAAATGTATTTTCAGCCAGACTCCAGAGAGGATACAGGAAAAGAAATGAGCTTCACAGAAGATTGCTCCAGCCTGGCACCGGAGAACACAAACCATCAGTAAGGATTAGGTTTGAGGCTACCTAGTTCCCAGACAAAAAATATTATGGATAAATAAAAGAAATAAATCCTTTCTGTGAGTTTTGAAAGCAACAAATACCTGTTAAAACTCAGAAGGCTGGACAGATAGAAGAGATACTGGGGAAACCAGAATCATGACCGACTTCTCTCAGACACAGAAACAAGTAACAAACTCTATTAACTCTTCTGTGACCTCATACAGCAGCTGACGTACCTTGCTCCTAGCCTGTATTCCTGCTTGGAGTGACTCGTGCAATTACAGCCAAGATTTTCTCTGAACACTTAAAAGCTGTATAATTATTTTTCCTGACTAGTGTTTGAAGGGACATTTATATGCTTCCACTAAAATACTGGGTTTAATCTTTGCATGTTTCTTGTCCCTTTTTCTCCTTTCTGACCCTTTTTCTCTTCTGTGTGTTCCAGTATTCATTCACCTCTTTGCGGAGTGCCAGGCATGAATGAATACAACTTTTTTTAGGATTCTTGTTTCCAAGATCCCTTTTATTCATATCTGGTCCTCTCCTTTTCTTTGAGTGACTTCTATCATATTCAAATGTCTCAGCTAAGAGACAAACCTCTGTTACCTGTATTCCTCTCTGATAAGTAACAACTTACTGCTTGAAGAAAGGCCCCTTAGCTATGATGTTTCCTGCCACTATCATACTACTCTAATAACCTCTCTACAGACTCTTTTCTTTCACCTGGAAAATCTCCCTCTCTTGTTCTCTGTTTCAATGTGATCTGCCTGCTGGCTGGACTATCCTCTTGTTGCACTGGGAAGGTCATGTTGCATGCTCAGAAATATGCTATACATACATGTGTAGTGTTACATACTCAGAACTGCTTCCTATGACTTCTTCACCTTCTCATTAGCACTAGTCCCTCAAGTTCCTTTCCAGTTTCCCCGATTTTGATTTTTTCCCCTCATTTCCTCCAAAAGTCCTTCCAATATTTCTGCTTTTCCCTTTCAAATCTTCATTCTAACATCCTGTGAGTCTTGACTCTTCCGTTTTTATCTCTTGCTGTCCAGTCCAGGTTCTGGAGATCCTGTTACCTTTCCTATGTAGTGGCCAACTTACTTTTTTAATGATGATAATGTTTTACTGTAGTCATGATCTCACCTACAAAGACTTTGATGGTTATGTTTGAGTGCTTTCGTTTTTTGCCTACACTGGCAATAAAATGAGCCTGGATCTCTCTGCTCCTCAACATGCTGACCTTACTGTTATCAGAGAATCTCAGCAGTGTAGCAAGAAGAACCTGTCTCTTATTTGGAGCTTCAGCTACTGGGAAATACCATTGCACAGCTCTAGGTCATCTGTTTACATGCCTCATCTCAATTATCTTTTCCCTCTTAACTCCTTTCTTCCTATTTTAGCTTATAATCATATCTCTCTAACCATTCTTTAATCTAGTAAGGCCTTTTTGAGATAAAAATTGTTAGATTAAACTGTCTTCAAATACATTCATATGTAGCATCTATATCTATGACATCTTTATTCCTGCAAAACAGCAAAGCACGGCATACACACATGCACTCATTCCAAGCACACTTTAAGTGCAGCCACCTCCAGAGTGAAATACTATGGCTATTAAACAGCACACAAATACCCTGCACAAAATAACAGTATACATGAGTGCAATGTGTAATTTCCACTCTACACTGGAGAGGAAATTTTAGTAGGAAGTATGTAGTGACAAGCAGTGGAACTGTTAAATTCTCAGAAAGTGCCATGAGGTACAATAGTGACCCTTGTCCACGCCTGTTATCTCCTTTTGTAGAGGTGATATTTCCTGCTATGAGTACTGGGGGGATAAAACCTTTGAACTCTAAAATGAGAAAAATTGATCTGACGGAAAGTTAAATGTAGGTTTATAAGACACTTCTTGAATTGAATTAGATGCAGAACATAAAGCTAGACTTTAACGATGCTTTTTCATGTGCTAATCAGTCCCACATTGGCCATCTGATGATACTGATGAGAGCTGAAAAAGAGAGGGATTAAAGACTAATTTGGAAGAACAAAAGCATTAAAAGGGGAAACCATGTATTATTGAAGGTTTAGGCCCTTGTCCTGCAAAGAACTACTCATTTACTTAACTATGCACACAGCGAGTAGCCTCACTGCAGTTAGTGGGGCTACTCATAGTGCTAGCAGTTAAGCATATATGAAAAGCTTTGCAAGACTGGAGCTGATTAAAGCAGGGTGAGAAGGTCTAGTTTTAGAACAGAACAAAGAAATAGGAAAGGGCAGTAAGACTTTCTGAAATATATTTTAATACACACACATTCTGCATTTCTGTTCTCTTCATAAAACTTGTGGTTTAGAATTTCATTAACCTATATTGCAAGTCTTTGTACAAAAGAATTTTACATTTTAAATAAATACAATAGATAGAAGGTGAATGATGGAGCATGTTAAATTAACTAAGCTTAAAATCTCAGGACCCTGCAGATTATTTACCCCCAAAATGAAGATATGATGCTGGTTCTGTTACACTCAGCAAGGACTTTGCTACTCCTATTGTGGAAGACCATGGCAGAATAAACCTGAAAGAGCAGGTAAGAAGCGGGGGCAAGGGGTCTTGAGTAGTTGAATACCAAAGTCAGGACTCTGGTCCCAGTGCTGTCATTGTTAAATCATGTTGGCTGTCTATAGGCATAGGAAAAATCCTTGGAGAAATGCAGTAATTTTTGGCCTTTGAAAACTATGGGACTCTCTCACACCCAAGTAAATGCTTCTGTACAAACTTACTCCCTCAAGGGAGCTGCTCTGTAATTTTTTTCTGGTTACTTCTGTTCTGCAGAAGGAAAGACTTCTCGTTCAGAAAGGTCCAGTGTGTGCCTTCCACTTGTTTCAAGAAGCTGCTAGTGTGCTCTTGCAGTCTATCCTTAATTAAAAGTAAAGTGAAAGTTTTTCTTAAAAATGAGGTATTGACAATCCGGGGGAGATTTTATATAATAAAAATTTGCATATTTGAAGAACAAGATATTTGAAAATCTGTGCAAGCACCCTTTAAAGGTAAAAATTGTTCCAGTGGTGCATCTTGTGCAACATTGCTAAAATGTACTTGTCTGTAGAAATCCAAAGAGAACAGCTAAGATGATAGACAACAGCATAGGGTTGCAAAAAATTTACCACAAAGGGATTCACAACTTGATAAACAATGAACGAAGTGAGGTACAGTAAACAGAAATAGCACCTGGAGAACTACGTGCTTAAGGAATCACAAAAAGGAAATCAGAGTATTTGATGAATTCTAACACAGAATTCTTAGTTTACCCAGCTTTTTATTTTTAGCCACCCTTTTGATCATGACATCTTAGTATTGCAAATTATATATGAGCTGAGGATGCTCATATTTTGTAGGATTACACCCCTCTAGGTATGCATTTATGATTCCATTGGCATGGATATTTTTTAAAGCAATAATGATCTGAAATCCTGAGCTGTAGAACAGGTTCATTTTTGACTGAAACTAAAGGTTAAACTAAAGTTGCTGTTTATGCAGCAAATCCTAAGATTTACATTTGGCTTTCTTTAGTCCTAACTCAGAAAAATCCCCACAGAAATTGACCTTATGAGAATGGATGGCTGGAACAGGCTATTAAGAAAAAATTTACAGAAGGCAAAACACAAAATTGGCAGGTGTATAAGGGCTTAAATGAAAAAGCGAGATCAGGATTGGTGGAGAAGGAATAGAAATGATTCCAAACACGATAAAAGCATGAAGCTGAAAGAGTGGAAAAGATGGAGGGAATGGTCAGACCAGAGGCTTGGGGAAGAGTTTAAGACCAAAGAGTTTATGAGAACATAAAAGCACATAGGGGCAGAGGCCATAGTTCAGCTAAGATGCCTCTCCTTACTATTTACTGAGTTAGAAAAGCAAACAGTATATGCTACAAAAGAAGAGAGAGAAGAGGAATTTTGATACTTAAAATCTGTTTGTATGTGAATGTATGTATGTGAATGTATGTATGTATGTGAAACTGCATTTGCTGAAGGTGGAGACAGTGTAATGGGCATCATCACTAACATGAATGATGTAAGCCAAGCTATTTGAAAAGTTTTGTGTATTGACCCCTGTCTTGAGTTACAGCAAGAGAAACCTTTATGGATTTGACACATTTCATTTCAAGATCATGGGTGCTTCACCAAAGGCAGTTTTCTTAGGCTGTGGCTGCTGGCTGCTTCTTGCAGGACAACTGATTGCTCATGGACACATCTTCACCCTCCTAGCTGTTTGCTGGCTTTCTTTATCAAGTGCTCTGCTATCCTGATTGCTTATAGGCCACAGTATGTGTTTTACGTATGCTTTAGGAATGTGTGTGTTTAGGAGTGTTTTAGGAATAAAACACTCTAGCCACCAAAAGTCAGCACAGTCTCTAAGGTAGAAAACCATGTGGAGCTATGCCAGAAGGATGTGCTCTCTAAAATATGTTGATTTTTGTAATTCAGACAAGGGAACAAACAAACAGACTGACTTTCATTTGTAGGCTTGACTTTACTATCCCTGAAATTGCTGAAAGTGAAGGAAAGTCTGGAGAAATCTCTGGCCAATGAGTTTATATTTCTTCTCTGGATGAACAGTCTGATGGAGATGTTTTCAAGCATCTTTAATATCAGCAAGGCAGGAAATAATCTTCTTGACCACGATATGATACTTGTATCTGCTAGAGCACAGGCTTGGCTGATAAAAGAAGAAAATGCCTTTTTAAAAAAAAGAAAATTGGGTTTTAATTAAGTACCTTATTTATATTTAAAAGATAGTTCTGCTCACTGAAATGTTTTATATTTCTCTTCAGAAAAAAAAAAATCCTCTCATTCCTGAGAATGATTTCTCCTCTGCCCTCTTGGATGGCTTGAGGCAAGATATTTAGGTTTTGGGCTGCTGGAAACAAAAGCAGTGTTAATTTTTGATAACAAGCTGAACTTCCACACAGTGCACATTACTGGAATTGATGTTTCTATCCTTATTATTATGGAATTTTCAATGCTGAAAACCTTCCAAACATTTTCTGGCCATATGTAATCTAACTTTCTGCCTCTGGAAATGGAGCATGTAGTACCTCAGCCTGCGCTCCCCTCGCAGGAGGAAGAGGCTTGGTTAGCGATGGTGGTTTCCTGTTCTCATGGAGTCCTGGAGCCTCTTTGGCCCTGCTCTCATCAGCTATAGATTCTTGTAGATTCAGTGAATACTTTATACTAGCAGGAGGACAAATACTGCTTTTTTTCTTTCTCTTAGGTATTGCAAATGGCAATGCCTAGCATCTCTTGCATTTCCTGTTTACTACTCTAAAAGGGTCAGTATTTACTAATATGTTGTTTTGTATGATTTCTTTAATTAGCACATAATGTCATATCCACAATTCCTGTGCCTGTCATGTGCCTAACTAAAAGAAATATATTGATGGAAAATCATGCACGGCTGCCTTAAAATCCCCCTATCACATTATTTTATCAAAAGCGGCATTTTGACAATTCCAGACTTTTTTGTTTTGTTTTTAACTGAGAGTTTCCTTTTTTTTGTGTCTGAACTTTCCCCATGGCTCCTCATTATGTTTGCTCATAGCAGTGTCTACTTGTTAAAGTCTGTGCTTTATCCCTATTGCAGAGTTATGGAAAGCACTCTCCTTCTGGCTAGAAAACATTGTGGGTTTGTATATTTAATCAGACATGGGACATGCTGAGACAGTAGTAACTTGCCACCTACACTGTTCTGTTAACATCTGAGGTTCCTCCATTTTACGAATGTACAATTGCCGTCACAGCTGGTAAAAATGATGCAATCTCATATGATGCAGAACAGTGATGCAAACTAGTTTATGTTGATTTTAGAACAAATAGGAAAAGTAAGTCTGCTGGTGGGGTAAAGATTGACCCATTTAAAATGTTTAGGATGACAGTTAGCAAGGTGTTTACTCCAAAATGGTTTTGTTTAGAATTGACTTTTTCTTTTTGATTTTCATGCTACGGTCACTTTATCAGGTTGTCTCTCTCTCAGGGTTTTAAAATGGCTTTTGGAGGTGGAAATTGTGACCCCATCTTGGTGGTACTCAAGACTGTTCAGAATTAGATGCTAGATGCATAAAATGGACATTGATGCATCTGAATGCCCCGTAAAGAATGTCAGATTTCGGAAATTTTAAAGAATTATATTCAGAAAATCAAGCTTACTGTCAAGAATAATATTTGGAAGTACTGTCTGCTCTTAAAAACAGACACAAAATGACAAAATTATTTATAGGCATAACAACTAAACCTTGCAATTGCTGCAGATTTATTTATCAGACCTACCCTGGACGTGCATAAGAGCATCAGTGGTTAAAATTATTTGGAGACCGTGGTAAAGCATCTGGGAGACAACTGCTAGATGCAGAGCTGTTTGAGGTGCCATGGGATTGCAAGTGCTTGAAGGGAATACCTATTGAACCTTTCACAAGTGTAGTCTGGAGGGGGCCAGGAGGTTCGCCCCCTCCCCTCAAAGCACCAATACTGTCATACTCAATACTTCGTGAGGATGAGAAATATAAAAGGTTGAATTGCCCGGGAAGAAAATACTTTATTTACTGGGAGCATTACTCATGGTAATTTTCCTGGCCTCTCTGTTCACAGGAATAATAATCCTATATACCTGATAGCATTCCAGTGGGCCCTTCTGGAAAAAAAACCCTTACATTTGAGTGATATTTTTCCTACAGACACCTGGGTAGGATAGAAATTCAGCAAAGCAAGCAAAGAAAGGGGAAAAGTGACTAAATTTGGAGCTGATAAGCCCTCCCCCCACCAAACTAGTTGCTTCACAAATTTCCAGGGCAAGGCTGCTCTTGTCATATATTTTATGTTTCACAATAAACAACTTTTGGCAACAGAAACACAAGGGTCAGTGCAAAAGACATGAAGTGATTGACTGGGGAAGCCACTGTTTACATAAAAAGCCCAGCCTGGCCAAGGCAGTTGGAGAGAGCATTGTAGAATATGTACTTAAATTTTGGAGCTGCTTTTATCTGAAAATGTCATTTTTGATGAATAGTTCCCATTGTATATTGGGAAAAATAGTGGTTGTTGAGGAAATTGAAGTCAGTGAGCATTGGAGAGGAAAAAAAGAATATTGAAAAGAAACTTTAATTATGTTGGATTCCATTTTTGGGATGGAAAATAGCGGTATTATCCATCAGATAGTTGACTATCCATCATTCCTGTTCATCCACCCTTGCTGCTGGAACATTTGAAATGCATGGTCAAAGTGCCAAAGAGACACAGCTACAAATATCCTTTGGAACATTTAGGAAATGAAGAAAGTGGGCTATATATCTTTAACTCACAGTTAAGAGCAGCTAAAACAAATGGTTTCCTATTAGATCCAGTTAGTATTGTACTCCTACTTTTAACTTTCCCAAACTTTGTGTCTTACCGCACAGCTAGACTTCCCCTTCAGGCAGGAAATGCTATGTACCAAAAGGTTTAGATGTTTACCAGTTTTAAATGTTCTTCATTGATCTGGATCTGAAATCATACCCAACACTGCTCAGTGATTTAGTGTCAATTACAAATTTTGACATAGCCATGCTTTAGTTTGAGGTTGATGGGAGTTTAGACAGTCTCCAAATCGAGAATACATTCCTACTCTTTTGTGTTTAATTATTTTTGTTCAAGCCCAAGATGATTTATAGTCATAAATATATGGGAATTAGAATCTTCTTTGTAGAGAATCACCACCCAATGATGGATCCCCCCGCCAAAGATTTTAATAGACATTAAGACATAAATTTCATGCACTGTGCACTGATGAACACAAGAAACATCTGTAGATACTATTGAGTATTGTAAACTCAGGATACTGATTATCCTAGAAGGATTCAGATTTGAATCACTAATAGGTCCACAGAGGATGTGGGAGGAAGAAAAAGCCTTTTCTTCCAAAATGCAGAATGTGCTGGATCTGTGACTAAAAGGTTTTATCAAACCACTTGAAATGAAGGAAGATAAGTAAAAATAATGGAGTGGTCAGCCCAATTTAAACACAGCTCTGATGAATAATTAAAAACATTGCTCTGAACTGTAGCATTTTTAATAGTTACAATGGTGTTACTGTGGATATGCTGATAATTGCTGTTCTGTAAAACTGTCAGACAGGAACAGAAGTGAAAAATGAGAGAGGTACTGAGTTGCACAAATAATCCACTTAGAACTCACCTGTAAATAACCTTCAAAGAGTTGTCAGAAACGAAGTGTAATTCAGTTATATTTAATGAGTAAAAAATGACTATTGACATTCATTGTTCTTTGACCATAGGGAATGGAGTGATTTGTTGGCTCTGAAATAAATGAAATGATTCTTTGATCAGATCTGATGCCATCCACAAGGAAACCTGAGCTGTGCAAATCTGTCAGTACAACTTACTTTTGTCACTGACGTGATGAGCGCAGTACAAGACTGTTTGGATTTCAGTCCTGGAACTGTGACAAAGTGTTGGAGTTCCAGCATTGAGAAGGAACTTCTATAAATGTTCATGCTTCCAAGAGTGACAGAAAAGAACATTTATGCTTATTTATTTACTCATTATGAATGAACAGAATGTTTGTTGCTCTAAAAACTTTGAAGGTCACTTAAAAGCTGGATCAGATGCAAGTGACTCATAACTGCACAGTTTTATTACTCAGTTTTACAGTGATACTGATATGTTTGGGAATAATCCTTGAAATGGCAGCTGCTGCAGACATACAGTATCAGATATCAGCCTGATATAGTCTCCTTGGTCTCAGCCATGATAGCCGAGCCTTTGTTGTGAGGCAGAAGATCATGATAATATAATACGGCTTTCTTGATCTTTGATTCTTTGATTCTGCTACTGTATGGTTCATAAATCTAAGGAACTGCTCAACGTCGAAGCTGATACACTGCCTCATTGCTTCATACGAAAACACCTTGCACATAAAATATTATAAGCTCTCAAGTCCAAAGATGTGTTGTTCTGGTAAACACACTGACAAGTATAGAGTTTTGGAGTTTTATTCCAGTTAGACTGTTACATCTTGGATTCCAAAATAGAA
This sequence comes from Apteryx rowi, assembly GCF_003343035.1. Lineage (NCBI taxonomy): Eukaryota > Metazoa > Chordata > Aves > Apterygiformes > Apterygidae > Apteryx > Apteryx rowi. The sequence continues at coordinate 15,304 of NW_020447323.1, forward strand.
AGCAACCAGTGTTCATTAAATGTCAGATATTAAAGAGTTATGTTTCATTTGACTGTTTGGTAGAGCAGTCTCACAATTTTTGCTACTCATTAACCCTAGTAAGCGTTAGACCCTCATTTTGTTAAATAAGAACAATGGCGAGAAATGAAACAACTTGTACAGGTCATGTAAAGGCTAGGGATGAAACTGGAATTTGAACTCAGGTCTTTGTGGGTCACTGTTTGATCTGTCATGCTTTTGCAGTCTCAGATAAGCAAGCATAGTTATTCCAATATTATGGGAAAGTAGTACTACTATTTGCTCATTTTCCATGTTACAGTATTGTTCCCTCATCCTTCTGAAAAAATCAGTCTCTTTTAGAGCAAGCTTAGTCACACAGCATGTGTTAAAACATGGACAAGAGAAAAAAGCTGCTTTTTTTTCCATTGCTGTTTTCTGCTAAGTAACTTGCTATCTTGCTTCTTACGACAGTCAGTGCATATTTACAGCTTTTGATACTGCCATTTCAGTTAAATGACCTCTGCACTTCACCGTTACATTTCTCAAAGAGGTCAGGAGTGAAGACAAGGTATTTTGTTTTAAGTGCTTTGCAGCAGTAGTGGAAGGGCAAGAAAAAACAAATGGATTCACTGACAACATTAGTGCCTCCACTTCAAGTACAAATTTCTTATAATCCATCTGTGCTTCTAGTGTCAAGGAATTATTTGTTCCAGAAGCAAGAGTTTAAGGACTCTTTATTGGGAGATTCCTGACTGGAAAGACAGAAGATAAAGTTTTAATGAAAATGTAAACATGACTGAAGTCTTGGCGTGCCTTCATTTTTCCATTTTCTCCCTGTGCTACTTAAAAGAGTGGGATAGCTTGACTATGTACAGTTTTTCTGAAATCTGGAGGATTTTTTTTTCTTTTACTGGAAAAGGGAAAAAAAAGCATTACATGTCATAATCACAGAATGGCTGAGGTTGGAAGAGACCTCTGGAGATCATCTAGCCCAACCCCCCTGCTCAAGCAGGGTCAGAGCATGTTGTCCAGGATTGTGTCCAGATGGCTTTTGAATATCTCCAAGGATGGAGACTCCATGTTCAGACGGAACTTCCTGTGTTTCAGTTTGTGTGCCTTGCCTCTCATCCTGTTGCTGGGCACCACTGAAGAGAGTCTGGCTCCATCCTCTTTACACCTTCCCTTCAGATACTTATATACATTGATAAGATCCCCCCTCAGCCTTTGCTTCTCCAGGCTGAAGAGTCCCAGCTCTCTCAGCCCTTCCTCATATGAGAGATGCTCCAGTTGCATAATTATCTTAGTAGGCTGAGTAGAGGGGGAGGATTACTTCCCTCGACTTGCTGGCAGTGCTCTTCTTAATGCAGCCCAGGATACCATTGGCCTTTGCATTGCAGGCTCATGGTCAACTTGTTGTCCATCAGAACACCCAGGTCCTTCTCCACAGAGCTGCTTTCCAGCAGGTCAGCCCCCARCCTGTACTGGTGCATGGGGTTATTCCACCCTAGGTGGAGGACTTGGCATTTCCCCTTGTTGAACTTCAGGAGGTTCCTCTCTGCCTATCTCTCCAGCCTGCTGAGGTCCCTCTCTCTCTATCCCTTCATCCAGGTCATTGATGAAGAAGTTGAACAATACTGGACCCAGTATTGACCCCTGGGGGACACTGCTAGCTACAGACCTCTAGCTAGGCTTGGCACCACTGATCACAACTCTCTGAGCTCTGCCATTCAGCCAGTTCTCAATCCACCTCACTGTCCACTCATCTAGCCCACACTTCCTGAGCTTGCCTCTGAGGGGATGTAGCGTGGAAAGCCTTGCTGAAGTCAAAGTAGACAACATCCACTGCCCTCCACTTCTCTGCCCAGCCACTCCTTCCATCATAGAAGGCTGTCAGGTTAGTTTAAGCATGATTTCTCCTTGTGAATCCATGCTGACTACTCCTGATCACCTTCTTATCTTTCACAGGCTTAGAGATGGCATCCAGGATGAGCTGTTCTGTCACCTGTCCAGGGATCAAGGTGAGGCTGACTGGCCTGTAGTTCCCTGGGTCTCCTCCTTCTTGCCCTTCTTGTTATTAAGCAGAAGGGCAAAATTCTGCTCTGTTGTAAATATAGAACCAGAACCTCTTCTGGCCTGTGTAATGCACTGGGGCTAGTGTTTGGTATGATCCCAGTAAGAAAGGCCTTCAGACTCCATAGGTTATTGATTAAAATGCCATTTTTGGAAGCAATACTAGAAGAAAAAGGAGGATAATATGGATAATCCTGTGTCCCTTCAGATGCTGGGAACTCCAAGTTGTGCAGCACCAGATAGACTTCCAATCAGGGCATGGCATGCAGTGCAGATCCTATCCTTGGAGAGGTTTCTCAACATTTTGTTCTTTAAGAGCTCTTACAGGGTTTTCTTAGAAGAAAACAATTCATCATTTCTACTGTCAAACAAAAGGATGTTTGCATGAGAACATGCTGCTTCACTTTACGATAAAGACAAGGACATACAGGTTGGGTAATTGCTGGTGCCATGTGGGAGCTGCCTGCAGGCTCCTTCATTACAGTGAGCAGACTACGTTTACCCTGTGGCCAAGGGATATGTGCAGCACAGCATAGGCCTGAAGGCCAAGCTATACCTGCAGCATAACAGCATAGCGTAGCACAGCACAGGCATGTGCCTATTGAGGTTAGCTGTTATGTGATCACTAACTCCTTGATGTACAATAGTCCTCTGGTTAGGACTGCAACCTATCAGGGCCCCAATATGTTAGGTCAGAATCAGTTCCTGTGGAGACCCGTTGAAGTGACTGTGATAGCATGGATCAGGCAATCAATTTCTATTGGGACAACCTTGAAGTTTATCTGTTCTGGCAGCGGTGTATAGCATAATGTTTGAATTAATGCCTATGGAAGCCATCCAGTGACACAGTGTCACTTAGGAAATATCTATTCTTGGTTTAATTGTTAGCTTAAAATATTTTTGTTCCATGCTTAGATGATGTATCTTTACAGGATTGAGTTTCACCCAGAGATTCTTGCCCAACTCATTTTTTAAGCTAAGTCTAAAGACATGATGAATTAAATAAAATTTAGTATAAGAATATCTAGATCACATTTAAAGGGACAACCATAGGATTATAGAACAATTTAGGTTGGAAGTGATGCCTGGAGATCATATAGTATAACCTTGTACTCAAAGTGAGGCTAACTTCCAAGTTTGATCAGGATGTTTTTGAGTTGAGTTTTGAAAATTGCCAGGGATGGCTGGAAGTTCCAAAAGCTCTCTTGGCAGCCTGTTTGAATGCCCAGCCACTCTTGTGGGGGAGAATTTTTTCCTATGTCTAGACAGAATTTCCCTTGTTGCAACTAGTGATCATTGCCTCTTGCTCTTTCATTGTACATTTCTCTTCTACATGCTCTTACATTGTACATGACAGGAAAAGTCCAGCTCTGTCTTTTGTAACCCTATTTTAGGTAAGGGAAGACTGCAGTTAGGTCCCCCTTCAGCATTGTCTTCTCCAGGCTTAATGAATCCAATTGCATTAGCTTCCCTTTGTGGTCTTATGGTCCAGCCATACAGCCGTACCGATGGCCCTCTTCTGGGCTCTCTCCAGTTTGTTGATATCTCTCTTGTATTGAGGAGCCCAAAAGTGGACACAGTTTGACAGAGGTGGTCTCATGAGCGGTGAGTAGAGGTAAATAATCACATCCACTGACCCACAGGCTTTGCTCTTGCAAATGCAATCCAGGATGTAGTTAGTCTGCTGCAAAGGCACACTGCTGGCTCATGTTCAACTTGTTCACCAGGACTCCTAGGTCTTTTCTGCAGAGCTGCTCCTCTGCCAGTCAGTGCCCAGCCTGTACTGTTAAGTTACATTTTTCCATCCTAGATACAGGACTTTGCATTTATGATTGCTGAACTCTGAGTTTCCTGTTGGCCCATACTTCCAGCTTGTGAAGTCCCTCTGAGTCTTACCCTCCAGTTTACTGAGCGCTTCACCCAGCTTAGTATCGTTCACAAACTTGCTGTGGGTGCAATCTGTCCCATCATCCAAAGACATTAGGCAATACTGGTCACTGTATAAATCCCTAAAGAGCACTGCTCATAACTGGCTGCTGGTTAGACCTTGAACTATTGGCCTCTGCTACTTTAGTGTGGCAGTCCATTTTGCAGTCTTTTCATCCAGGTCATATCTCCCTGGTTTGGCTACAAGGATGCTATGGGAGTCTGTAACAAAAGCCTTGCTAAAGTCAAAGTAAACAACATCTTGTTCGCCAGTGGACACTGTCCCCTTGTCCATGTAGCCAGTCATTTAATCACAGAAGACAGTCAGGTTTGTCAAGCATGATTTGCCATGCTGGCTGTTCCCAGTCATCTTGTTCTCATTTATGTGCCCAGGAATAGCTTCCATAAGGGTTTGCTCCATAATTTTCCCAGAGACTGGGATGAGGTTACCAGATCATCCTTCTTGCTTTTTCAAAGGTGATTTCTTTGTCCCTTACATGTTAGGCGTTACTTTGCCTACCATAAATTCTCCATGAAAGATATCAATGGTTGCAATAATCTAGTATTAGATTAGGCAGTACAAATTACAGCCTTGAGATGTAGTGTTGAGACATTATCTTGCATTAGTGCTTGGTTTGAACTTCCTTATTTATATGGTGCTACTGGGCAAGACCCAGAAACCAACTTGTCTTAACAATCTAAAGAAGGCTGCGCACCATAGAGAAACTATGACAATTCTTGAGAATTTGTGCTGTGGCACTGTTACTTCTCTTTACATCTTTTCATCTTTCCATTACTTTGGAGTGATTCTTTGATTCAATTGGCAAATCATATAACCTCTGGCCCCCAACATTTAGTTTCGTTCTCTGCCAAAATACTGATAATCTAATTTTAATTACTTTTATCTGTGTTTGTGTGCTTTACCTTTTATGGACATTTTCCAGTATGTAGTTCTGTGGTCTGCTGTGAACCCCGACTTTATAGTGACACCCACCATCATTACATTGGAGGTTTAAACTAATAATGATAAAATATTAGCTTTACAGTGCCTGCCAGAGCCAAGTCTAATTACATCTTTAAAAATTTGCTGACTGTTGCTAGGAGCTTACAGACAAACATTTTCCAAATATAGCATTTGAAGATCTTGGCTCTAAGCAAGAACTTCCCATTTTGTAGTTAACAAGGAGACAGTGCCTTGTGATCTTTTTGTACTGTCCAGGGATATAATAAGGGAAAAACATGAGGGGCAGGAAAAAATGTATGTATCCTGTATCCCTTCTTGTTCAGCCTACCTTCCTTATGAACTTGTGAGGCTTCCTTTTTTAGGAGCAAAGCCCCAGTCATTTCCAGTCACGTCAGTGGAAATTTGTCTTAGTTATTTCTTGCACGTGTTAATAGATTCTTTAGTTTAACATTCACTTCTGAAATGTTTCTGTTGGATCAAGTCAGATTTATTAGAAGATAGTCAGCTTGGTTGCTCTTCGTTTTGAGTCCTGACACCATATTTTGTTGTCCTTTCTTTATGCTCCCTTCTTTCTTAATGGCACATAGATTTTCATTGTGTTCTAATCTCAGAGTACACAAAGGCAAATATTGATCAAACTATAGGTACTATAAATAATTTAATGACTCTGAACTTGATGATTAAAACTTCATGGCTTCTAACATGAAATAGTGGAGCAAGACTGGACTGCTGTCATTTTGGAAGGCACAGTTAATACTCCTGGATCCCTGCATTCCTGGAAACATTATCAACTGCATTAGTGTGTCCTTGCAGAGCTTTTTAGTTCTGCAAAACCACTGTTCCTAAAGGGGAAACATTGTTAAAAACATTTCTGCCAGTTCTATGTGTGCCAAGGGATGATGGTTCAGCCAGAGAGAAAACACACAGCTGCTTTTTTGGTTGGACTCTGGTGCTGGTTCTGCCATAGAGAAGTAGGATGATGTGGCAGTTAGCATGATTTAGGCCTGCTTAGCATAGCTGTTACCATAAGCCTGTGAACTTTAACCAACTTTTTCCTATAGAAAAAGTAGACAAAATATGACCGACTTCCTGTCCCAAACTTGAACAGTTTTTATGTGCTCAAGGAAATAGATAGCCAAACTATGCAAACAACCTGCTGATCATCAAGAAGTGTAAAAGTGTCCAGAAGTGTCCCAAACAAGCAAATTGTGAATGCCAGGAATGGTGACAGCAAATCAGAAAATGACAGTGTAATTTGAACAGACCAATCACCAAAAAGATATTCTCTACCCAATCCTATAACTAGGAAACTACAGAATTTTCAGACTCTAGGGGGAAAGACTGCAGATGGAAGCTGGAGAAAAGGAGCAGCTGAGAGACTCCTGGGGGACCAGGAGAGATTCGGCACCATCTCTCCAACTCTGGGGAACCCTGGGAACAGAGAATAACCCAAGAGACCCATGACCCTGTCTCAGGACAACGCACAACATGCTGGAACTGCTATGCTGATCCATCCGACTTTTCTTCTGCACTACATTATCTCTGCTGCAGAACAGAGAGGTCAGGTAAGGAACTGCAATGCCATCCTGCCTGCCTTCTTGCCCTCACTGCGCCTTCTCTCCTGCGGAACAAGGAAGTCATACATATCTGTGATTAAAATGCTTTGGTATCCAAATCTATTTAGTCTCCAAAATGTCACTTGGTCTTAAACCATGACAGGTGAATGAAGTATTCACCACACGGCTTGTAGGCAAAGTGAATAGACTATAATTTTATGAGATAATAACAGATTATTCAGCATGTCAACTGTTGCCACACAGCAGGCATTTATATCAGCATGGGACCTTGCATAGATCCTGTTAAGTGGGAGAGAGCTTGAACCAAAAAGTTATCTTAGAGTCCCTTCATCATATAAAGAACTGGATATGACTAATGGCTGTTTACAGTCTGCACTGCGGATTGTTTCTTCATTTCTGCTACTCAGTGCATTTAAAGACTGTGCATCCATGATCTTCTACTTATGTAGACTAGACCAATGGGTATCTCGTCACCAGTAACACCTGACAGATGCCTGAACTTTGCTAGTGCAATAAAAACAGAAGTATGCCTAACAGACTTCTGGGCTGCCCGCTCTCAATTGTGGCTATGAGGTACTCTCTATAAAAGAACCAGCTGCCAGTCTGCCAGAGAAGGAAAGCTATAGCTTAGAGCACATCAGAAAAATGCCACCACAATTAATTCCCTTGCTAGCTTGTAACTAGGTCCCAGATGTACTGCAAGAAAACTCAGACTAGAATCACAAGCAGAAGGTGAGGTTATTGGGAGGGAAGCCAAGGTGTGCATAGCCTGGGACAGAAAAGTCTGTTTTCTGTGCTTTACAGCTCCTATATACTATATACAGTATAAAAGAAAGGAAGGAAGAATTGTTTGGCTGGCTGGCAAGATACAAATCTCCCAGTCAGGAAGCAAACCTGAATTTTTAAAGGCACAAAATCCTCCCCTAACCTAGTTTAAAAAAACACAATTTTATTTTTAAAGTAAGCTTTCAAAATTGCTTTGTACAAAACAGAGGAAAGAACACCAAGGTCATTTTTTTCCCTTTGCAGCTCATCATTAAGATAAAGGCAGTTTTTGCAAACATCAAAATGAAGGGATCACTGTCAATATTCAATGAAGGGGACAGGAGTGTCAATCAAAATCTAAGACTTGAGAACTTGGAGGAATATTAGGTCAAAATTCAGTCTATCTAATCTAGCCTTATAGTTTGGATTTACAGCTAATTAAAGCAATAGTTAAACAAGTCCTTGGCAATCTGTGCAAGAGAAACAGATGACGTTAAATTCACTGTAATAAATTGTAAAAAGAGATTTCTGAATTCTGTGGTATGTAACCTCAACCTTCAGAATGTTAACAAAGCTATTATTGTAAAGGAAGATGTTTTCATTTTTGAAATGGCCACAACTGAAAGGTTAAAAGCTGGTGAAAGCTTCCCCCCACTCTAAGAAACACCTGCCCCCACAGAATAGAATTTAGTGCATTGCTAAAAGAGACTTGACATTTGTGACAAACAGTGTATCTGCTCAATGGGAGGGGGGTCATTCATCTGAAAAGACTGAAATTTTGTGTGACTCTCTACAGTGGCATGCTTTTGTAGGAAGAGAAGAGGAAGAAACCTTTCCTTAGGGTTACACTGCTGTCAGAAGGTATCATTAGTTGTGACTATTCCTTCTGGGGGTGCCTTGCTACTATTACATCCTTAATACAGGAATAAGATGCCACAATCTCAAATTTAGGGAAGCTGGGGGTCTATAGAGTATTTTACTTGACCATAGGTTCAAGTAAGGGGCTAATTTGGTAAAGCATTAGAAAACATTTGGATAACATATCAAAGACTCAAAAGAAAAACTGGTAATGGAAACCTGTCCTTGTGAATATCTGACTGCAGTATTAACATATGCAGTGGTGAACATTCACTTTGGTATTTGTTCACAGTGCTGTGGCATGTTTTGTCAGTATTTGGAACTGGATTAGTATATTGGCACTACAGTACTCAAAAAAAAGTTTGAGAGGTCAAGTCCCAAGGGGATGAAAAGGTAGACAAACTAATGATGAATCTCAGAATAAGATCAAAATAATGATGACTAAAGCCTGATTTTTTCCTCCAGTATTTACACATGTGGTTTCTAAGCAGCAGAGGTGGGAGTTGAGATCTAATATGAAACTGAATGGGCCACAATTTCTGTTTAATTTCAGCAGAGCCAGTGAGGGCAGTGTGTTGCAATCTGGGTTGAGAATTGTTTTTCCGGAAGGACACTAATTTTTTGTTTTAAACTTGTTTTTGCGCTTAGATTTTGGATCGTTTGAGCATCTGCATGCCCCTCTGTCCTGGATGGGGCAGATGTTTGGCTATTGCTGTAATAGCATACCTGTCCTTCAATGAAAATGTTTGCTTTGATTTATGGTACAGCAAATAGCATATCAGTGCCCGGCACTGAATTGTTATCTCATTATAGTTGTGCGTCCCCTCTAAACTTAATGGGTATTTCAAATCGGTGAGTAACACAGTTTGACAAAATAAACAATATCATATTAAAAATGATTACTACTTCCAAGGACATTATGGCATTAGTCGCTTTCTACTTTCTGATGTTTTAATATCACTTTCAATGATATATAATGAGGAATGGAAGAAAATAACACATTGCTGCCAGCAGAGTTCAGTGGTTATCTGATCCCAGTATTAATAACTGTGCATGAACCATTAATAACAGTATTTGTCCACAGTTCCATGGTGGTAAGGCAGGCAAGATATGGCCAATTCTTTTTTTATGCTGACAATGGCAGCTAAATGCCATTTCTCAAATCCTCCTCTGGAACATTGACTTGTCAAAGATGACCAGTGTACATGAGAATTGCACACCGTACTCTTTACAATAGTTTTGTTCTTTTAAACAGTAACAAGTTGTAGGAAGTGGAAGCTTCATTTTCCCTGGATTTGCATCTTACAGCTGATTATAAGCTCTGTTTGAAGGTTCTCCCACACTGGGTCATATAAGGGCTTTCTCCTGTGTTGATTCATTGGACTCCAATTTAAAATATGACCTAATGACATAATCTTTCTTTCGTTTTAAACATTTATTTGTCTGCGGTGTACCTAGTTACCTGTTTTCACAAACTTACAGGAGTTTATCTATCTTTGACAGGTCTGTGCTGATCTCAAGTGTAGTTAAAAGGTGTTACAGGGAAGAAACTAGGCAAAAACTCAACAGATGTCTAGTTTTTGGAAACCACGCACAAAAGTCCATACTTACACATCCTCATAAAGCCTTCCCCCATGGCTCTCTAGAATCTATATCTTCTCTTTCACAGAGAATCTTGCAAATGCTGCTATCTATACTCTTCTTTTTAGAGAAAAAGTGTTACAGGAAACCAGGAAATTACAATAAAAATTTGCTGCTCAGTAATTCTTGGTAATTACAACTCAGGATCAATCTGAGTTTCCCCATGTGGTTCTGAGTGCCCTGTGTAGCCAAGCTGAGGTGGGGAGGACAGGCTTCAGGTTGTATATTCAATAAGTACGGAAGGACAGTAAGGGAATAGTATAGCCATAGCAGCAGCAAGCCAGAAAGTTTCCAGGCCATCCACAGAGAGAGGACAGCCCATCAACTACATGAGCAGTAGCTTCCAAGCACCTACTGCAACACTATGTATGCCCCATTTCTTGAAAGATGTTTCCTATTGTAATGCCAAAGCAGGAATGAAATAGTAACTTTAATATCCTACTGTTTCAGAAGTTATGTAAGCATTTAGTTGGCAGTCACATACTTAGGGACCAAACAGACAAACTGGTTTAGGACAAAATAATTAAGACTAAAGCCTAAACTTCTAAAAGTATTTATGTAAAAGTCTCTAGTCCATGGAGATGGTTACCTAGGATTTGGTAGGATGTCAAATAGTCTTTATTTCCTGCTGTGTATATTGTCTGGGGATCATAATATGTCCTCTGTTATGAGCAGATAACCTGTGTTTCCTGTGTGAGACAGGCAGAAGCACTTCACACTTGTCTTACCAGATAGTTTGGAGGTGTAAGCTTTTTTCTTTTTTTTCCTTTTTCTGGCAGTCTTGAGAAGCAATGTGAACTTTGATTCTCCTCCTTAAAGGAATCATAGTTTTTATATTCTCCCAATTGAGATACATGAAAGTTGCAGATCCTTGGCACCATGATGATAACTTCTATCTATTTTGTGTTTTTACTGTGTCTGTTGGGCTGTTTTGTCTTATATCCAGTTGTGCTTCTGTTTTAGAATAGGGTATCTGTAATACAGTAACATTTAAGTTTTTGTTTCTCTTTCATCTGTAGTCATTTGGGAAGTGTCTTCTGTGTTATACTTTTCAAAGTACATGCTGTGTAAGTTTGTAGGAGGCCTTCCACCCAGCAGTCAGTACACTTTCTTCCAAAGTTTAATTAAAGTGTTTGATCTTCTGTTTATGATGTTTCACTTCCTCAGAAAAGTTTCATATTCTACATGGGTGAATTGTGATCCGTTACTGGATACTAATTCTTCTGGGCTCTACTCTGCAGGAAACTGTGGACAGGAAAGTAATTACAGTAGCAGGTGTGACTTGTGACGTAAATGCTGTTTCTGGCCATTTATTGAAGCAATCCCTCAGGATGATGGCAAAGTAGAAGTCAATGGTGCATGAACGAATAGATCTTTGATACCCGTAGCAAACCTTCCCCACAATGAATCAAATAAAGGGACAGACTGCAATGGTAATGCATATGTCACTGCTCCCTTGCCAGGAGACTGGCAGTACAGATTCTGTAGTTGCTCTTTTGTTCTGACAATCCACTGACATGAATCATAAGCCAGATGTATAAATTATCACCATATGTGGAAGAATGGTTAAGCGAGAAAGGGCATGATCTCTTAGAAGTGAGCAATCCTGCCTTCATGATGAAGGGAGGGCCCCACGTCTATGCGAGCTGTCCTTGAACATTCCTAGACAGTTACAAAAGGGGGAAGACAAGTAGTGGTAAACAAGTCAAGGAGGGGCTAGATCCAGTACATGTCGACAGACTTCTCCACGCGAACAGCAAGCCTGCACCAATCATATATCCGCTCTAGGCGCGTGAACAAAGATTGTGAGCCAATCATATAGCTATCGCTATCACATGCTCTTATTTCCTGCCTATATATACTCTGTAAAAGCTTGAATAAAGGGAGAACGATCATACTCACATTGAGACTCATCGTTACTCCGGGTCCGTCTCCCATTCCGACAACCATATATTTGTAAATTCTCTAGAATGATAAATTGATGACTAACTTGTATCACAGCTTTCTGGTCAGGAAAGGTTGTATGGCAATTCAAACAGTAGGTAGAACTGGACAAAGGGGTTTGGATTTTGGAGATTTTGTGGTCAAAATACTGTGTAACTTTTGTTAAGCGAGGAATACTTAATGACTCTTCTGTAAGTGCAGATGAATATGTTTGTGATCTGTGCAACTGTCTGTGTCACTGTGTATATGGTGAAGGCAAGAGCACATGTGATAAACACTCTGTAGCACATTTCTAGTTCTTGGTCTGCACTCCATATAGTACATAGCTATAATCTTCTGGACTACTGGATGGCTTGCCTTAGTGCTGGTTTGAATCCTTGTTTAGTGCTATAATGCATACAGCACTATGTGCTCTATACCTAAGACCTTAAATGTATTACCCTAAATTAGGTTTTCTGCTATAGCTATACAGACGCATATGCTTTCTTTCTAAAACACAATAATTTCCCTCAATTTCTGTAAATGGTCTAGGTGCAAATGCAGTGTTTTTTTCAGTGGTGTCCCACAGGTTTTTGCAAGTATGAGTCAAAGTTCATAACTGGAGGCAATGGAGTCAGGATAGTGTGTCGAACAGTGGGTCAAACGTAGTGTGTCGAGCGTAGGATCGAACAAGGTAAATACCTGGCTGTTTGCAAATCAGCCTTTCACTGCTTCAAAGATTTGAGGTTCCACAAAGTTGTGTTCTGAATGATTGTACAACAGATGCACAGTTAGGATAAACATACCATGTTGTACAAATTAAGCCAGAATATGTGGCTTGTGATGGTGCTGATGCTGAAACTTTCGTGGTCATACTGGTTTGTTCTGAATTTTTACTCCTGTTGGAGACGTTATGCACCAAAACAAGACAATTTTGCCAGCATGAAGTGGTGTTTTGCAAAGTTTGTTTTCAGCCTTGCTCTGCCAATGTGCTGTAGTACAGCCTGAAGGCAATGCTAAAGCTGTACTACAGGTCTTCAGGAACCTTCCCCAATAAAATACCATTATTTTGATATTGCACTCTAAACTTATTGTTGAGAAACATGGCTGTCATTCTTTGAAAAGCTTTTGGAATGGAAGAAAGTCTGAGGGATACTCATTTAAAATGGAGAAGTCCATCAAGTGTGCTAAGTGCTGTGTAGTTCCAGCTGCCCTTGTGCAATATTACATAGCAGTACGCTCTCTGTCGGGGTAAAAGACATCTTTGTGCATTCTGCAAATATGACTTCTGTGTTTATGGAAGTGGATGAAGGGCAGTTGCTTGGCTTTGCTTGGCTTCCTTGAATCCATGCAAAAATGAAAAATTTTGTCTTTTCACTCTTATTGGTGAGACCCATTCTGAAGATTCATTTTTTTCAGTAATATTGTGGATTAGTTTTAAGGGGCTGTGATGCAAATGGTGGGTTACGTCTTCTCTATTGTATGGATAACACAGTATGCTGGATTTTGTTTCTGTGAACAAACCCTTTACACAGTAGTGTTTTGTCAGTGCTGTCTGTCATAGTCATTGACATTACAGTCTGCTACCGTAGTGTACAGTGCTGCTGTAACATTGCTAACAGGTAAGTATTAGCAGGTTTACCATAGCAGACAGATGCCTATGTTGCCCATAAATCTGCTATATTGTGCATAACATACCTATATGCAGAATACAGAGTTTTGCAAGTGTACTATCTGGGTCAAAAATCATGTTCACGTACAGGAAACCAGGCATAGAAATTGGTTCCCCAAATCACTCACTGCACATAATTGAGAGTTGGCAACTTTGCAAGTAAGTGAATGCAGGTAATACAGAGATGGCACATTCAGTATCCAATATTAACTAATCACCTTTGTTTGTTCTCCCAGTGTAGCAGAAATATTAGTAAGTTACTAATACAATGTATATTGGACTATTTATGTACAAAGCTAAGAGTTATACTTGGCAAAGTAATTTTATTTTTCTGCCGTTTAGATGAAACAATGCAACATACTCTAGCAAAATATTTAGTTTTTCTGCAGTGTTTATGCCAAAAATTCTTTGTAGAGCATCCAGGGTCATATGCGATGTGTTATGCAGTAAATTGGTTTTCCTTGTGAGTGTTGCAGTTTGCAGAACCTGAGGCTTGATATTTGCTGTGCTTTGCACCCCGGCTTCTGTCTGGTTGCCTAGCTTGAACAGTGCTTCTTATTCCGTAACTTACCACTTTTCCTTCTGCTATTGCTGACTCAGCCTGATTAGCAATGATTTTAGCCTTCTGTAACTAAATATTTTTTAGTACAAATTGCAGTTTGAAGTTAAATCTTGACGCATTTCATCTTCCATGTTTCCAAGGTTAGATGTGATAATTGGCATACTGGAAAGGCAATAGCAGTGTCTTGTTTTGCTAATTCACCTAGTTTCTGCTATGCTGATGAAATTTATATTGCACAGCTGTAATATTTACTTTGCAAATGAAATTTCCTTAAATGTACAGTGCTGTATTTATCATTACCAAGAGAAAATGTTTACAACATATGCTGACCTTCTGCTTCAAAAGAGGGTCTAAGCACAGCATGTTTTCTTTCTTCAGAAAGATGATTGTCATTAAATTTAAGTATATAGCTTTGCACATATTCCACCTCAAGCAGTAAAAACAAATTGCAAATTCTTTGAATTTGCAGAAATGACTCAGAGAAATGCACAGGCAGAGCAACCTGGGAAATCCAGAGTCCTACACAGATGGTTTACACAACTCTCCACTTCTGTTTCCCTTCTCACATCTGAGCAGTGTCCTTTAATGCTGAACAGTACTTCACCAGGTCTGAAATACCTCAGAATAATTGGAATTATTTAGAATACTTTACTGAGATTCCTCCTTCCTGCTTCAAGGCAAAGATAAACTGAAAGCCCACTTTTGGAGACAAACTTAGCGACCAGTTTACACTGATCTCTAAAAATCAAAATGAGTGGTAGAGAAGATACCAATGCAAAGAAATATGTTCACGTTAAATAAGTATGGATTTCTACTTGATTAATAGGGTTTTGGTTTGGAACAAGATTGCTGCTTCCTAAGTTACTGTATTAGAGGGAGGGGAGACAGTCAGCAAACTGCATTTAAAATGCCTTTCAAGTGTGCTAGTAGACTCATATCAACTCTGTGAGCAAGTCTTCATTGCCTGAAGATGAAGGGTACCTTCGTCTTATAGAGCATACCCAAAGAAAGAGATTATGAAGGAGGATTTGCTTGAGCATTGTTTCTTATAATCAACGTTAATTTACTAAGTTTGGAAGGCAAATAATACTACAGCTCATTCTGAAGAAAAAGAAACTTGCTAGGGTACAGAACAATATCACTTACAATTTTTTTCTTTTACTCTGTAGAAAACAAAATATGAAAGCATGGCAGAATTTCCTGGATCACATTCCCTTTATGAGTTATGCTGATGTTGGAATAAAATCCTTTTGAAAGCTTCCCACTTACCCTTCCTGTACCCAAAAAGTACTTCTAAAATTTAGGATTGCTGACATGTATTTTCCAGTAACACAGTTGAATCGGTTGGTTTTTATTTGTGCTGTGAAGGGGCAATGCAAGCAAAGAAGTAAAATAGCCATGTTTACAACTATATATACACCATGGACCTAACTTATGCCTCTCTTCTTTGGGATTCTGGTGTCTTCTGAAGTGTGAGATAAATTCACAGAGCACGCTTTCTGACAAGTAATGTAATAACATCATATTTCTGATACAATAAATATAACTGATATGATTCCTATAAAAATGCAGGTAATTACCAATCCAAATACTGTAATTTCTAAATGCATTTATAGATTTCTCAGGTTCACAGCAAATTCTCAGTTGTGACATGCAGCAGTGGTGTTAAAAGAAACTGCAACTGTGCAATTTAAAGCTAAGGTCTTGATAGCTACATCTATTTGGTGTAAAGAACATAAGGTAAAGAAAGAAAAAAAATACTACATCCATAAAATATATGGCAGCTTAATGTAAAATAATCACCATTCGAATAAAAATTTAGGGGTAGAATCCTGGTTTTGTTGAACTTGATGGCAAAACTGTCATAGTTCAAACTAAGACAATGACTCCAGCTGTTAAAACACCAGTAAAGCAGAAAACATTCAGAAAGGGCAGTTAATGGGCTTTTCTTTAAAGTGCAATTTATCATTAATGCAAAGACTGGTTCACACTTATTTCAATGTTGTTTATTTTCAAATTTGGGCATCATGGCAATACAGTATGCAAGGGTTGTTGTTCATTGCCTCATAACCTAGGAATAAACTTTCTCACCTCTTCTTTCTCTCTAGAAGTACTTTGCCTAAGGAATAATCGTGTTAAAATCAGTAGGATTTCTCACTGAGTGAGGTAGTACTCAGCATGAGCAGTGTTGGCAGAGCTGAACTCTAAATTAAATTGACATCCTCATTCTTCTGCCCATTTGCTCTCCCAGTGCTGTTCCACTGACACACTAATCCTATCAAACCTGCATGACTGGTACAATTTTGAGATGTGATGCTGCTGTAAGGATGATAGAACATTTTTAAAACTGAGAGAGTCTTTTCCCCCTTCCTTTAGAAGCAATAATTAAACAAATAGATTTGCATAAAGGAAAAATCTGTTGCAGCATTGTTAAAACAATGGAGAAATGAGATGTAGGAGTGAAATATATCTTAGAATAGGAGTTATTTCATTATTCTGTGATACCTTCATCCTCACTGGTCCCATTCCTGCTAGTATGATAATATAGACACTATCCTGCATGGCACTAATGTCAGACCACGTGAAATTGTGCTTTTCAGTTCCAAAGTAATTTTGGTTGTGAGGTATGTGTTGATTATCTTTTTGGACAYGAAAATGACTTAGAAATAAAAGGGCCTAAGGGCCTAATCCTGAAAACACCCCCTATGAAACTGTGTAAATGCTACTGAGGTRGTAATTCCTCCCTAGTGCTAGATAGTAATCTCTCTACAGAACAGAGCCTACAGAACTGCTAGCAGAACTGAGTGCTACTCTGTGAATGTGTTCTGTGTATTTTTTGTATTTCTAATTATAAAATTACTAAAAAAAGACCAAGAAAACTCACCTGTTTGGTGTGCCAGTAGTATCTAGGAAAGCTCTGTATTGCCTGATTTTAACAGGCAGATGTCATCCATTTAGACTTGTCTTTGACTAGACCACTGGTAACTGTATCTGATGGGAAGCATTTGCAGGATTGAGCTCATAACTGTATCTACTCTGCTTCAGTGTATTTCGAGTATCAGGAAGAAAACTGACTGAATTCAGACTGCTGACCATCTCTTGGGAAAACAGCTACTGGACCAGATTTTTAGAATATGAGTTAGTGGAAATTTGCAGAGAGTTGAGCATGGCTAGATTACATGGAAACCATGGTACTTGTAGTTTTGGCTGAAATCTATTCCCTTAATGTTGAAACCCTACAATGCCAAACCAATTAGACTATCTGATAAGGTGTACCTGTAGGGAAGGAAGGGATAGATCAGCTTTGCTCCATTGCTTACATTGGAGATTCTGCCAGGGAGAAACAAACATGAATTAACACTTGTTATTGCCAACATCAAAGTAAACACCCTTAAGAAGCAAAGTCTGTTAGCGCTTTGTTCTCTTTTGCAAGCTCAACCTCATTCTTGTAGCCAGACAAAATGATCCATAGATGTAGAAGAAACTGTGTAACAAATAGCTCCAGAGAATGTATCATTTTTTTACCTTGTCATGTAGTTTACATATGTCTATAAACTATAAATGGTGGCTCTTCTCATTACACATTGGGGGGCTTATTCTGTTGATTAAATATTTACTCATTTGCATTTATATCACATCTGCAGTAGCATCTTTATCATGGTTACATTATTACTATTACAATTAAAAAAATTTTTTTTAATCTCATGACTATACACTTTTCTATGTAACAGATCATCATATCTTTATATTCTCTACCTCAGTTAATACAAGTCAGTTCTTATTTTCCAGTTAATACAAACTAGGATAACCCATTCTGAGTCAACAGCAAACTCATGGATCCTCCTACCCATAATTCATTTCCCTGTACAAGTAGCAAAGCTGCTAAATAGCCCCTTAGCATTTATTTTTTTTCTACTTGCAGTATGCAGAGCATTGATAAAGTCAGCACTTTCTACCATGAAGAACCTGGCCTTTCTGAAACGAATGAAGGGCTGAACACAGAACAGGAGGGCACAGTGTGCTGAATGGTCTGGTGCGGGCAGGCTGTTTCTCAGTTAATTATATAAAAATGATCAGTGGTTACTGGTTCCTTTGTTAGGGTCTAGACATTCTCAGTGCCACTGATCAGGCATATACCTGATCCAAATGACAGTGGTTTTCTTTTGATAAATAAGCCTTATCAAATAAGAAAATTCTAGTCCCATACCAGCAATGATTCGGAATATCAGTTCTAAGAAAACTTAAGTCAGACCGGCTCATTGAGTCCTGCACAGTTTGTGATGAAGAACTCAAGACTAGCTTCTACATCCGGGCTTTACCAACCCAAAAAATTCAAGCCTGAATATCTCACCTTTGGAGGGACTGTACCTACTCCTGTTGAAATCTGTTAAGTTTTTGCTAGTGGCTTCACTGAAAACAGAATTGGGCTCTCTGATTCACTAAAATATGAAATCCACAAGAAAAAGGTTTAGTATTCACATGATAATTCATAGCAATGCTTTCTTGAAAATCAGCAAAATCCTTATGAGGGGGGCTTATAAAAGGAATAGCAGGATAACTGCTAAATGTAGCTAATCTGAAAAAGTGGCTGAAACAAGTGAAAATAATTACTGAGTAATAGTTTCTTTTAGAAGCTCATTAACTAATTTTCAGTTAATTTGGAACTCCTTAATAAAGCAGGATAGGCAAATCATGTAATTGGTAGGATGTTATTCTGATCTTATTTGTACCTTTGAAAATGACAGATTTCTCTACTGAGGCTAATCAAATGATAACAGCCAGATCAGAATCAGGCCCTCTGCATGTAAGAGCCTCCTCTAATACCTGCTGAAAGTCAGTGGAATGACTTCTGCTGAGTGAATGAGTGCAGAATTTGTCAAGAGGTCAGTGATCTTGGTCACTATGACTATATTGTTACTCGTTCTAAATTTTCACTTGTGYGTGCCCTGAACAGAATCTTTTTTGCTGTATGGTATGTAAAGTTATGTAAATAATCATGGGATGTCAGCTGGTGAAGAGACAAGATCAAGTCTAATCCACTCATGAATTCCAGTGTTGGACAGTCACGTATGCAGCTCGTGAAGGGAAATTTGTTCTACTGAATATCATGGGAACAGAAACTAGAAAAGAAATCTTGCTAAACTCTATTCATCCCACAGCTCAAAAACAGCAAGGATGCCTTAGTTTAATTTGTATAAAATGCCATAAAAAGGTGGTGGATTTATCCTGGCTTATACCACCTGAGTACTTAGTTGAAAATATTTATATTTAATATGATACTGACCATTGATGAAACACTACTTGTTTAAGGAATAAAACTTAAATCAGGTATCTTGAAGCACGCATGGGTGATTTTCCTGTTAAACTATTTGTGCTATTGTTGTATATATTACTTAAAACTATTTACTCTGAAGTGAAGACATTCTGGTGAGAGAGCAAGATATGTAAATTTGGAAGAAAGTGAAATAGAAAGAACTGGTTAGATTATTTTCTTCTTCCCTCTTCCTTACCACCTTGCCACTCTGCACCACTTCAAATGGGAAAGAATGTCCAGGGATTCTTTTTCTTCTTTTTGAAGAACAATGTTCTACTACCAAAAATGGAAAATATCAGGAAATGAACAGCAGCAGCAGTGTTTAATTTTGAACACAAGTGCGGATCAGAATATATATATATATATATATGCTTTTTTTTTTTTAATTGAGGAATATTAAGAAAAGAACAATCAAACAGCTATTTTGGAATAAGTCAGTATTTGGTGCTGGAAAACTGGAGATGTAGGACTTAAGATCAAACCTCTGATACTCTCCAGCGAGCATTTTCTCGCTCAGATCCACTGTCTCCAAAGTTCCTGTGTAAGCCGTGCGCTAGCCCTCTGTGACCACATGCCCCAAAGTACACTTCCTTGCAGGCTTCTGATCTTACTCTGCATGCTTTTGCAGTAGTGAATCCATTAAATGTAGGAGAGGAAGAGCTCTGCAGAGCGCTTATCGACAGAGGTAATTCAGAAAGATTGTTTCTTCCTCTGATGGCAGCTAATTTTTCATTGTAGTTGTTGATTCAGACAGTGACCTCTGAAGAGGGTAGTGTGTGGCATTCAGAGGAACTACCTGGATCTGTTGCTTGACATAAGCTGGGGGGAAGGAAGAGTTGTAGTCTATCATTTCCTGATGGTCCCCAGTTTCTTTCTTTTTAGAGAGATACTGTATCTCATAGGCAGTCTTCTCTAGTAAATACCCATTTTCCACTTCCGTCCTTCCTACTGAAGAAGGTAACACACATGTCACTTTCTTCACTTAATTTTGCCTTGTCCATGAGAACTAAACTGATAAATAGAACTGAGGCTTAGTAATTCACTACTGTATAATTCTCTCTCACACACAAATCTGTGATACTCTATTATTTCTTAGGTTTGATTTCACAATGCAGCGCTCTAAAAAGATATCATACTATTGAGACTTTATTACACTTACAGAATCAACTTTAGAAATCTATCTGCACTAAAAAATACAATTATAGTTAAAACTGAACTACAGTAAAAATTAATACACAAAATACTTGCACAATGGTCTCTAAATAAAAAATAGTGAAGTTTTTTTAAAGAGTCAATCCGCTTCCTTGTTAGCTTGCAAAGTCCAGTCATTTTTTCTGGGTATCTCTGAATGAAATTTACTCAAATTCAGTTGTATACATCGCTCCTAAAAGTTTAGGATTTTATATTACAGTAAAACTAAGCAAGAACTTCAGAGGTGGAAGTTCAACTGACTGCATATATAAGGTTATCATATGCTTGCTAATACTACGGGAGAAATGAAAAATAATAGTGACAGCTCTCATTAATAATTGACTTCTAGGAAGCTATAATTTTCTGAATATGAGGTTGAACAAAGAACCAGAAGGATGTTAGTGGTCTATTAATATTAAAGTTCAAAATTATTCATTATTTATGTGTAATCCCTTCAAGTTTTATGACAAGAAATACCATACATTTATTCTAATCCAGAAATTGCAATAACCCATACATTTTTTTAAAAACTGAAGCTGGGTATCTGAGAGGGAAAAGTGTGTTTCTGTGGTTTAAAAATGGATGTCAGGATTTGCAAGGAATTGCCTGTAGGATTTCCCTTTGCAGTGCTAATTTGTTATTCAAATCTGCATCAGTCTTTTTTGGCATCAGAACAATTCAGTGTGAGCACAAGGTGTTGCTAAAGCAGTATATGCTGGTTTAGACACTTTTGGTATGAAAGGTGGTACCTTGTCCATAGCAATGCAGTATTTTGTAATTCTGTATAGTTTGTACGTTGTGTGAAACAACTCTCTAAAATCTGGCATGGCTTGACACTGTGCAGTGATACTTGTTCTGAGTCGTAAGCACCTCTCAATTTATGGATTTGTGTGGACATGTGAAAGAATAACTTCGTTCTAACTATACCTGCCGAGATTTTCTAGGTTTACAATGCCTATATTATGATAGAACTTAGAAAAGTGTGTGTATGTGTGGTTGGTTTTTTTTGTTTGTTTGTTTGTCTTTGTGTGTGTGTGAAGAGAAACAAAGGCTGTAATTTTGAATTAAAAGACACTTAAAGGGCACACAATAAGAAACAGTGAGTTATGACTATGTTAGTTCACTGAAGCATTGTTTTCAAGGTCATGGCTTGTTTTTACTGAAACACCTGCAAGAAAGATATGTTTCATCTTTCTTTTTTTCTGTAAAGGTAATAAAGTTTTAATTTTCCAAATGATAAATTTCAAAGTATATACAATGCAAAAGAATAATATATTTTGCTTCTTTTTAATCATCTAAAACTAACACTGACATATACAAGTTGAGTGTTTGAAAGAAAAGCTCATTGTTAATGTGGAGTAATATATTACACTAAAATGAGATTATTTTTCTGTTCTATAAGTATGAGAGAAGAAAAAGAAAAAGCTAGCTATCCTCAATTTCAGGCATTTTTAATGTTAATGTAAAAGATACTTATGACATTACTCCTATAATCTTAAAAAGAGAGGTTATTAAAGTGAAATTAGAGATGCTGATAAATAGTATTTAGATAAAATGAGAAAGTCTTCTAATGGATTTCTATAAAATTTTAATGAGTTAAACATTTTATAAAGAGCTAGTTCTTTTATAAAAGTCAAAAATTAAAATAAAACAGAATTACCTTTTATGTGCTTGATTTTTGAATACTAAATAGTGGAATGCATACATATTGTATTTCATATATTAAAAGAAGTATCATTGTCAACAGAGAATGTGATTTCATAAGTCACTAAAAGGCTAAAAGGGAAATTACCTAAACTTTGATTTTAAACCTGTGGATAAAATGATATTGTGATGCTGTGGAGACTCAAACTCATTCCAGGAAAGCAAAGTAATGAATAAATGTCTTGATCAAGAAATGAATAAAAAATTACTGGAAAAATAAGAAAAGAACTTTACATATAGATCAACTATTACAAAACATAATACAGTTTAATAGCAAAAATTATTAGCTTTCTTCAATATTTTCTAGCAGAATTTATAGATTTTTTTTTTATTGTTGTTGTTAAAAAGACAGTATCAAAGTTTTATTGATGTATTTGCAAACATAATGCTTAAGGAATATTAGGAGCCAAAGAATTGATAGATGCCACAGAAAACTCATTTCAGAAGCCAGGTTATCCACAGTCTTACTGGATTGGCAAATATATAATGGTAGATCAGTAGCCTAGTAGAAGTGTCTGGYCGTTACCAAAGGAGAGCAATCTCTGTTCAGAATCTCCATAGAGAAAAATACCTGTACAGAATCTCCTCATCACCACAGGTAAAGATCCTGGATAAGAAGTATCTTAAAACTGAGGGTGCTTCAACTGCTAAAGAAATGTAAAGATACTATCTGAAGAATGTCTCAGAATGGATCTGAGATCCAAGCTTGGACAAAGCATCACAGAGAGATGGGTACCTTGTCCTTATTGGTAAATCAGTATCTGTCAGTGAAATCAGTACCTGTCAGTGTAAAAGGCGAGTGAATTGATAAGTTCTCCTTGCATGATCTTCTGTCTCAGATAGTTTCTGTAGACCTGGGAAGAATACTGATGGTCTCTGGATGCCTAAGTAAGGAATTATACTGGCCATTTGCAAGCGGATACAGAACTTTGTTTTTATGCAACTAATAGTAAATATGCTGTCAATGTCTGTGTCTTTACATTGATCATGTCAATAGAAAAGGTTGATTCATGTGTATTTCTGTACTACTTGGCAAACCCAGAACTGAACAATCATCACAATTTTATTGTGAACTAAAGGTGTGTAGCATCGCAGTAGGTCAACGCATTTGCAAGTACCTGGACAAAGACTAAGCTAATTACAGGCAACCAAATGTGAAAGTACTGGCTTTACAGGTGGACCAATGTACGCGTCACTGGCCATTAATTTTTTCATTGTGAGTCTTAATATCTGAATTTACATTTTATATACATTAAAATGATGATGGGTTGAAAACTTCTGTAGGCCAAGTGTATCTAAATATACTTTTCCAGCAGCTGCCACTTAATGGTGTCTTATGACAGGGACTCAGCACCTTCTTTAGCTTCATACTTTTATAAATGCAGAGCTAGGGGCAATACTGGCTAATGTTCATTCTTGATGAAAACTGATCGTATTAGCGTTTCTGTCATGGCTTAAACTATCATCATCATTGTAGGAGATAACCTGTTATAATAAAACTTAGCATGCCCCATATGTGAGCTTAAGCTAGGGTGAAATGTATATTATGTCTGGTACCACCCAGGCTTGTAAAGGAGCCTGTTGCACAAGGAAGATTTAGTGAGGGTTTTATGGGTGTGTTATCCTGTGCACATGACTAAAGATAAGGACAGGATTTGTCATCCTTGTCTGCTCAAATACCCTGAAGGATGCATTTAGTCTTAAGAACTGGAGGTTCAAAATTGGAGCACAGCACTAGCTAAACGCTCAGCATTTTATATAAAGAGTTTGGATGCGTACTGTATGCTGCATAGCTCTGAAAAGGTGATTCTGTATCATCCTCTACAGGCAAATTCTTCTTTCTTTTGATTATGTTGTTAAATAAAATAAACCTCTTATACCTGAAAGTCTCTCTCTCAACCCAACATTCAGTTCAGTTTCTGTAAGAAACAGGAGCTCCCCACTATTTTTTTTTCTCGTATAATGTTCATTTATTTCCCTTAAGTTTCAGAATGCTAGTGCTCTTATTAGAAGTCTATTTTTTAAAACAACATCTCTACTATGGGGGCATTACCATAATGGCAGTTTGTGCATTAAGAATTTGCTCCAGCAATTACTGAGTGTGCTATGGGAAAAGAGGGCTTGTGACTGAGGACAGGGATGTTTGAGAGCCTTGTTTAGTTACCAGCTCAGTCTTAGTTTCCTGTGGGGTACTCGCTTCCATGTCACTCTGTGCCTCCTGATGGGTGATACTGGATACACTTTTCCTGGTTTGTCCACTTAAATTGTGAGTTCTTTTGGTCTCTTACAGTATGACTGTCCAGTGTATAGGATACTGAGCTGCTGGGAAGAGCAGCTTGATAGTATTTCCACTGAGGTTATTGGAACTGCTCTTATACTGTTCAGTATGTACCTGTTGCTGGGTTGGGGCTTTATAACATTGTTCATTTTAAAGGGCGTGCACTTGCTTCTACTGAATCATTAACTGTACTCATAGTTTTGAAGGCTAGTAAGGACCACTGTGAAAATCTAGTCTGACCTCCTGTACAATGCAGGGCATATCATTTCCTCTATGCAATCAACAGCATATTTTTTGAAATACATCCAACCTTGATTTCAAGACTTTAAATGATAGAAGAATCTACAACATACCTGAGTTAACAATGTTTTGTTAATAATCTGAATTTGTCTGGCTTTACCTCTGCATCCTGCCATGCCTTTGTGTGCAAGGTTAAGGCAAGCCCTGTTCTTAATAGCTCGGCTCTAAATCTTCTCTCCATGTGGGTACTAACAGACTGTGATCTCATCATGTTTTTACGTTTTTTCTGGGAAAAATGAGACAGTCAAAGCTTCTGTCAGTACCTCATGTGTCAAATACAGTTTTACAGACTTTGAATCATTCTCTTGTGTTTTACCGGAGTTCAATACTCTTTCTCAACATCTTCCTCAAAAATTAGACACCCAGACTGGACATAGTATCTCAACAGCATATCTTTGTTTGGATGAAATAACAAGAATACTGCTGTAATCAACTTGATAAATGCTTAGGCCTAAGAATCAGAAATCTTAAAATTCAGGGCTGTACCTGATTTTCCTAATGTGGGCTTTATGCCATTGTTATCAGTCAATATTGGTAATACCCTTATTACTGTATTACATTTTTATCGTTTTGCTGATCATTTGTAGATGTCATAGTGAGAGTCTTCTAGAGCCTAACATCTGCCTTGCTTGACAAATAAAACTGTCTGTGTATAGTATAACAGTTCAAAATATCAAATAGCTTAGTAAGTCCACCAAAGAATAAACATCTGAAGGAAAAGAGAAGAAGGAAAGAGAGAGAGGGGGGAAAAATGAATTACCAGGAAGACAAAGATATTAAAGAAAAGGAGATGGGAGATAAGCTGAAGTAGGTAGAAAAGAGCTGAACTCCTCTTTTGCTACAACTTTCTTTCTTTTGTCTTCTCTTATTTTCCCACCTCTTCAATGTATTCCTCATTCCTCCTCTACTCCCCCTGCCCTTTTTTCACTTTCCCATGTCAGTTGGGACTCTCAGTGTAGAATTATGAAATCTCCCTGATATTTAAGAAAAAATTTAATGCTATTCTAAAGCCTGTATAGCTAAATTACATGTCTTCCCCCACACCTCTAGCTAATTCTGCGTTTGCCTTTCTTTATCAGAACTAATTCCCTTTGGAAAGTATTCAGGAGCAGGGAATAACTGGAGGAAGTACTTCAGCAAATTGCTGTTTAACTTAGGAAACCAGATGAAGAAAGATACTAGAAACAGCATCTGGAGGAAGGTTTAAGAAAGGCTAAACCTCAGACATCAGCCTGCAGAGCAGCTGATTACTCCCCCAGAAGAGAGAATTTTGCACTACTGTCTAAGCACTAACTATGCTAGGGAAGAGTTTTTCACAAATACCTAATGTTAACTACTGTTGAAGACAAACAGAAGTTTATCTCTATTTCAGAGTAACGATTCCTCTGCCCCTGCAAAAATGTGCTATGAAATGACATATTTCATTTGTTTCTCCTGTCGACTGCTGCCTGTTTAAAATCATGCCTTGGTTTCAAGCTGTGCCTGAACGCTGACTAGGACATGAATCATAGCTGGTAAGGTTTTAACCCTGCCTTCCCTACCAGTACAAGGTAAAACAGAAGTTTTATCTGAAACTGTGTTGCTAAATTTGATCCTGTATTTGTGGCCATAACCTCAATGCATGCAGACAAGCTATTAAACAAAACCCTTTCTGCACTCTGTAATGACCTGCTTCATGAACGCAAGCCAAAAAGTGGACATCATCGTGAAATAGGAAGGTACAGATGAGTAAATGTTGATTGCAAAATATACTCTGTTCTGATAGCTTTATTCATGTTAATGCAGGACTTTTCTTTACCCGGAAGGCCAATGAAATCGGCAAGTGTACTCAAGAAGTAAGGCACTATTTGGAGTTAGATTGGATCTTGTGAAAAACTTTGGTTTTATTCCAAATGCTGGTTTTACACTGTCATAACTCTGTTTCCACTGAGTTACCAGTATAAGTGAGATGAGAACCAGCCCTGCTACTTACTGATTGCACTTTACAATTTATTTCCTTTTAATACCTTAGCAAATGAAAAGTAAAACACTGCAAGCTTTAATTAGATTTCATTCCATTGTTTTGTAAGGCATTAATGTGCCTGGAATAAGAAGTCAGCAAGAAGAGCAGTATTTCAGAGTGAACAGGAAAATCTATTTGTGTCCTGAGTAGCGTTGTCAATATAAATCACAAACGTGAACAGTGAAAGAATAATATCAGACTACTACTTTCAGTTAAAAAAAAAAAATACTACTGTGTATGAATTTTTATATATTAGGTACTGCTATACAAGTACAGCTTCTGGTAATTGCCTTGCTGTAATAGGATTTTGAAGACCAAGCCGAAGAAGATTCATGGCTGTCTATACAGTTAGATTTTGAATGGTCACCATAAGAAACATTTTGATTTCTTCCCTAAACCAATGCACTACATTATCATAAAACACTTGGTTACATTGATTTTTGAACTTATTTTAGAGAAGCACTTAGTTGTACTCTATTGAGTTTCTAAGAGTAGTATAGCAGTGAGAGGATCCAAAGGATATCTCATGAGAACATGAAATCAGCTTACTTTCTGACAGTGATTGAAACAACATAGTAAGACATCATATGGAAAAATAGAGACTTGCTGAAATGAAGATCAGGAGCTGCCATAAATCATACCAAAGCATGGTTTCACCTCTGTGAAGTGGTTTTCACCTCATTTTCATTATAAAAATAGTTCTCTCAAGCTCAGATTTATTCCTTTGTTCAGTATAAATTTCTGCTTCCGATGGCTTTCTGCTTTTTCCCCACTAACCTGTCCAAAAATCCTCTTTTTGATTTTGTTGTTGTTGTTTTCTGTGTGCCTCCTTGTCAGAGCCAGTTCTGGGGAGGCATAACCAAGTCAATTGGCAGGGATAGAGGAACACAGTAAGACAAAAGAATTGGTGGTACAAGTCATGTCCTCTGTCAAAGGCTAAGGATAGCACATGTCAGGGTTTTCCTGGACACATCTCATTTTCCAGTCACAGATGGTGCATGGGGGGTTTGTGAGGACTTTCTATATTGCTTTAGGACATGAGAATATCTTCTAGCCCTACCAAGCTTGGTACTTCTACTTGCTGAACTTGCAAAAATGACCAGAGGGTGTGTGCGTTATATATACACTCAGCGCTCATATGCCTGTGCACAGATGGGTTGCTGCAGTTGTGCTGACACCCTTCAGGAAGCGCCATGCCTACCATGTGTGTGCTGTCAGGTGTTCTCAGCCTCGCAGTAAATTCATCGGCTCTGTTCACATTCCCTTTCTTCCACATGGTGTATTTATTGCACAAATGCAGAACAATGATGTAGCGCATGTTCCATATCTGAAATTCCCTGGCAACGTTGGACTTGGTGAGCTCTAAGCATGTGACACATGCGTCTGTACTTCTGACTGTGAACTTTGGGCAGAAGTACACAAGTCTCAACCAAGGTCCCTTGCTTCAGCTGTGGTGCTTGTAAGTCTGGGGCTCATTTTCTCTCCAGGCCTGTCTAAAACACACCCCTTCATCTTTCAAGTTTTCCAGTAAGTTCAGTTTGCTTGTTTTTGCTTTTGGCAATTAAAGGTTGTTAGGTGATGGCAACACAGTTATCTGTTGCCCAGCTATTGAGAGGAAGAATCTGGATAGGTGACACCATAGTAAATCGCTGCAAAAAACTTGATATTCCCTGTTGTCATTTCACTGCTAAAAATGTTTAAGGGGTAGAAATAATGCCCTGTGATAGAAGTTTCTCTAACGAACACTTATGAGAACAGTTTGGTAAATGCTAGAAATATGTTGGATATTCATGAGTAATAATTCTTTCTTGGAAATGAGCTTTGGTTTGTGAATACTGGGTAAGCAGAAAAAGCAATAAATGAGATAGATAGATAATTTTGTTTGCTACTAATAATCTATCAGCACTAATCAGGGTGAAACCTATCCATTAAAATGTATGCAGAAATGTGATGATAGTATTAGGAGTGCCTCATTATTGTTAATTCATTTAGTACTCAGTGTAATAGCACTAATCATAATTAACTCCTCTGGTATTAATATGGTTGTCATACAATATGTACAGTATTTGCATGAGAATTCCACTCTAGATTCTCATTAAAACACCATAAAAATGTCAGCACTTTAATTTGCCTCACGTTAAATACTATGAGGGTTCCAAATTTTATTTCCTATTAGAATTTATCAAAATACTACTGCTACATTAATTTTAGCCAGAAATAATAGTTCGTAACCACCTATTTATCAGCTTATTACTTTACCATTTAAATGTCTTTCATTTTTCAGGGCATTATGTTTGCTGATGGACAGAGGAGGAGCAGTAGCTTAATTTACCAATGTCAGAGTTTGTATTAAGCTAAATATCCTGTGTTTTCTGAATAGGTTTCTCTACTGGGTCTTCACAAAATGCCAGGTGTCAGGGTGCCATGAAGCCTGGGGCTCCCAGGGGCCAGTGGGGGCTCCTAGTGGTGGCAGGGCCAGGCCTGGCTGCCAGGGCCTGTCCCATGGCCTGTGAGGGAGCAGGGCACCAGGGCCAGCTGGGGCAGCCCCAGACATCAGGCACCACCACAGGGCTGGGCTGGGTGGTCACCTGTGGTCAGGATCTGAGTCTAGATCAGTGGGGTCCATGGCCAGGCACAGGCATGGCTGTGACTCAGCAGTCTTTCTGCAGTGTCTGTGGGGACCAAGTGGTAGCAGCTCAGCTTAAAAGCAGCTCCCATGGAAAGGAGGGTCAGCCCTGGCTGAGGCCTTCTTGCAGCACCACCTGGAAGCTTCTCCCCAAAGTCACCAGAAGGAGGGATGCAGCCTTCAGTGCCATCTCTGGGTTTGCCCTGAGCCTGGGCAGCCAAGCCTCCAGGAGAAGGGGATGAGGGGCTGCACCAATACTGTCATATCGGTGATTTCAATGCTATGTACATCTAACCTCTGCAGAAAGTTGCTATGAGTTCTCTGAAGGTCTTTTCACTGGCTCCTGGTTTCTCCTAAGTCCATGCCTTGCTGTATTGCTTTAATCCTTTTGGTTGGCTTGTGAAGATCTTCTTTCAGAGCAATGGTCCTGAGAAATTCTTGATTTCCTTGACCTTTGGTACTAGACTTCAGCCTTTTATATATGAAAACAATCATTCTGGCTACAAGATGAAAATGGTATTGTTCTTAAGTTTATGTATGCTCTGGATATGAGTGATAGCAGCATTTAAAGGGAACAGTTGTGCCCTTTTTCTGTTCTGAAAAGTGTACATCAGCTGTGTACAGCAGATGTGGTTGATACAACATGCCTCTCGGGAAGTTTATCAGACACAGAATGAAGCCCTGATCCTGCTCTTGTCCATGGGAGTTTTGCTGTTGAACTGAATAAAGCAGGATATCTCTCGCTGCCTTTGCCTATGATAGAATAAACAGGGGACACAGAGTGAAGAGGTCTAAGAGTTGGAGCAGTTTGGCATTTAAAGAGTAAATACATATTGTGTGCTGGCTCATTTGTTCTAGGCATTAAGCGTTGGCCGACTGATGACTTGTTCCATTGAAGGAATTATGCGGCTCATGTGACAAGAGATGGTATTCATACTACCTGCTCTCAGGTAACCAGCTTTAGATACCTGAGCTGACCAGTTAGTGTCTGTAGGCTCCCTGTATAGCTGAAGGAGAGACAGGTTCCCCAGAGAGATGACTGAGAGATGCTTGGGTAGGTCCTTGATGTCATTCACCCTCTGGAGAGCCCAGGTTCTTCTACTGACTGCTTAGGAGACATAACTGAATGAAATGTTTTAAGTTAGGTGATGTAAATGTCCCACCTAAGCATAAAGATGACATTGCTGGCCCAGTGTAGGGAAGACTGTATGATTATGGTGTGGCACATCTGGAATTATCTTGCCAGCTGCTAAAAGAGATGATGCAATAAGAGGCAATGCTAGTGTTCCTACAGTTGAAGCTCATTTATACCCACTCAAGTTATTAGTGTTCAAGGCATTAAAAAATCCTTACTCAGATGCCACTTCCTTAGTCCAAATGCAAGAGTGTCTTAAATCTCAAGGGTTTTCTTAATTGTTTGTCCTTCTCTGTACATTCTGGTTCTTCAGAATATGGTATCTGTGCCAACATAGGAAATGAAAGCTGGAGGTTCTCAAGTTATCAGGTCAATCCTGGAGCTGTAAATAAAACACCAAATAGTCAATGGCTGTTAATGAAAGGGCAGAGGTTGGCATTTCTGTCTGTAGGACAGTTCAAAGAGCTCCCTCCTTGCAGGATTAGGACTGAGGCTATGGCAGGATTATAATATAAGGTTCAAAGTGGGAGATTTAAACCTGATATGATAGAGAAGCAGCTGTTACAGCTGGAGTTGTACTTTGAGTGATGACTTGAGAGATTGACATGCAGTACCTGGTCTGAGCTGGTATTATTGATCCAGGAGTTTGTAGCACTATTATATAGGACCTGAATATTTTCTTCTCTAGCCTTTCACAATTTACAAATGCCCAGTGGTATTGTTTTAAGAGATTTAACACTTACTGTTATAGAAGAACTTAAGTTGAATATAGAGGGTAGAAGCCCTTTGTTTTCAGATTGAACCATCACAGGGTTAATTAAAATTCATGTTTCCCCTTTTATTTTCATGGCACCTCATTTGTATTCAGGGCATGTCTTGAGCAGGTTTATTTTGATAGACTGCTAGCCACAATAAACTGAAATACCTTTCACAGTGCTCTCTGTAAGATAAGAAAAAATTACTTGAGTTATATTCATAAATCCTAGATGAATATGCCAGTAGATTGATTTGTGCTGTATGTTTCCTCCTCCATTTAAGCATTGCTGAAATGAGCCTGAAGTTTAATCGTTTTTATCAGCTCTCTGAAAAAATACTAGAAATTATTAATTGATCTTGCATATTAAAATATTTATACAACAGTAAAGTCATCATTCTTATTACTGATACACACTGTGGTCATTTATCTCCAAAATCCATCAGTCCAGGCATTTTCTGTTCTCCTGTGTTTTTTTTTTTTTTTCTCTCACAGGGCAGTTTGTGACATGAGTGTTATGTCTGTGGTATAATGAATACAGTGTTATATAATGAATACACTTTTGATGCCAGCACTATTAAGGTAGCTGTTTATTTGTATGGATGTAGTATCAAAGAGCTGAATGGATGGCAAGTCCCACAACCAGATCCCAAACTTTGTACAAGGAAGAGAGTTTATCCTCCAAGTATTCAGTATGACTTTACTGAGTATAAAGGAATATACGCTGAATGTGATAGGTAATAATTTGTTACATCAACTCGTGAAGTGATTTTATCATGAAACTAGGCGCTAAGTACCGGCTATCACCACAATGATTGTACTGAGYCAGCAGAGCGATATTGTATTGTGAAATGTATGCACGTGACCTGAAGGGCACCACGTACAACGCAGAGGAAGACCCCAGCTTTCATCCCGACCCCCCCCCAGCAACAGCCGGGGCAACCACAGAAGTTACAGGCATATAAGGGGACTGTGAGCGGGGGATTGCGCGCGCCGTTGGTGGAGCAGGAGACTCCCCGGCCGCCCAGCGCTGTTTTGCTTACTTGTGACTTGCTCAATTATTCTATTAAATTGGAATTTATGCAACCCGGCCYGAGTGGTTGTCAATTTGTCGCGTTTACCCATAACACTGAATGTACAGGAAAAATCTTGGTCTCACTCTGTCTGTAGTATTTTCCTGCAATTAGGATTTCTTTTGTGGTATCTCTCCTTGAGAAGTTAGTTTGCAAAGACAAACAGCATTAAGGTTGGTAAGGGAGAAAAGTACAGCCAAAATTTACATGTATGTATAAATATATGAAATATTTGCTTTTTCCCTCTGTATACATATATATATATATATAAGATGTATTTTTGTGTAAAAAGGGGTATTTGTTTTAGGGAGGTGTCTTCTGGTAATATTCTGGAAATAGTCTGGTTAAAATTCTGGAAAATACATGGATCAGCTGTGCATCACTGCCTTATCCAATACTATGATTTCTTGATGTTGCTGTGGCAGAAATACAATCTACCACTAGAATCCTAATTCCTAGCAACAGATGGTAAAACATGTCCTCCAGTAATGGGAAAAGCTCTTCGGGGATTGATAGCCACCTGTGACCTTGATTCATGTCATCTAAGATATGAACTGTCTTCTGGAAGATCCCCTCCCCCTGTGGAG
Source organism: Apteryx rowi (assembly GCF_003343035.1). Classification (NCBI taxonomy): domain Eukaryota; kingdom Metazoa; phylum Chordata; class Aves; order Apterygiformes; family Apterygidae; genus Apteryx; species Apteryx rowi. Next base: position 48,226 of record NW_020447323.1, read on the forward strand.
ACTAGCAGAGTGCCTAAATAGTTGCCCTAATACATTTAAGTGTCTGAGTGAGGTAGAATTGGGCCTGCATCTCAAAAATGTAATGATAACTTTTAAAGACTTGTAAAAAAATATTTAAAGCTTTTGAGAGACAGGCCTAGTGGATTGGGTGCTAAATATGGAATCAGATCTAGACCTGGTGCTGTTATTCCCTTGCTGGGTGATCCTTGACCAGCTCTTTATAAATTTTCCTCAAGTCTTTTGAGCAGGAGCTGACTCTTACTGTCTTTGTACAGCATCTAGCCTAGTGGAATTCCAGGCATGGTGAGAGCTTTTATACATTGTTATAAAACCAATAATAATTTCATTTTTAGAATTCCCTTTCTTTGCAGAAGTGTTTGGTTTTGCAGGTGTCTTAGCAGTGTGTGATCTTGCCTGTCTTCCCGCTGCAGTGGGGGAGGCAAAGCTGTGCACTTCTTACACAGGCCCCTGTCAAAGACAGAACTTTTGTCTTAACAGATGGAGAAATCTGAAATGCTGGACCAGTTTTTAAGAATTCTGATAAAAAAAAAGTATATTTTGAATTCTTTCCTTCCTACTGTTTTTAGTGACAGCCATTTCATATTCATTTATGAAAAGTCTGTTTTCTAATTTAGCATAATGCTAGTGACTGGCAGAGATGAGGAGGGCTGCTTGCTCATAATTTGTGTTTGTGAAAGAGATCCCTTGATATCTCACACTGAACAGGAATTTTCTTATTTTGAGAGAGGAAGATGGGAAATATTAAAGCATGACTTTATGCAGAATAGTGACTGAGTGTCATACCTCAGTGACATATTTTGTGCTTTAATGTGTTTTCTGCATCCTGTCGCCTTAAAATTGTTGCTGAAAAAACAAGGTTTTGCTGCTGCAGAGCTCATGTAATGGCAAAAAGGCAAGACATTGTACTTTGCATTTGCAGGATCAGTACAATTGCAACCAAGCYCAGAGCCTTTCTCTGATGTTAAGATGCAAAAAAAAAAAGTGTAGTTAATAAAACTTGTTTTCTCTTCTTTTCCCCTTGTCCCATTAATTAGATAAACTTGACTGCCTAGCAGGTACCTACATTTCTTTTTGAATTCCACAGTAACAGATCTGATGAGGAACACCCTTACAGAAAATCACATAACAAACTGAGATGCTATTTTGGAATTTCCTTTCTGATGCTACTTGCATTTTTTTCAAGAGGTCCCACCAAGTTTGGTAGACCTAACTGTCTTTATACATTTTTCCCATTTATAAGCTTCATGCAGGCTTTATGTATTTGACTTGTTCTGTTTTCAGACCCAAAGAAGGGTTTGTGAGCCTGATGATTTATTCATTTCTCCCTTATCAGCTGGTCTAAAAAAGATATAACCTGTGACTGTCAGCCTTGTGTATATACTTATACTGCTGCGGGTAAATGGCTAAATCTGGATGCATTTAACAAAATTTGTTTAAAATTATTTAATGTGAGACTTAACAAATTAGGCCTGTCTAAATTTTGCAGGTTTTTTACCATTAAAAATTGGTTTGCTCTTGTAGCGTGTTCCATTTTTCTATGCACCATTATCAAAACTGACTAATCTACTTTGTTTCTCCCTGTTGATTAACACTGTGATGTTTAAGTTGTTTTTTGTGAGTAATGTAGTGGAACTGTGGTTAGTTGTGGACCTGATGGAGGTTGAGTAAGACTTTCTCCTGTGTTTTATGGAAGGCTGGACTAGACGAACACACTGGTTTCCTCTGACAGTCTCTTCAGACAAAAATATATTTTTATTATGTGATCTATGTTTTACATACTGCGCTTACTACCAGCTTTAAAAGGTGTTTGTCTCTTTCTACCTGGATACTTCCAAATGCATTTGCTTTGCTGAACATTTCTATGACCTGCTCTTAGTAAGAATGCAGTGATATTGGGAGATATCACTTGAATCTTTCAGAATACAGGTACCAAAAGAAATATAACAATATTATCAGGTATTGTGAGCCTGCTATCCCTTTGGATACTTTAGACAGTTGAAACTGGGGGCTGGATTGTCCATTTCCTCACTACCCTTTCTCTTCCCAGCTAGTCTGATCTTAGTGGGAGGCCAGGACATGTTTCTGACAGACTCGGCTCATGAGGTAGACTTCAGTGGCTCTTTCAGCCCCCTTTCCAGGATGGCCTACCCCTGTGGGTGTCTCTCTGAGCCCCATGTGGGACAGCTCTGCTTTGCTGTTTCACTGTGAAAAGGGAGGATCACTGCTGGAGATGGGGAGAAAGGGGACAGGGCACAGAGACATGAAGAAAAGACAGAGGAGCTGGTTGAATTGTTCATGTGTGAGTCATTTACCACCTGTTGCCCAGTTGAGTCCTTTCTGCAGCACAGGAAATTTACCCAGTGCTGTACTGGGAAATAATTTGCGCCACTGCATACGGCACTAGTGATATTCTGCTGCAATGTTGTCTATATAGTTGGCCATTCACATTGAACAGGGAGAACAGAACAGGAAGTTTAAGAGGAGCAGAGAACTGCCTTACAAGCTGAAGATCCAAGATTTTGGCTTGCCTAGAAAATGCAGGTTGGGAGTGGGTGTGGTAACAATCCATAACTATGTTAGCAGAGAGTACAGCTCTCTTCCCTCTCTCATATTTAATCTCAAAAACTGTTGGTACAACACAAAGGGAGAATGTTTCTAACCTTCAGGGCAGTGAGTTTCTGAACATTTTCTTAGTGTGTGGGGGAGAAAGTGGAAAATACTTCGAGATGAATGTTAATAAATTTTGTGGTAGAAGGCCTATAATAGCAGGAGACTAGACTGAGTAATTCAAAGGGCTTTTCCAGTCTTGTTTCTGTAGAGAGCATAATCATCTCCTATATAAAACATTTACACTTGCCACCCCAAGAAGTGGGTTACACTGCAGTATCTTTCTTACCTCTGAATTTCTTAATCATCTGCTCAGCCCCATACAGTAAGGGCTACTTCCCTAAAACTTTCACCTGTGAGCAAATTGGCTGGGAGGAAGAGGGAGAGGAAAGGAGCAGGAGGAATCTGATTTGGCCCCACTTACTTGCCATTACAACTGCTCAATTTGTTTTGAATTGCCATAAAGAGATGTTATTTTAAAATCTATCTATCTTTATAGATGGAATTAATTTTCACCTATATTTTTTTGTTTTTGGTAAACCCTGGAATGATTTTTTTTAATGCTGCTCTCCATTTTCCCCTTCCCTCTCTCCAGTTCTGAATACCAGAGTACAAAAAGAATGCCCTGATTCCTCAACCTGCACACTGTTGACACAAGTAAAGGCAAACTTGAAATTTGGGGATGTTTTGGGAAAATAATTTGAGGGGAAAAAGATGAAGGCCTCCTTCTCAAGACTTGCAGAACAATCTAATTTTCGAAGAGATATAAAATCTGTGCTTCACTGACAGTGGTTGCATCCTCCAGGCAATTACTGGCATTGACTGCATGGGGAGGTAAATGGCATTGCATAGAAGAGGAGGCAATTCACCCCTTACCCAAAGCAAGAAAGCAAAGGGAAAGTGTAAGAATTTTGAGCAGTTTATCATGTGGAGATAAAAAGAAGGGTGCGCTCTCCACAGACCTGGTGCTGTGGCCTAGGGATCACAATTTGGAAGCCTCCGTTGGAAGACATTGTCTTGGGAAAATGTGGGATCTTGGATGAAATCTCAACCATGTTGAAATCGGCGAGAAGTGTTGACACTGACATCAATGAGATTACAACTTTATCCCTTTTATTTTACAATTTTTCTGTGTTCATAAAGTGCAAGATATGTACTTTTTACTATGGCTCGATGTGAAAGCAGACCTAGAAAGTTGTGTATGTACCTATTGAAAAAAGGTGTATAGTTTTTTTTCAGTTAATATGCTACAGGATTTGTTGATGGCATATGAGCTAAAGGAATAAATTATTAAGGGACAACTGGTACCAGGATACTGAAAATGGAAAAATATTTATAGTTAGGACCAGATGTTAAACTGGAGTTTCAAAATTAATCTTCTGTATGTAGGATGGCCAGTGAAGCTCAAAGCCTTAAGCAAAATGCAAACCTTCCAGGGGAGACTATGAACTCAGGCCTTACCACTGAAAACTGGAAACCCTTCTTTAAGGGAAGGCTTTCAACCTGTAAAATGGAGATAACAGCATTCCTTTTCTCCTTTCTTTTCTTAGTTACAGTTTTGGCCAAAGCTAATACATTATTTCTAATTATTTATATGGTCTGTGTTATAATAAACTTTTTTGGGGAATTGATAGTAGTGCTAACAAGAATTTATTGATATTGACAGACACAGAAGTTCTCCTTAATTTATTCCCCAAAGAAAAATTAAAGTGTCTATTTTTGAAGTACAGTAAGTTGATCAGATGTTGCTCAGTATCTCACTGTGCTTCATCCAGTATTTTAATGAAAGGATAGAGTACTTCTGATCACAGTGCTAAAACCGCAGAATTGAGAAAAGTGAATTGCTGTTATGGGAACAAAGGTCTAGCAAACTGTGGAAGAATGGTTAAGTGAAAAGGGGCATGATCTCTTAGAAGTGAGCAATCCTGTCTTCACGATGGAGGGAGGATCCCACAGCTATGCGAGCTGTCCTTGAACAGCACAAAAGAAGGAAGCTACAAGGAGGTAAACAAGTCGACAGACCTCTCCAYGTGGACAGCAATCCTGCACCAATCATATATCCGCTTTAGGCGCGTGAACAAAGATTGTGAGCCAATCATATAGCTATCGCTAGCACATGTGCTTATTGCCTGCATATATACACTCTGTAAAAGCTTGAATAAAGGGAGAACGATCATACTCACATTGAGACTCATTGTTACTCCGGGTCTGTCTCCCACTCCGACAGCAAACTGCTTGAGTTCAGTTGTTTTGAAACAGAAATGGCTTCTCACATGGATGATGTACAGGCAGAGTGCTGCATATGGAGAACTATTCTGGCCTCAGGATGGCCTATTGCCAGCAACTCAGAATCTTGTCTAATGTTATGGTTCGTGCATTTGATGTGCTCTTTGTTACCAATATTTCAGTCGTTCCTTCTCTAGGTTTTTCCCTTACTTCCTTTGCTTCTGCTTTTGATTTAGTTTCATACCCATTCCTGTGTTTTCTTTCCCTATTACAGCCCCCAAAATCTGAGATTTGGTTGTAGTGAATGCATGTGCTGTACACAGCTTTTATTGGTCCCTCTCTCTCACGTGCACATGCACTCACAGATACAGAATGTGAGAAGGTGGAACTAAAATCCTGATTTTCTACTTCAAAAAGTTTAAACCATTAAAACTAAAAGACAGCCCTCCTACCTGCTTGTGCTGATGGATCCTTTATCCTTCCCACATTATTAGTTACAAGTGATAATGTAAAGCTAATACACTAACACTAATATACTAATACTTACTAACACAAATCCAATGGTGTCCATGCAAAAAATCATTCCTTATATAAAAGTTGTGTGCCAGCCTTGTCCTGGCCTAGGATCAGCCAATTAAACTTTGTTCTGATGATGTAATTCTCATAACTTATAATCAGTCTCAGGCAGGGATATTGACTTAACTGGTTTCTCTACCCTGCAGAGCACTTGAGCTCCTTAGCTTGATCATGCTCTTGAATTAATCTCTCTTATTAAAAGTGCTTGCTTTCTGATTATATCAAGGCTTGAAAGTTTTTAAATGTTGTCTTCTCTGCCCCCCATTTAGAGCACCTAAATGAAGTGGCCAGGATGTTAAAATTCTGTAGCAGTCAAACTCCCAAAGGACCACTCTTTTTTGAAAAGGGAAAGAGGAAGTCTCTCTCTAATTGGGGCAGCAACTTTCTTTTCATCAAATGTCAACATCTAACATTGTGAGGAGACAAAAAATAATGGGGCTACCATACAGTAAATAACAATGTGTGATATTAAAGTTTTACAGAGCAAGAAATACTTTTCTTGTGCTTCACTTGKCTTTTACTTTACGAGACAATAAAGTCCTCCTGCAAATAAATGCCAGGACCTCAGCCCAAGGGAGTGTGGATACTTCTCAGAAGACTTCTGCAGAATTTGTTTATTGCCTCATAAACTCAAAGCCAAATGAAGTTACTAAGATTACATTTTGCATATGAATTGTCTCCCCTGTTCATCAGCAGTTATGCATACTTCTTATTGCCTCTGTTTCTTTCTCTTCTGCCTGTTCTCTTTTACACTTCTACCTACAGACATTCTGCTAGGTGGGACTGTTCGACTAAGTACATGGGAAATGTCACTGCTGCCAACCCAAGGGTCTAACAAGTCAGAACTCAGGCACCAAAATCATAAGATGCAAACAGAAATCATGCTGGATGCATGCTGGATTTGCCTTTTGTGCTCTGAACTGATACATTTTGTCTAGGACATGTTTTTATGTCTTTTTTTTTTTTTTTTCCTCAAGCTGTGTGGGCTTACAGATACACTGCGTGAAAAGAAATAAAAGAAAATGGAGAGTCTTAATCAAGTATTTTAAGGGATTAGGCTTCAAATATATTGTGAGAGTTGGTAACACTGAACATCTGTTCTTCCTTCTTGACAAAAATTTCAGCCATGGATGACTACTGAAATGAACATGTTAGCCTGACTACAGAGTTGTCTGTAGGGAAGCTATAAACCAGGCTGGTGAGCAAACAAAAAAAGCATCTAGTAACAGACTGGATTCTCCTGTGTGAATCTGCATGCAAATCCAGACAGAGCTCTCCCTATCACTGCCTACAAAATATTTAACAAGAAACAGGAAAGATAGTTATTTCAAGTGGTTCACGAGTATGATGGGCTGTAATGAGAACAGAGGATAATTCAGGTTGAGAGGGACCTCAGGAGGTCTCTAGTCCACCCCCTGCTCAAAGCAGCGTCAGCTCCAGGGTCCGACCAGGGTGCTCAGGGCTTTATCCAGTCAGTCTTGAAACCCTGCAAGGATGGTGACCGCACCTCCCTGGACAGCCTGTTCTACTGCCTGGCTGTCCTCGGGRCAAAAAAGTTTCTCCTTACATCCAGTCTGAACTTCTCTTGTTTCAATTTGTCTCTTGTCTCTCATCTTCCCGCCATGCATCTCTGGAAAGAGCCCTGGCTCTGTTTTCTCAATAAGTGCCTCATAGGTATTGAAAGGCTGCTATTAGGAGGTGAAACTGAGCAAAGTGAAATTCAAGCCCACTTGTGAAATTCAAGCCCACTTTGTTTGTTTGTTTGTTTGTTTGTTTTTTAAATCAGTGGGAGCTGTGAAGCTCTGGATCCCATTGACAGACTAATTTAAAACTCCTGAGAATATGCTGTAAGAAATAGTTCTTCATTGACACCAAAGAGGAGGAGACAATTTCTTGTTGTCTTTGATATCATATGATCCAATTGATATTTTAGGGAATGTGATCTGAAGGAATTACATTTTCTAAAGATTAGAAGCACTTCTTTATTCACTCATGCCAGATTAATCCTAAACTTCTGGTCAGTGGTCTTCAATTATGTCAATGTWATGCATGAAGATTGCATTATGGGGACTTTTAGCAATTGTGGAGTATAGACCTTCATATTCTAGTTTGTTAACATAGTCATTGGCATGAGATGAAATGCAAATGTTCTCAGCTCCTCTGCTACTCAGTGCTACCTGGTCTTTTTTTAATCACCTACCATGTAGTTACAGTTAAGATTTAATGCTTTTTTTTTTTTTTTTTTTTTGCAGATGACAATATATGGTAAATGTGGGAAACATGGGAAATCCATGTATTATTTTATGAATATTATGAGCTCACTGGTTTGGTTTTTTATTTTGGGTGGTGGTATGGTAGCAGAGGGACTCAGTGGCCAGCATGTTGCAGGAAGGGTGTTCCTGTCCTGGCTTCTACAGGTGTATCCCAAAGTGCTTTGTGTAAAATCCATGGTGTCATGTACATGACAATTCACCAGCTTTGCTGAAGGAATAGTGCCTGTTGGTGAATATTTTGGGACAAGCAGAAGAAGATGGTGCTTTGTTCAGTCAGCACAGCTAGCTCAGGAAACAGTGACCCTTAGAAAGGATGTGGGGTTTTGTGGGGTTTTCCTCACACCATGCTAAGTTCAATGCTTGGTGAAGAGGAGGTAAAGAGTAAAGCATTATGGGAAACTGAAACAAATGATTAGGAGGAAAGTGCATCCTCTTTCCTCTCTCCCACCAGGCCCAGGAGAGATAATGTTTGTACCAGCTGAGCCTGACTGAGCATTATGTAAAACAGATGTGTGTATACTGTTTGCTGAGTGCAAACCTGTATTTTATTGCACCTTGATTTCCCCCTTTGCTGAGAACCTATGTTTGGAAAAGGTCTGAAGGGAGCTCTGCCAGGGCTGGAACCAAAGTGAGACCTTGTGGGGACTTGCTGTTGGTCTGCACTGTCATATGGCACACAGACTCAAGGGTTTCTGAGAGATGCAGGCTGAGGCCTTGCTGCAGTGCTTTTGGAGAGCCTGAGAGGGGATTGCAGACTGCTGAACCTGAGTGTATGCATTTTGCCTATGAATAGAGAACCTGTATTGCTGTGATGATGGAGAGAATGAAGCAGGATCCTGCTGCCAGTGGCAGCAAAACCTCACAAGGACTGCAGGAGTAACTTCTGGTTTTATAGTGGGTAGGTGCCTGGAATCTCGTATGTGACTTCTGATTAAACTTAACAGGATTAAATATCAGTTGAAAGTAACATGCCTGGTCAGCTTTTTAAAAGCTCAGAAATGGAAGACAATGGAATGACCACTGGCAAGCAAATTTGGTCATATTTAAAGGAATCTTAATTTTACTGAAGGGCCTGTTCCCAGTCCCACTGCGGTTGATGCAGAAATACTCACCAGTTTCAGCAGACTTAAGATAAAGCCTTAAATGTGCTCATTGTAGCTTGAAGAGAGGAGACTGGTCTTTAGTTGTTCAGTGGAAATTTAAGTTAAGAGTAACACTTAAGCAAGTAAGAAATGCCTTGTTCTTTCTCTGAACTGGAAGAATGCTCCTGGGTGACTTYAGGTCAATGCATTTAATATATGATTGATTAAAAATGAAAAAAAAAMCCAAAACTGTAGGTGTGAGAAATATCTCCAAGTTGCTAGTTAAATTGGCCAAATAGCTACCTATGACTCTTTGATACTTTGATATTTTTTCTTTTATACAATACACCAACAATGCTATTACACTCCTCTTTTATATATTTTCTCATGGACCTGAAACAGTGTTTTAAAGAATATTAGTGGTCTCTAAGCTGTATAAATACTTCAGAAATGCCAGTTTGACAATGGAAAATGCATTTTGAGAAAGAATGTAATAACTTAGGCATTTAGAACAAAGCCACAAGAGAAAAGAAGCCCCCTCAGGAGTAAGGTCTGATGAAGCTGCATCTCTGTTATGATAAAATGATGGAGCATCTCGCAGTGACAACAAATGAAAACTGCAGTATTGTCAGCTTTTGAGATTTTTATTGAAGCTTGAGCTGCTGGATTCTAGTGAAGGTGGAGGGATCCTAGTTTTCATTTGTAAGCATTGTTTCTAGTAGCCAACTTTTAAAAATAAAGTCTGAGTCCTTCCATGCCATCATATCATGAAAAACTATCTTAAGTTGGGTAAGTTGAAAAATCTCATGACTTTAAAGCCAATTTCATTGTTTTGAGAGGCCTGCTTAGGATTTTGTGAATGCCTGAAGTTAACTTTATACTACTATTTTTGACATAGTTACATTTACTGTGGGTTAATGTTCAGACTGCTGTGTGAACAGCATAAAGCGGTAGCTTCTCTTGTTATACATGTAATTTAGGTTATTCTCACTTGACTAGGATTTTTAAACATTCTTTGGCTGTATTGCAAGACTACTACAGTCAATTACACTTCAATTCTCATTCTTATCCCATGTCAATTAGTAGTTTAGCAATGAAAACCTAATTAATTTGCTACACCTCCAGTATGTTGCTTTTCTACCACAGATCCATGTTTAAATGTTCCTTGGAGAACTGCCCTTTCAAAGGGTATAATTAAAAATAAAGTTTACAATATTCTCTCTTGAAAGCAGACTAATTTATGCACTACATAAAGATTACTTTCAATACTTTATGTTTTTTAAGTATTTTTCTGTGAAGCAGTTTAAAAATCTGCCTTATCAAATTTTGAGGTGTGTGTTTTTGTTTTGTTTTGCTATCTTGTATTTGTCTGTCTCAACATTGATGGAGGTTCCAGTGCCACAGTTGTCTGAAYGCATCGTAATCTTTTGTGCGTTAGATTATTAAAGCAGTTCTATACTCTCCATACTGCATAAAGTGGCTTAGCTCTATGCCTTCAAACTAAAACACCTGAGATCAGACTTGGGTATTTAAGCCTCTTAATTCTACCTAGGCATATCAGGATTTGACTTCTTTGTTCCTCAAGGACCTACAGTTCTGCTGCTGGACATACCTGTAAATGCCTCAGTCTTGGCAGTGATGGGAAGGTCAGGCTGCCTAAACCTGGTCAGGGTCTAGAACCTTTGCGTTCCTACAGATAATTTATGAAGATTTATTAAGGGATTTACCTGGTGATGTTCTCAGAGCACATGTGTCACTGAGCTCTTTACAAAATATGGCACAGGTTGTCTTTTTAAAAAAAAAAAAAAAAAAAAGGCTGAAGGGGGGGGGATTTTTTCCCTCTATGCAGTTCTTTTTAGTAATCAAAGCTCTCATCCCATATAAGACTGACTTGTTAAGTCTCAGCTTTGTCTATGGGGATTCAAACTTTTATGTTCTGCAACAGCTCTCTTGGGAGCTATTCTCTTTTGTAAAAAAAAGAGCTCAGGATTCACTGGGCCCAAAGAAGAGTTCAAGAATGAATGCAATTCTCTCGGCTATATTAGGGCCTTTGTCTGGGTTTGTAGAGGGAAGACTGTTGTTATTGTTTTTTAAACAATGACTTTTATTTTAAAATACACAAGCATACAATACAGAGATATACTGGTTCCACTTCTGGCATATGCTTCAACCTTGCCCTTTAAAAAAAAAAATCTTTGTTAGCCATTGTCATTACCAATCAGGCCTTTCAGTTATTGCATCTGAATGACTGATCATGATCAAGTGTAATGAGAGAAGGTTGTAAGTGGGCCTGGTACATTAGCACAGCTGCTGTTAAATATGTTCAACTTCTAGATGCAGAAGAGTCAGAAATCCATGGCTGATCCCTTTGTTTTCACCTCAGTGAATCCTAACGATCAGCCTTAGCAGTGAATACATGCTAATCCATTGCTGCCAGCTGGTAAAGCACCCATGAATAATGGAAGATTATGAGCAACTTGCCCCTTTCCCAAGAGCATTCATCTGTATTCATTCAGAGGCAGTGCCAGTTAGGGCTGGCACAGTTGTTCTCTTTGTAATGAAACTCTTGACCTAGGAAAACTATCCAGAGAGCTTTAGAAAGGCAATCTCTGATAATATGTAAGTCACTGTAGCTCTCTGCAATTTGTGCATAACCACTGTAGCTCTGACTTCCTGATCCTAAATTCATGCAAGTGAGTATATTGCTGAAAGATTATCTGATGTCTGCCTAACGCCCTGTGTACTTAGTTTTCAGTTACAGCAGGGCTCTGGGAATCGTAGTGGATCAGCTTCAGATACTGCTCAGCCTCTGATGTCAGTTTACTTTCTTTCTATCATGTGAACACTGTACCATCATTAGTCATACAGTATGCACACCTGTCTACCTCATGGGAGACTGTGACACTGTTGCAGGACTTCAGTAGTTGGTTAACAGGCTGTTTAGTTAACTAATGCACAAAGGAAAAAAGAAAACTGTGGTGTTCCAGGAAAAGAGAATTTTGGGTCCCTTTCCTTATTAATTTAGTAAAATGGTATGTTGTGAATGACAAAATGGGAGGGTTCATATGCAAGAAGGCTCTTAGCATAGCTGTGTTTGCCTGTACTACATATACCACATTGAGCAGATCATCTGCCTGTGTAAGTGGTCTCATTATTTCTGTGGTAATATTCATAATACAAGGTGCTGCCTGGGGCGAATTAGAGCACTGGAGTCTGTCTGGTGCTGTGGGGCAGATGCACAGCTTGAGCTCAAGGTAGGTAATAAAAACATGTTTTTATCATATGTTAGCAAGCATGTTGACTCCAACATATGGTAGAAGCTTAGAGAGAACGCAGAGTTTAGCTGAACATGAATTAGCTAATAAAGCTCATTAAAGAGCCTAGAAAGGGATTACTACACATCTTAATGAGTACAGTGCAGAATTAGGGCTGGTGGTTAGTCATTGCATCAAAGCTGAGCTGAGTAGTACTATAAGGAGTATTTAAAGAAACAAGGAACTGACATAATTCACCATAAAAGAAGTTGGGGATGTATCTGCAAATATTTCCATTACCTTTCAACATTCTTTTTGCCTTTATGTACAACAAAGATCATAAAGTTTACTTTTTGAAATATAAACATTAAGAAGGGCTATTAAAAATAATGAGGATATAACTGGTGTCATCTCTTAAATGGCAGTTTCTTAACATGCTCCTAAACTAGGGACTTCGCTTAATGGGGCTTTGTAATTTTTTTCTTGAACACCACTACCTTCTCCTGCCCCCTCCCCCCCCCCAAAAAAAAATAAAGGTTTGGGGTTGAATGGATATACACACATTATGTATTAACTATATAAGAAAAATTTAAATACAGTGGTGTTTTAAAGAAGGATAATTGTGTTCTATGACTTAACTTGGCCATAGGTTATAGAAAACAGAATTTAAGTAGTTGTTAATAAATCAAAAAGTTGGAACAGTGTGTTGCATCAGGATGGATTCTGGCATTATAAAAAAAAAACCCTACTGACACTATTTTACAAAACAAGAAGCAAATTCTGAACTGAAGTTGATAGGGATTTGCTATTGATTTTAATGGGGTCAGGATTTTCTCTGAGGGACCACTCTCCTGAAATTCAGGCTGAGTACATGACTGCATACCTCTTGTTATGAGGGGAGTAACAGCAAAAAGAATAGCTTGTGTTGAATTATGTGCTCTACTGGAGTAATGTAATGAAACGTTATCTTGGCATTCTCATTAAAAGGAAATTTTTTTTGCATGGAACAACAGAATCTAGAAAGTTGTGCCATTGGATTTGTGCTTATCTCTACAGGGGATGAACTTTGTGGTCCCACTCATGTTTTTAGTGAATTCATGGAGGAATTTTTTTTTTTGGTCAATTTCTTAATGGAGATCTCATTTTGCTTTCGATTAGGATAGTTTAGTGTCCGGTAACTGTGTAGATCATTGTGGCAGCCGTAAAAAAAAAAAAAAAAAAAAAAAAAAAAAAAAGATGACAGTGCAATGCAGATATTCTGGGAAAAGAAAGAATTGTTGAAAAGTACAAGTCTATGTAATTTCCCAGATGTTTCCAAAACGGCTCAGGCCAAAAGGTTGTCAGTGTTTCATGCTGACTTTTTTCATTAGCATTGCTATTCCTGTACACTTGTCTGCAAAAATTAAACTTCCTAGAGGAAAAATAGTTGTGGCTGAAATACTTTGCTGGTGCCCATGACATTTAATCACAACTCCATTTACTCCAGCAGAGTCTTGTTCATTTAATTACCATCAGTTTGGCCTCTCTATTTTGTGATTACATTGTTGTAAATGTATTTGAGTTCTCAGGAAATTATTATCAAACTTTTCCCCATAAATGGGAAAACTGATTTCAGGCACAGGGTTGTTGGTTTCTATGTTGTCCAATTTTCAGTAAGCGCTATCAGTGGTTTTTGTGTAACAGAAACATTGTTTATTGTATTCCTGCCGTAGTCCTGTTTATACTGTTCAGGATATGTGCTGTCATTTGATATACAAATGTACTCACACTTTGATATACTTGATATACTTTTTTCTCTTTTATCAAAATAGTTTGACAGAATTTTGATGAGATTGTTTCTCTGACAGGATAGTGCTGTTCCTTTGATGTACAGTGCTTTACTAAGGTTATGGCTGTATTTGTATTCTGATATATTTATCTTTGAAATAAATTTGAAAGGCATTTATGCTTGAGAGAGAAAGAGCTGATAAGATCAGAGCAGTGAAGCATTTCAGTAAACTGATGGTATTTTACAATTAGGCTTAATAATGATCTATCAGAAGCCTTTGGACTAAGAACAGGTAAAAACTGGGAGGGAGTATATAAAAAGGAAACTGAAAAGATAAAGATCTCAGTTCAGCGCTATATTTAAGCGCTTGTCTAGGTCTGGGCGTATTAGTAACTTCAGGAAATAATCCAAGGACCTCAAACAACTCATAGGCCTAAATGTCAGTTAACCAGTAGCAGCAGTAAGTCTACTTTCTTGCTTACAGATGAGCATGTGCTTCATATCTCACTGAAGGGTACCTACAGTGAAGAACTGAGTTGTGGAAGTTGCAGCTGAACAAAAACTGTTGACTGTATGGAAGAGTCATGTTTTTTTCTTGGGAGTCAGCAGCTGCCATTTTTGGAGGGGGGTAAGGAGGAAATGAATGTATTTTCACCTAAGCAACATGCTGATTTGGGGGATGSTGAAAGTGCATGTCCACTCTGCCCTTTGGGAGATGTGCTTCTGGAGGCTGAAGTGCTTAACAGTTTCCGCCCTCCCTCCCCCCAGTATTCACTTTAGAAATGAACACAGCAGGAGCCTTGATGAAGCTGACAGGAAAGAAGGGAAAAGTCACAGATCAGGAAAATGCTTGTTAAAGAATTTCTGGAAAATCTGAGCATATTCAAATCAGCAGACAGATGAAATTTAACCTAGTGTGCTCAGTGAACTGGTTAATTGGATCCATTTGCAGTTAATTTGGAGAACTCATAGAAAACAGGTGAGATTTTGAAAGGACAAATATACTTACTTGGAGGAAGGAAGAAGGGATGTGGGAATCATGGCCCAGTGAGTTTAGTTACAAGGCCTTAATTGTTCTAGAAGTTCTATGAAATAGGGAAGCGGGTTTTGCCAGTATCTGGAGAGAAGAAAATAGTAGTGGAGAACTGTAGAACTTTAGTTTCAGGAAAGAGAAATGTGCTGCCTTTAGATGCCTGTTGGAAGCTTACCGTAGCATTGGAACTTGGAAAGAGAGCACTAAAAATCCTTTCTCTCATCTCCCTGTCTCCAAACCCTTATACACACAGGGRTCTTCAGTCCCCAGGGCCTGATACTAATGCTATTTATTCACAGTGAATAGTATCTTATCCTTGGCTTCTTCAGGTTATGGGGTCTGCCACAGTGGCTGGGTATACAAACTGAACAATGTCTGTGTACTGGGAAGTACCTGGATTACTTGAGTCATGGAAAGAGATAAGATCACAATCTGGACCCAGGTTTATTCCTTTTAATTTCAGCACAAGCCTATGTGCTAGAAATATGTTAGAAACAGTGATGTCAGCACTGAAGGAAAAACACTAGGCACTAGGACATATACACAAATGAGCAATATATATATATATTTTTTTCTCCCCCCAACACAGTACAGAAGAAAACTGTTTTAGAAAAGGCTGGGACAGATCAGACTGAAGAGGCAGTGCTGGCTGTCTTTGGCAAGGGAGTGCATGAATCAAACATATGGATAAATGACAAATTGGAAGAGGCACAAGTCATAATAGTAGCAGCAGAAAAAAGTATTTAACCATTATTTGGTTTAAAAAAACGTTAAGCCCTTTCCCTCTTCAAGAAGGGAAGGAGAGTTTGAGCATAAAAGAATAGCGAAGGCTGCACCTGATAGCACTGTGATGAAAGATGACAGAGATGAAAGAATCCAACTGTCCCATAATTTATGGCCCTAGGAAAGGTTCTTGTGCCTTCAGGCAGACAAAAAAGAGGAGCTTGTCTTTGTCTGTATTATTATAGGCAGTGAATTTGACTTCTTATATTACTAACATGAAAACTTCCTCTGAAAATGGAAAACTGACTCAGACCCATGGTTATGGGTTTCCATTTATTCACACGTTTGAGCAAGTGCTAGCATTTATGTATTTATAGTATTATAGCAATATTACTATTTATATCGCTAAAATTGGATGGTACAAATATACTAATTTTTAAACTATATATATTGTGTTTTCCTTGAGATGGACCATTAATGACATAAAGACCCTTTATTGAGGGCCAGCAACTGTCTTTCAAAAGCTTAATAATATTTGCTAATATTTCTGGCTGAATATGTATTTCACAGGGGTATTTGAGTGTTATTGTTGCTTATTTATCTTGTTGACCACAAACTTAGAAATAACTCTTTAACTTGTTTCCTGTTGTACATTACTGGCAGACCCTGGATCCTGTGTTTGTTAGGATTGTTGCAAAGTAAGATAATATTCACCATGAATAGGAATATTTCTTTCTGTTCCTTCATAGCTCCCCCATTATAGTTTGGCTATAGCCTGGGGAGATGTTCAGTGGTAAAGCTTTACAAGCTGATGTCAGTGTAAAAGCTGAATGCTATGGTCTACATGGTTGTCTGCCATAATAAACAATTTAGAGGAAATTCAAAGCTGGGAAGCTCAAATGTAGGTATTTTCTGAAGTCCACACCATTTTTTTTTATTGTAGCTCTCAAAATGAACTCTTTCATTTTGCCTGAATTCTAAATAAATCTGTGCTCATAGCCCTACATATAGGGGTCCCTGTGTGATCAGAAATGAGTACATGGTGAATCACATGTTTCCGTAACGGAAGAGCTTTCACTCTCAGGTCATTTTAAAAGAAGCTAGACAACATGATGCTGGGAAATATACTGCATGAAGAGCATTACAAATAGTCCCTTTTAACCATTAAGTTTAGTGATGAGATAGGACCTTCTTGTAATTTGACAAATAATTGAAATAAGCAAATGTTCAGTGCTGCAAGGAGGCAAGTGTGTTCTCATTACAAATAATAGCTGATACACATCTTGAAGCTGCAGTGCATAATCTTGAAACTGATTTCTGATTAGCGCTCACCCAAGTTATGTAACTCTATAATATATGCGCACAAGTAGCAATGTAGTAGACTGTATGCCTGTGAAGGTTGTTATGCTCCTAGGGATGCGAAATGTTACAGTGATGCTAACCGCAAAGCCTGCGTATCATCAGGCATGTCAGCACCCTGATGTTATTTCATAAGCACTTTTTTGCTGCCCTGAAGGAATAGCTTTCTCAGCCATGGGGCCTGTGCACTGTCACTCCCTGTATCTCCTGACAGTCTGGGAGCTCTGCCCCTCTGTATGACATACAGTGCTTCAGAGCAAGGCTTGATTAATTGGGGCTGAAGTGCCATTTCTGGAAGTCCTTCTTCATATGGTGTTTCATGTTTGAGTAAAATGGTTTGGGTTGAAGAGCGGCTAGCAGGCATTTTACAACATGCATACCTCCACTAAATAAGATTAGATTATCTGTTTCCTGTCTCTAATATGCAGTACAACACCTTGAAGTGACTTGGATGGCATTCAATTAGATTTTTCATTTAGAGGCATTTTTGTGAATAAAACGCAAATGAAATTCTGTAGGAAAGAGACTCAGTCTGAAGGCTCTTAGCCAAAATATTTGTCACTGAGGTTTCACATTTTAAGGTTTATTCAGGAAACCTTAAACTTTCCATTTTGGAAACAGTGAAGGGTGTCTCGAAAGCAAAAGTCTCAGTGTAACCTAGCTTAGACAAATATATTACCTCATTCAGAACTGGCAAAATCTTGAGGATGGCAGAATCTGCATGAATCTGCATTGTAGATGAATAAATCTGAAGAGGTTAACATTGCTGAAACAATTTTAAAGTACTGTTGTTTAAATAGGATAAAACATTCTCTTGTTTCTGTATGCTGGAGGGGGAAGAAAGCATTTGAAAGCACTACAAATAACAGCTTTGATTATCTCATTCCATACTCGGTTGTCCTATCAGTGAGTGTACTATCAATAAATTGACAGTCCTGCCATAATGGGCAAGTTTTCTCAACAGCTACAGTCAATAAGAAAGATGTATGGTGAATTGGTGATTGTATGCCAGAAAATCTGTTACTACTTTGAGCAACCTATAAAGTCAGACAAAGGTTTTGTTTTAAGTCTGCTTGCTAATTTATGACTGTTTCTGAGAAGAAAATAAGATATCTTTGGAAAAAAGCTTAATTTAAAATTACTTCTGAAATTATGAAAATTGTGGTGTCTGCAGTTGTCTTTAGTGATTGCAAAAACTTCATGATTTACATCCTCCTACTATACAGGTTTTGTCTTCCACATGTAAAAGCTCCTCTTGAGGTCCTAGACTTACAATGTCTAGTGTAATGTGGTCTCAGGCCATGAGACAGAAGAAGCAGCAACTGTCTCTCAGGTAGTTCTGTACTCAAGAACATGATTGTGCAGAGGATGATGCGTAAGTTTGATTTATGCACAGTAAACTCTGTAGCCTGGCTCATGCTTTTGTATTTCTTAGAAAGAGGCTGTGTGACATAGGATAAGGAGGTGGGGAGCTGCCTCTTCTAAGCAAACCCTGGCAAAGTAATTTGTTACTGAGCTTGTCGTCTGTGCTGATTGTGCTGTCACATGTAATATCATTAAAAAATCTGCTAATACACCAGAAATCATGAGATTGACAATGTATTTGGACATGTGCATAATATTTTATATGAATTTATGAGTATTCCAGCTCAGTGTGAGGAATACAGGCAGCTGACAGTGGGACAACCAGGAGCAAAAGGAAGGTCCTTCTACACTATCAACTGTGGCTAGTTACCAAAGAACCATCAATGGCTTATATATCATTTGTGTGACCCTTCCAGTCTCCTGATGCTTGTCCAGGCATAGGAAAATAGCTTCAGGTATCCAGGATGTGCAGTTCCAGACACTCATCTTTCGCATTTGTATTTGAATCACAAGTCTAATCCCCAGACTTCAAAAGTGGTGATACAGTTGCTGGGAGAAAGCTGGCTATGCACCCTTGGATGTGACACTCTGAGCTAACACTGTAGGAGAGTTAGAGGAAGGGCACTGAAAGCTGGGAAGGATTCCTGTTGGTAAGTCTAGGTTAAGGCTGTGTTTCATACTTGATTTATTTGTGGTCTCTTGTTTACTTGCACCTGTCAGTGGCAATTCTAATTTTTGTCTTGCTGCATAAACTGTTGCACCTTCATCGTTAAACAAGCCTAGTGTCATGTGAACACAATGAGTCAGTTTGAAATGGAAAAACTTAGGACTTTCTGTCCCCACAGAGGCAGTATGCCAGAATAAGGCAGATGTGTCCAGTCTGTGTGAAGCAGCCTGTACAAAGGGACAGTACAGTAACTTATTGGGCAGGTGCCTTTTTTCCTTAAGGGTATTCCCTCTGGCTGGTAAAAATCAGCACTCTTTCAAACCGCAGATGGTATGTGGGCATCCTATGGTGTGGGTACAGCCAGAGGCATCATAGTCCCTTTTTAGAAAGTAACTGAGTTGCTAGAAAGAATACAGACAAAACTCCCAAGTTGCTTTTTGGGCGTAGGAGCTGTACATGCAAGAAATCTGAATAATTCCCAAAATGCAAAGGATTGAAAAGTGAAGCTTCTAACAATACATGCACCCTTCCTTTCAGCAGAACATCTGCTTTTTCCATTGCTTTAATAACCAGAAATCGGTGTTGCAATAATAACTGCCATCCCCTTGGCTTCCCCTTCTCTAATTCTACTAATTGCACGTATTTAGTACAATACTGCACTTCTCTGGGAGGAGGAGGTTTGGTCAGGCCTGTAGTATGCTGACATTTTGCAAAAGGGCCCTCAATGAAGGCATTTGGTTTTGCAGTACAGCTTGCTGGGGAGGTATTCCTCGTGTCCCAGTGAGGTGGCATCTACAGTAAGAGGAGCAGAAGAAATGCATTTCAGATGTGTATGCAGGATCTGCAGTCAAGTAGATACCATGGCTGCTCTGAGAAGAGAGCTGAGGCTTGAGGGACTGTAAGAGGATTTCACATAAATAACTTGCTGTTGGAACTTGGAAAAACAAACTGAATCCCCTCTGAGCTCTTGCATGCCTACTCAGAAAAGACGTTCCTTAGTGCCCGCTAATTGGTACAAACCCTGTGAAGTGAGATGAAATCACATCCTGGAACTTGGACAAGTCAGAGTAAAATAGTTCACCGCTGGTGTTCCCACACTCCCCTCAAAGTAAACATACAAGTTAAACTCCTAGCACAGTAAAATTGTAGGGCATTCCACATCAGGATACAGCTATATGAGTCCTGGTGGGACAATTGTAGCAGCTGAATTTCTAAAGGAAAGCCCCCTATGTGATTCCTGGCAGGACAATCACAGTGTTTGAAATCTCCAGCTGTGCAAAACTGCATAATATGAAGCTATCAAAACATATGATATTCCCAGCATGAAAAATGTAAAGGGGGCACAGAGGCTTAAATTGTATTAGTAAAACCTGGCTGTAATTGGTCCTTGGCAAGAAAGAAAAAACCTACCACTTAGTTCTCTGGCAAGGGCAAAACTTCAGTGTAAGTTGAATTACTGAGAATAATAACCTTCTTTAGAAGGATTAGACTGCAGCTTAGAGCACTGCACAGTTAGAAATTTATTTTAAAATACTTTCTTTTAACTATATCTAAACTCTGTGATAAAAATGGGGGTGTGCATAGGAAATGAAGTGGGGCAGAAGGCACTGGCTTGGTCTTTGTTCTCTAAGGCATTTGCTAGGAGATATTGAAATGGCTTCAGAAATGGTCAATGTGACATTTTCACAGAATCACAGAATGGTTGAGGTTGGAAGGGACCTAGTCCAATCCCCCTCTCTACCCCATCATCCAGGGTCATGGATGAATCGGAGGAAGAGGATTGGACCCAGCATTGACCTCTGGTGGGCACCACTTGCTCCTGGCCTCCACCTAGACTTGRGGCCACTGATCACAACCCTCGGAGCTCTGCCGTTCAGTCACCTTTCAGTCCCCCTCACTGTCTGCTCATCTACCCCTGCTTCCTCAGCTTGCCTCTGACAGGATGTGAGGTGAGACAGTGTGCAAAGCCTTACTGAAGTCAAGGTAGGCAACATCCACTGCTCTCCCCACCTCTACCCAGCCACCCCTTCCATTGAGGAAGGATGCCCATCAGGTTGGGCAAGCTTGATTTCCCCTTTGGCAATCCACACTGACTGCTTCTCATCACCTTCTTGTCTATCAGGTGCTTGGAAATGGTACCCAGCATCAGCTGCTCCATCACCTTCCCAGGGATTGAGAGCAGGYGGACTGGCTTGTAGTTCCCTGCATCCTTCTTCTTGCCCTTTTGCAGGATTGGAGGGACACTTGCTTTATTCCAGTCCTCAGGCACTTCTTCCCATCGCTGTGACCATTCCCAGAGGATGGCAAGTGGCCTTGCAGTAACATTGACCAGCTCCCTCAGCACTTGTGGTTGCATCTCCTCAGGGCCCATGGACTTGTGGATGTCCAGTTTGCTGAAGTGATCCCTAACCTGACCCTCCTCCACTGAGGCAAAGTTTTCCTTTCTCCAGACTTTCTCCCTGCTGGCTGGGGCCTGGGAGTCCTGAGGGATGGTCTTACCAGGAAAGACTGAGGTAAAGATGGCATGCAGTACCTCAGCCCTTTCTGGGCCTATTGTCACTAGGGCCCTGCCCCATTCAGCAGCAGGCCCATATTGCCCCTAGGTTTCCTTCTGCTACTCATGTCTTTAGAGAAGCTCTTGTTGTCCTTGACATCCCTTGCCACATCCAGCTCCAGGGAGGCTTTGACCTTCCCAGCCCTAGCCCTGCATGCTCCAACAATGTCCCTATGTCCCTTCCAGGTGACTTCTTCCTGCTTCCACCTTCTGGACACTTCCTTCTTTGGTTTGAGTTTGGCCAGCAGCTCCTTGTTCGTCCAGGCAGGTCTCCTGCCCCCTTTGCTCAACTTCTTGGCTGGATGCAAGGTGTGTCTTTATCAGAATAATACTTATGAACAGAACAAGAGTTCATATCAAAATGGGATTTTTGATGGCTTAGACCTCACTGAAGAGGCTTGTGTAGCCGATTACCTGATGGTTGATCATTTTGATAAAAAGGTTTCTGTTCCATCTTTCCTTTCTTAACATTGAAGTGCCAGCACAGTTGCAGGAAGACGTATCCTTTGCTGGTTACAGGTATCAATATTAGTTATGTGTAATCTTTGTCCATCCTTATTTCAGTAACTGTGATTAAACCTGGTGGCTGGGTGAGGTCTTGTCTTTTTTCACACTTGTGGCTCATCTGTATGCTGTAATTTCCCCTCAACAGAGTGTCAGTCTGTAGACAGTCGCTTTTGCAGTGTTTAATAGTACCCTATCTGTAAATACATTCATTTTCTATGAGTAAAGGGTTTGTGACGGAAGAAACATATATATGAGAGAAAGTTATTTAAGATGTGAATGGAGGGGAACAGATTTAGGGCTGCTCTTTCAGATTGTATGAGAGTATTGCTTGTGCAAACGACTCTATTTAATGCCCTGGGACTGCCACTATGAGTGAGGACTGCACATGCAACAGTCTGCAGGAGAGCAAACTTAATGGCAGCATGGGTTGGATCTGAGTGGAAGCTTTCCCTGTCACTTCTGCTTGCCCACCTGCTCTTTGTGCCCGAGGACGTGACTGCAGAGCTTATTTATGTTCAGGACTGTTCATCAGCACTGGGCCTAGGCTTGATCCCCCTTGATTCCCAGCAGGAATAGGGAGCAATGGGCAGGAACCATTCCCATTTCATGAAACAATGAATTCCTTATGAGTATGAGAACTGCAGCTAGAGTTCTTAAACAAATCAACCTGCAGCAGAAGAGAATTGCAGGTGTTTTTATCTGGCTTAGAAGCCATCATCCTTACTGTTTTTCTTGAGGTAGGCGAGTCAGCAGAAAGAGCACAGACATCATGCTCTGGTAACCTTGTGCCCTCAACTCAGCAGCATCAGTTGTTTCAAAAAATATCTTTTTTCTTCACAGTACATTATCAAGACAATGTATGTGTAGGTTCATGTGTAGGCTTTGAGGAAAGAAGGGTAATTGGTGGAGGAAGTCTGAACTTCTTTTGGTAGAGGAACTACTTACAGCTTAATGACAGTTAAAATTCGTGTTACTCTCTGGTGCCCTTAAGGTTCACAGGCAATAATCCCATTGCCCTTTCATGTATAGCTGGTGAATGCATAATAAATGCTGGCATTTTGTGACTAAGAATAGAATGATGTTGCCTTTAAGCAGGACCAGGACTGCTTTGCACCTGCCTCAGGCTCCCTGCGCTGAGAGGAAGACAGTCAGGTTTTAAAGCTCAAGAGACTAGGGAGAAGTGCCATTTTAGAAAGCATTGGAAGGCCTGGGGCCATCTAGCAGGTTTGAGTTGGAACTTCCACGTGCTGCCAGATGAAGAAATGAGAGAATCAATCCAGAAGTGTCTAGTTCTATAATTTCAGAATTGCAGCAGCGCCCTGAGATAAATTCTTATGATCCGTTCACTGCGGGACTGATTTCTTTTGCCTCACAAACACTTTTGCAGTGGAGAGAAAGGTTTACCCTGTGCATTAAGGAATGGACATTTTGTCCTGTAAGATGTTCTTGCTGTGTGTTGTGAAGTTTTTCCCATTAGTATTTTCAGAAGCAGTTGAAAGAAGTTTGCAGCATTTTACTAGAAATATTTTCAAAGACACTAGGAGAATTTTGTTATCCAAAAAGAAACAAACTAGACAGATAAGCACAACTTTGAGGGACAGTATTCTCTAGTCCTGCTCAAGGGTGCTGTTGCTACCCAACTTCCAGTCCTCTGTATGTTTCAAAGTAATAAGCAGCTCAGATCTATTTCTGAGGTAAGAACCAATTCCCTTACCTTGCTTTCTCCAAACAAAGGGGTTGGTTGGCTTCATGCCCTGTGCAGGGATAGGCAAAGACAGTCGTCCTATCAAATAGCTCCTCACTCTTGTCATATGGAGTGAAATCCATGGCTGCGCTAAAGATACAGTATCTATTCTTGCAGAGGCTGGTTGTGGTTGCCCCACTTTGCAGCCCTCTCCACACTGCCTACAGAGCTGGTAGCTTACACTTCACTGTCTCTCCCAAGAGAGACCATGGTAGAAGACTCTACAACTCTGTGTAGATATAGATGCATCTAAAACTTTATGTAGCTTTAACCACGCTCTTTCAGGACACCTTAGGAGAGACATCAAGCACGAAAGACAATGAGAAATGAACTGACAGGGAAAGAAGAGAAAGGCAAGGAGAAGATCAGGGAAAGAGAGCAAAGGAGACCCTGATTGTCTCTTCCTTATCCCTTTTGCTAAAGTTAGTGATACAGAGCCAGATTCACTGAGCCATGAAGGAGGTTCCCATCTACCTTGTGGGTTACTTTGCTGTTGCTTGTGGTCAGCTGGCTCAGCCACTGAGGTGAGTGTTTTGTGAACTTGGCCAGGTCAGGAGAGGAGTTAGTTCCCTTATACCCATTTCCTTGATGTAGATCTGAGCTTGTGCTAGTGATAAAATGCACTAGAGGCAAGGCAGTGGAGCATCTTGTCAGGTGCTGTAAGTTGAGGTGAAGATCCAGCTGGGCCAGTGAGAAGAGCTTAACACATCTTATTTCTAAGTGCTTGGAGGAGGTGTGGCTGACATGCATCTAAGCTTCAGCTATTCCTGCACTTTGTGTGGGCTCTTTAGGTCTATACATGGCTGAAGTAAACTGAAATATTTTTCAGCTTGCTCTGGTTTGGGCTGGGCACTGTGCACTGGTTAAGCTCCGCATCCAGGAACGATGAAAGTGGCCCAGAGCCTTTCCTCTTCTGAGTCACAGTATGAGAAACAGCATCTTGCCACAAGCATAAGATCCCATGCCAAGAAATGAGATTAGATATCTTGTATCATGCCAGTATAAATAATAAAGGCTGAAATATAGTGAAGGAGATCGAGAAGAATTTGTTGGTAAGTCCCTGTTTCAGGATATGTTTAGGGTAGACCCAAATCTACTTTCTGATCTAAACCACTCTTGGTTTTAAGAAAAATATAACATCCAATCCTAGATGTGAAGCTAGATTTGCAGCTAACTTTCTTGGTTTTGTCCAGATTTTTAATTAAAAGAAAAAGAAGAAGAAAAAAAAGGAAGTTAATACTACTAGGCGTTGACATGTTTGGAAGTCATGGGTGGAGGCTAAAACTTAAGGCCTGGGCACCTCTCTAGCTTAAACACTGGTATGGAGAAGAGGTGTTGATATGCATAATATATTCTAGAGTTTTAGAAAATCATTATATGGAAGATTCCCCTTTCACTGCTGCAGATAGCTGCCTGCTTGTCAGACTGAGATAAATAAGAACCAAAGATTAATGAAGTGAGTTTAGGCCAAATGAGGGGTATTTGCTCTATCTGAGGGCTGAATAATTATATTCAGCTGTAATGGTAACACTGCACTTGCAGTGTACAGAAAAATTATAGTGCATACTAGATGAGAATGTTGGGTAACATGAAATGGCATTAACATAGTATTACTGCCTACTGGTGACTGTTGCTTTTGATTTGAGTCCATAGTTTGTGAGCAATTTTTGAAATATTCCTCAGTGTAAGAAAATAGTTTTCAAGCATATTCCAAGGCAAGCTGCATATAAAATGTCAGTGTAATTATACTGCTTTATGTTTAGGCTTCCACTCTGCTCTAGAGGTCTAACTGAAACGTGACATCATTCTGCTTGTGTGACTTGAGCACAGGTTTCTGTATACATGGTAGCATTGAGGACTTATTATTCTTTTTATAAGGGGAATCAGCTTTTTATAAAACACTTCTCTCAGTAGATGAGCTAGGGGGAAGGCAACTGCTTGTGTGTACAGTTGTTGGGATGAAGAGAGAGGCCGTGTGGTCTGCAGTCTTTGACTGTGTCAAGACAGAACTAATTCTCAAACTCTCCAAGATGAAAGTGTCTGGTCTGTTGCTCATAACTGTGATTCCATGATTTTCCTTAGTAGCTTTTCTTACTGCCTGCTTGTTATGCTTACTAGAAGTTTCTAATATTTAAACTAAACTTTCCATGATACTTTTAAAACCACTACTTCTGTTTCAAGCCTCATGATTAATGACTAGAATTAGTTAAATGTCAGATGATGTTACAAAGAAGATTAACAGAACATGCTAGTTTCTTGATCCTGTTTCGTATTAAGATTTTCTTTGGCTAATTATATTTTTTTGTCCTGTAATATTTCTCCATTTTTTTTTAAGTGCAATATTCCAAAGTAAAACCAGCAATCCTCTGAGAGATAGCAAGTACAGAATAGAATCATTGTCTCATTACTATAGATGATTTTATCAAACAAAGTATTGTCTCAGCTGTTTCCATAAACTTTCCCATTTAACAACCCCAGCTGTACGAAGGCCTCCTAGATGCATCCTATTCTCAGATTCCCTCACCTACCTAAGTAAATTTGTTTGTGGATGGTTTCTGTGGAAATCCTCTTTTCTCTAAAGGAACTTCTACTATAAACAGCAGATCCAGATCCATGGTGGGGAAGGTAAGATGGATAATTCATTACCAATTCTGGAACAAGCCTATACATGACAGAGTTTTTCTGCCTGTTCCAGCCTGTTGTGTGGAAAATTGAGAGTAGTTGAGAACCAGGAAAAGACCAACTGCAAATATGTTTCATCAATCTATACATGCAAGAACTTTCTGATGTTACGCTGGGAACTGGATGTTGGTTGTTGCTTGCTCATTGTATGAATCTGAATGGAGTAAATGTCTTCTTGATCTCTTGTATCTTATTTAATTCTCTGCCTTGAATCTTGTTCTTCCATAGTATTTCTTACAGTACTTATTGCCTCTGCTTCCATGTTCCCATCAGAAACCCAGCATCTTTGCTCATTACTTGAAATTTAAGGATGAGGAAAATGAATAAAGAGTTTCTRAACTCAGTATCTTCTGCTCTTGCCTGAAGTAGCAGTACCCCTCATGACCAAGCTGTCTTTCTTCTGTCACTGGAAATGATAATCTCAGTGTTCAGTTTTAATAGAAGATTAGCAGTATGTGGAAGAGACAAAGATTATGAAAGCTTTAGGAAAACTTAGGTGATCAATCTTCCTTAGGTTTCACTGATTTAAGGTGCTAGTATTGACTGTGGGGAACCAGGTTCATCTCTTTGTCCTGTCACTAAATTCTTCTGTAACCTTGGGCAAGTCAATTCAACTCTTCATGCTCCGTTCCCTATCTGTAAAAATAGCAATAACAGCACTTCCCAGTCTCAGGGGCTGTAAATGCATTAGACTCCAAAGTGTTTACTGTGGTAATAGAGGTCTTGATGTATCTATACAAATACTACTCTTGAAAATCAGCCCTCCAGGCAAGTTGTACATTAAAACCAGCAGATAACAGGTATCTATTTTCTTTTTTTAAAAAAAGAAGAATATGTTACTTAAGTGTTTTAAGAAATATTTTTCAAAACCCCAAATTTGAAATTTATGAACCATGCTGTAATAACAGTCATCTAGGCCAGGGTGTGCATTAGCAGGCTGCTGGTGCTCTTCTTGGATGGATGGAGGTACTCAGCCTTCTGCTTTGGTCCTCAAAATGCCTCCAAAGCATGTGCCAGTAGCCTATTGATGCACAGCCTGTTGTGACTTATTGTTGTGTTCAATGCACAGCAGATTACAAAGGTAGGTTATTTGTTAGCATGATTTTCCAGACTGCTGCTTGAAGAATTTTAACAGCGCCCACTAAACTCCCTAATGCATAGTTCAGAATGAATAAAACTCTGCTTGATGATGTTTACAAGAGTCTCTGTGCCCATTGCTGATGAGTCATGGAAAACAGTGTATTCCTTTGACTCCTGACTACGTGTGTGACACAGAGATTATTAGCTGTATAGGGCTGTGGTTTACAATTAACAGATTGGTTGCTTTTTTCAACTGTATCCCAATTCAGATGTTTTCATTTTGCAAGGAAGATGAACACATGCTTCTCCCTGTCTCTGTCTCTCTCTCTGTCTCTGTCTCTCCCTCTGTGTTTGTCTCTTTCTCTCTCTGTGTCTGTCTGTCTCTCTCTCCTCTGTCTTGTAGCTATAGCACCTAAGAGCTCCTGGCAGCTGAACAAGTTGCCCTCCTGTTTTTCTTGACCTGTTATTGCCTCTCCTCATTGTCTTATGAATTTCTGCAGTGGCTGTTACTACCAAAACCTCATTAGCACCTTTCTCTTCCTTTTTAGTGAATGCTCAATTATTTCTTATTGTATCTACCCTTCAGATGACAGATTCATTCACTTTTCACTCTTCTCATAACGGCATGCAGGGCTTTCATGATGGCTGAGTATCTCTGGGGACTTATTCCAACCTGAATATTCAAGTCATAAAAACAATCATTCTATTTGTTTGTGTGTCTGGCAAGGTTATCATGTAGAGTAGCTTTGCTGTGATATCTAATCTTATTAAGCATAGCTGTTTCATAAAACAGACCATTTTAAATTATAATGCCAAAACCCTTAAATTAATTAGAGGTTCCTTTATTTTTCTTTCTTTAGGACTGACTGAATGTTGATAATCCAAGATATTAGAAATTGGCTTGGACACTTGTGTTTTCAGTTTTGTGGTCAGGAATGCAAATGTGTGTTTAAAAATTTTTGCTGTCCCACCTCCAGGCATCTGTGCCTGGAATTTAGCTGGAGGGAGCAGATTAAAGAGAAAGGTTGCAGCATTCAAGTCACCGAAACACAAATGCTGTGTTTTTTTCCAGCTCAGTTCCAGTCTACTTAAATAAACTGTACTTAGTCTTTCTCTGCTGAATCAGCAACTCTTATTAAGCACCTAGAGGAAGACTAGTGTGTTATGAATAATGCCATGATAGTTAGTTGAAGGGTGTCTCTTCTTCACAAACAGTAACAGTAGTAGTGTGCCAGAACTGAGAAAGTTAACCTCAYAGTAAGCTTTATCAATTTGAACTCTCCAAAACGAGGCAGTATGTCTAGCTTGCTAACTTCCAGCCTTAATTAAGGCAATTAAACAAAATCTATTTGGTCTGTTCTTTTTTCTGTTTATTTATAGATTTAATTACCAGTAGTTAATTAGGCTACAGTTCTATAAATATGTACCACTGGCCTAATGCTTCCAAGTGGGAATGATACTCTATTTTAACACACATTCTTAATAAGCAATGTAGCATTTCAGTATTGTCTAATAGCCTGTACCTTCAGTACTATGGAACCAAACATTTAAGATTTCTCAGTGTGTCATAAACGTTAATGACTATGGTTATATCTATTTAGGCTTTTATAATTCCCCAGTCAGCATAATATCTGAGTCACTATAGACTTTACCTAAATATTTATGTGAAATAGGTAAATATTTTTAAGCAAACTAAGATAGTGTCTTGCTTGTTTCTTCTTCATTTGAGAAGCCTGAGTCAGCTTCTGAACTCTCTCCTTTAACCACAAGACTGTATTCCTTTCTTCTTTCTTAATACACTTCACATGTCACATACACTTTCTTTGTCTCTTTTAGCTGTTGGCAATATGACTAATGACATTGATAAACAGAGGAATAATTCTGATCCCAGACAGTGGGAAACCCTGGCGCATGGCAGGGTTAGTCACAGCCATGGCTGTGATAGGAAGGCTTTGAGCCATATCGTGGAGGGCTAAATGAGGAGAACTCCAGACAAATTCTTCCTGCGTGGCCTGTACGATAGAGCTGTGTTCACATAACGTTTTGTGCTGGTGCTTCATGGCTGTTGACTGAGGCTTGACAATTAAATTAGGACTACTTCTAATACGAACTGATTGTTAGTAGAACTTGGAGGCTGTGCTTAGTCTCCCTGTGCTAGACACCAAACATGAAAATAGAGGAAGTCTTGGGCCCAGGCCTTYTAAGTCAATCACAAACTTCCTTGACTTCAGCAGTTGCCAGATATAGCTTGCAGGAAGCTATAGAGGAATGACATTCATTGATTTTATATACTGCACTTACCTACCCTGTTACCCTTACAGTGTGTATTTCTTGCCTTCTTGTCTGTGTGTCACTCTTAGATATTTCAGAAGATATGGTCGTAGCTCACTTTCATGTAGGAGCTTCACAAAATGTGCTGGCTGATGGAGAAAGGAGCCGAGAGAGAGACAGACGGATAGACATAAAGGTTTTAAATAATGTGTAGCCTATATGAATTGACCTAGGGGAGGAGAGGCAGGCCTAGATATTAGCACAGAGCTTTTTTTAGGGTAATGCCAGCTTTTGAATATCAGAAAGGCTGTATTATCCTGTTTTTCAGCTGAAGTCACAAGATAGATTTTAGAATGAATTAGGTTAGTGATGTCCAGCCTGTGGCATTTGAGCCATTTAAGTATAGCTCCCATACTGGGGCCACAGTGTGGGGCTGGCACTGGGGTTTTGCTCATGTGGGGGATGCTGGGTAATTCAAATTCCAGCAAACAAGCTAACTCAGGCTGCTGATACTAACACTGGCAGGTTTGGACCAAATTGCATTCCTACTCCTCACAAAAACGGCCACGCTGAATCAGAGCAAAGGTGTCTCCAGTTCAGTTGCCTTTCTCAAACAGTGGCCATAGCTGGAGCATAAGAAGAAGGAAGAACAGGGCAGGAATACACTGCTTTTTCTGAATACACTCCCAGCTTTCAGTGGTCTCACCCAGAGAAGAGTAGGAGCTCACACTTAGCTCAGCTTTCCAGGATATAAAGCATGTCATGTAGTGCTCTGCTATATGGAAATTTTGAGTATGTCCACCACTGATCTAGCTATAAAGTGGCAAATTCTTAAGGCAAATTCTGTTAAACCTACTTTAAATCTGTAAAAATTGGTATATTATAAATTCAAGACAAACTGAAGTAGGCAGGTGCTAAACCATTGTAAACTCGTCTGCTTAATGGGTTAGGTCTATTTCCTTAATGTTAAACATGTCCACTGAGCAGGCAGAGCAGCACTGACAATCATATTTTTTGTTGTAAGCTTCTGTGGTAGGTAGAGGAGATATCCATATACAACTTGGTTCTCGGTCAGGGTTGCGGTGAGTCACAGCCGGCCTCCAGTGAGTCTCTTTAAGGCTTTGTCTCTGAAGGAAGAGAGTACAGTTTGACCACATTGTATTCTAGCTGCTCTGGGCTGCCAGAAAGAACTTGGGGACAATTACAACCAGAATGTAAACTACAGAAGACCCTGGAGATACAATCGGGTTCATGCAAGGGGAAAACCAGGCTCCTGAGGATCCAGGAGATTTAAGGCACTATGATGCTTTTGTTGTAGCTCGGCTCAGAAAGCTGTTAAAAGAACAAATGAACAAAAGAATGACATAATATTCCATACAAAACTCCAAAAACTTTCACAGAATGTGAGTCCATACAGCTGCGTACATCATCATACTGCATCTGGCTTTGCCAATGATCTTTTGAAACTCTTAGTACACCTCTAAATAGGATTTTTAGAAGTATTCAGTTTTGTCTTAAGTTTTACTGAAATCAGTGGCAAAACTCCTACTGACTTCTGTGGGGCCATGGAAATAAAATCAATGTTGAATGCTGTTTAAACACCTTTCCTTCAGCAAATTTAGTAAAATAATGGTCACCTTCCCTCTGAGCCACAAATGTACTTATTTATGCTAATAATCTTCTAGTAATCTGCTGTGCCTGTTTTCTGATAATGAAGATAAGAAGCAATTTATAACCTTCCTAAAAACTTCTATGGAAACCAGTGACTGGAATTTTGTGTTATTCTTTATATTTTGAATCTCGAGATTTAACAAGCAAATACATTTTCTAGGAGAAAACTAAAGTTTGTGGAAGCATTTGATAATGAAACAATTATTCCTCCTATTATTAGGAATTTGATTAATTTATTTCTCAGAGATCAATGGCTCCTAAAATTGTCTATAAAATCTCATTAATAGATTTTATTGCTTACAGATGGAAAAAACGAGACAGAACAGGGAATGTTTTTTTCCTTTTCATTCCAACATGGACAAAGCATTCCTTCTCTTCTGTCAAAAGTATTCAGAGTGAAAAATACAGGAAAAAACCTGTTTACRAAGAATTGCATTGATTTTGGAGAACAGCTTGAACCATATTGTTCTGGGAACTGTGCAGCACCAAAAAAAGATTGTCTCTTGCCTGAAAGCTCTTCATCCAAGAGGCTGGAGAAAGAGACCAACACACTGGGGGAAACACAAGGCAACTGGGAGATGGCATTGCTCAAGGCGATAACCAGGAGACTGAGAATGCTGCAGCCTAAGCAGTGCCATCTCTATGAAAGCATCATGCAGAAGCAGATTTTGAAGAAGAGGTTGGAGGAAGAGTAACCAGACATCCAGTGGAGACAGCAAACAGCTGTAGAAAGGAAATTGCGTAGAGGACTTGTCCTTGGTAAGGAAAGAGCAATCCTTGTTTTATAGGGTTAGGGGGCTTTTTTAATCTATTGTGTTATGTTCACTTTGTCACAGCCTGCTTGTAAGGTCTGGGTTTTAGGCAGTCTGCAGAGAGTTTCTTGGTGGCTGTGTGTTACAAACCAGATAATGCTTTTCAATGTGTAAACAGTCTCTGTGTGTCCTTATGTAGGGCTCACTTTCAGAGTTTTGGTGCATTTTATATCTAATATCATTATTTCTGGTGTTTTGAGATAATTAGAAGGAAAAATGTAGTTTTAACGTTTTGGTTTTTTAACCTTAAATTTAGAACTGATCACTGAACAATGGCAAGATACTACATTTTTCAGCTGAAAACATGAAAGGACTTCAGAAGCAAGAAGAGAATTCAAGTATATTCTGATCTTGTTATAATCCCCTAACTCCCACTGACTTTAGTGGAAACCAGAGGGGAACATCTATCAAAATTATGTCTTTAATTACCCTGACTAATTACAAAATGACATCTATATCATTATGAGTTTTTTTTGAGTAAAAAGTTATACAACACTTCTAGCATTTAGTCTCTCTAAATGACAGTGAAGTTGTTAGTATAAAATCCTAAAACACAGTATCTTTTTGGTAACTTCACCTAATGACTTACCTTTGTGTTTGTGGCCTCATCTACTGATATTACTGTATATACTCAATACTGTATATTATAGGGTTTTAAAGTAATGGGAGAGTTTATGTAATTATTTTAACCTCCATAATTTTATGAAATATGGTTGTGGGCTACCCAGGTGTGAATGCACCAGAGCAGATGGCCAAATTCTAGAAAGAACTGAACCTACACACTTAGTCTGAATAGATTGCAATCCACTCTGAAGAAGTATCTCATTTTTTTGAGGAAGTACACATGGAGTTGAGAAGATTTGGATGAGGTAAAGGGCGTGTGGAAAGCTTCCTGCCTATGAAGACAGCTGCTGGGCAGCTAAGCCTAAGGAGTAAACAGGGCTGACCTAAACAAGTGTTGTGTTTTTTGTTTTGTTTTTTTAGTAAAATCAGAAAAAAAACCCACAGGAATGCTGACTTAGGCAAAATGGAGGGACCTAAGCAATTGGATTCAAGGGAGCTTTTACTAGTCTCATGCTGATACTCTGGAAGAAATTTCTGTGTGAACTATTTGCTGTTGGAGCTCAAGGAACAGGAAACATAAGGATTTACAGCTGTGCAGCTCTGGAGAATGCTGGAGTGCAGATGGGGATTTGTAGTGCTGAAAGAAGGCAGAGGAGAGAGGAAGGTGCAGGGCCAGTTTGCCACAAGACTGGAAGCAAACCTCTAGGCAAGGAAGATAACCCACAGAAGCACACAGAGCTATAAGAGAGGAGAGAATTTGGAAAGAGCCATACACTGGAAACCGAAAGAAGGCGTGAATGAGGGGATGGAAGAGAAAGGAGGAGACAAGCTGTTCTGGAGACTGTAGCAAGAACAGAAAAGGAAAGATGAGGAGCTCAGATCTGTCAGTGTTGCTGGGGTGGAAGAAAAAGCTACCATGTAAATGGATGCACAAGATAGAAAACAGTGCTGTCTGCTAGGAGTAAGTATAGGAAATAGAGATCTGAGACTAAAAGTCACCCTGAGGAGTGTGAGAAATAGCTTATTTATCATTCTTCATATTGAGATAAATTACACTGTTAGATTGATGCTGGCTGGATTAAGGCTGGGGAAGATGTTTAAAGAAGCAGAGGAACAAGTGAGTTTCAGTGACATGGAGAGAATATGAGATCAATAGAGGGCTCAAAGGTGCTGAAGAGAAAAACTAAAAGTTCTCATTTTGGCCATGTATCACTGAGATGAGGAATTTCAGAGAGAAAGGCCAAGGCTTTAGTTTAGGCAAATGGAAACAGGATCACGATTTTAAGGAAAAGACTTTTCTTATGTAGAGCAGGAAAGACATTTAGATCAAGTGGTGAAAAATGTGGAAATAAGGAATAGGGTCTTTTGTTTTAGAACTGGAGGGAACTATTATGATAATTTAGTAAGGCTAACTGTGTATACCTATCTTAAATTTCATCCAACAATCTAATACATCTAGTCTTTAGCTTCTAATTCAGCTGTAACGTATCTTTTTGGAAAGCAGTTCCAAAGCCATTTTTTTTCTTTAAAGAGTTCAAGTAATTGACTGCCTGCTATCTATCTATCTGTATTTTTGTCCTCTTTAGGAAAAACTTATTTCTAGTCTGAATCTGTCTAGCTTCAGATTCCAGACATTGTGTTTTGCAGTGTCATTCCTGCCTGTGGTAAAGGGCCATCTCTTGTCAGAAATCTCTTCCTCATGTAGGTCCTTAGAGATCTTGATCAAGTTACCTTTTGGTCTCTTCTTTGATATGTATTTTACATTGAACTTTGGCTGTTTTGCATCACTGTGTTTATCCCTTCTTTGAATTCTTTTTTGTCGGTGTGCCAAAGTACAGATACCAGAAGTAGGAAGACTCGATGCAAGAAATAGTGTCAAAGGGAGGTTTTTCTGTAAGATTCTTATTCATGCAAAGGCAACATGAACTACTTATTTTTTTTAGTTAGCATTTCCTTACTTATACATTCAGTGAATGGACTGCCACTACATTTCCTTGCTGGGCCCCTTTGTTTTTCATCCTGAYTGCAGGCTGTGTTTGACCTTTGTGGAAGAAAGCTGAAGTCTGCCTATTAGCTTGATTTACTGTACATGGTGATTTGCATAGTTTTTCCATGATACTTTGTTTCAGCCCATTACATTTACCCAGACTCAACAGTAAAAGTTCCTGGGACTCTAGTAATGACTTTTGCATTAGCATAAAGTTGAAACTGTAAAATATTTTTTTAAAGAGAGGGAAAAGAAATATAATCCCTAAATTATATCCTTCTGCAATCTCCTGTGACAYGTTATGAGATGCAGTGTACAACATTTAAACAGGACATCTCCCCTGAGTGCAGTCTGCAAGGTAATTTTGAAATGAAGACTAGTTTTCTCTGGAAAACTCTAAATTACTTACAGCTGATTAAACAGTACTTTCATGATACTTGCACCTTGTTATATAATGCTAACAGGACATTCTTTAAGTAACTGAAATGCATTAAATGATCACTGGTCAAATCTGAAAGATGTTTGTGACACTTTACACTTCTATTGGTAGCCTTGTTCCAAACTGGAACTATTAGGCACTGATATATTTGAAGCTGTGTTTGCCACTACCTAAACAGCCCACAGGGCTGGCTCATCTGTGGTCACCAAAGACCCAAGTGCTGACCAATTCATGGATACTCAGCTCTCACCTGTCACTTGTAATAGATCAGAGAAGAAAACACCTAGGTTGCATTCCACTGGTTGGAAGTCTGATTTCTCCGTTTAATCTGTCACCTTGTGGTTAAGCCAGGGCATAAAGAAGATAGCAAGAGCATTTTTCACTCAAGCTCTGGGAAAATTAAACCCAAGTCTTCAGAGAAGAGTACAGCCAAACAGAGAATAGCAGCCCATTGCCCCTTCTGTTGCTGCGGATTCTGCTTGCCTGCCCTGAAGACCTGACCAGTCTTGAACTATGCACAGACTAGATTCTCTCTGGTGAACCACCTTCTGTAAGATCAGGGGTGGAGCTTCTCCTTCCCCTCACCTCTACCTTAGTGTCATTCTCCCTTTCTTAAAGAATGAAATACTAGGTTCCTTCTTCTGTTCCCCCAGGACCAAACGGATGCTGAGGCCTGGCACAATAGAAGAAGGATGAAATGTAATAGTACAAGTGCAATGGAATGTGCTTAGCATATAATTACTGGAGTTTCTTTTGTAGACTTGGACTTTATGAGCAGAATATGCCTGGAAAGGAAAAAGACTAGAATGAACTAGTGGATCACAAGCTGACTRTGATCTATCAGTGTTGAGGCTGACATGGAAAACACAAGTGTGCTGCAGCATGTGTGCTGTAGCTTTGTTGGCACGAATGAAGCTTGTGTTTTGTTTTTGTTTTTTTTTTATTTTTATTTTTAGCTCCAACATAAGGGAAAAGACTAGAATTCCCTTTCTGCAGACAAGTTCCTCTATTCACTCTACAGTTATATAAAGGAATGCAAAAAGTTAGGGAAACTGTACCACTAAAACAAGGGAGATTTAAGAATTCTGTGCACTCTAGACTGGCAATCTAGACCAACTGTCAGTAACTGAGTAGAGCAAAAATAGTCAAGGAGCACAGCCAGTGAACTGAACAATCCAGTAGTATGGGTGTTGTACCACGTGGCATTTCAACAAAAACGTCATCTCAGCACTTATTTAAGGGGAACAGTCAGCTCAGTGGTTTCTGAGAGAGGGGTCTGACATGAGGCTTTTTCAGAAAAATAGTACAGTATTTCTAGATCATACTGTTATTCAGCAGCCCAAGCTTTACGTTAGACAAAARGAAAGGAGTCTTTTATCCTAAAAGCCTTCATAGTTCTGTTTGAACATAATCTGTCTTTAGAATCATATATATAATGTGCTTTTCTGATATTCTTATGAACTTAATTATTTAGCATTTCCCAAGACCTTTAAAGCTAATAGATATGGGCTAGAAATCTCTAAAAATCAGTAATTTTCATAGTAGCAAGTTGAAGACTGTGAGGCAGCTGGGGTAAGGTGAGCCACCAGACATTTGGCTTCTCCACATGCTGTGATCTGGTGTTTTGGAAGTTAAGGAAAGAATCCTCACTATTTCCCAATGTCTTGATAGTTGAGCTATTGTTTACCTCTTCATACTGTGGCCTACTGTTCCAGCAGCGGTGTTGTGCATCTTTTGAGGGCAGCTGAATTATGGGATCTTGCAGATCACATTTCCCTTGGAAGAGAAATCAGTTTTGGCATCTGAGTAGATTCTAAATTTAATCTGCTTTATTTGCAAACTTGCTCCAGGTGTGAAACAGATATTGTTATAAACAGGTCATATCTGATATTCTCCTCTAGAAATTCCAGCTTTTTTGCCAATGCTTAGTCCTCAGGACCCCCCTCRCTCTTTAAAAATTGTTCTGAAGATAGAGAACTCATAGACAGCTAATATGTTGCCATTTGGTGCAGATTGTAAAACAGCAGTATTTCAACAAAACTAATAAAAAAAAAAAGTCTCTGTAGAATAAATAGTGTCTTGCTCACATATTATAAAATGCTTTGTAAGATTTTTATTGAAGAGTACCATGTGGCATCTCCTGCCATAGCAAATACATGAACAAGTTCCTATAATTAGAAGTCTTTTTGTTGGCTTTAAATGTTTGACTGCTTTAAGAGGTGAAGTTCAAAGAGGAACTGAATGAGTAGCATTTTCTCAGAGCCTTTTGAGCTCAGAGGACGCTGTCAGACAGAATGCCTGCCCTTCAGCAAGGGAGTGAACCTACAAGCAGCAAATTCTATACTTTGCAAGAGGAGAAAGTGTATGTTCTTTCCATGTGTAGAGAGTGAGCAGGAAGGGTTAAGTGTTTATCCATTGCCCTTGTTGAAGGGATGTAGTACTGCTTACTGCTCTAACAATCTCTTTGCAAAAGACACAAGAAGAGAGATGGACTCTCTGTACTTACTGTCCATCATATGCCCAAATAAGCCTGGCCAGAATGTGATCTACAGTCCTTCACATATGTGAAGCTAGAACAGATATTTGTGTTGGATGGCTTCTTGAGGTGTCAGATTCAACAGAGACTTGTTCATTGCTTACTGCATTCAAGATCTTAGGATATTTATTAGTCATATGTTTGTCGTCTTTATTCTTTCAATAACAGAGGTAGTTAAGATGCTTGGCAAATGCTGGTTATCCTTGCGGCACTGCTGGCCACTTAGCGATCTTGTCTCCCTAGCTAAATTGGCATATTGAGTTTAAGTCCCACTGACTTGGTAACCCCACGCAATTCCCACCTCTGTCTGTGATGATATAAGGCAGTTTCTTTGAGTTCCTCATGGAAGCTTTGTCATATGGCCAGTAATTGTTCACACAGGGAGGAATGATCTCAGTTTAGTTTTTAGGGGCATAAAAGGGAAAGATGATTTTCCTTGAACTGTTGCAAGTGTTCCTTCATCACAGTGGATATTCATATTTCATGCGCTGAATATGTGGAACTGAATTCTCTGCTAGAGGCACTTAGAAAAGGCGTTGCTGCCGCAAGCAGCTCAGTGACTAAGCAGCTGTCAGTGAAGGCTATTAAACCATATGAAGCCTGGCACTTGGGCTTCCTGGCAATCAAATCGAGAGCCATATCTGCGTAGTACTGAATTGTAGTCTTTACCTCAGTGACCTCAAAATTGTCCCAAGACATTTTTATGTAAGTATTTAGTAAAATATATTTTAAAACATGTTATTAATCAGAATTTGCCTAAGCATCTTTCTTCAGGTTAACTGTTGCTTGCTTCAGTGGCTAGCATTTCCCTGGATCCTTTTCAAGAAAAGGAAACATTTGTTAGTGGATAGTTGGGGGGAAGCACCGTGCTGACAATAGTTGTTAGATTCCTAGCAATTTTTTTCTGGGAGATGAGATGCCTTGAAAACAGTTATATCATTGTAAATCCAACATTCCCAGACCCTTTCTGATTCTAATATATTCACTCTAAATCACACTTCTGCGAGGCTAGAACATTCACAAGAATGCTCTATGTTCACATAGTTTTAAATTCTAATATTGAGGACTGAATGAATTTTTTTCCCCTGACAACCTTTTTCACCACAAAGTTGCCTGTGCAGAAATGTTTCATGAATATTTGATTACTTCTCCAAATCACATATTTAGGAGGAAAAAAATCCTAAAGATTAAAATTTCTCTTGATTTGATATTTTTAATTGAAACATTTAGATATATTCAGTCCTAACAAGCATTTCATTGCTATTTAAAATTTTTATACCTTGCTGAGAAAATTTAAAAAATCCAATTACAAATTGAGAGCATTTTGGTTAGATTTTTTTGTCAAAATATAACATTTTAAGCCAAAATGATTTCATTTTTTTTTTCGTTTTTCCAGTATTAGTGGAATTCTTTAATTTTTGTTACATCTGAAACAGACATTTTTGTAGGTTAAAAATTGTCAGGGAACCAAAAATATGCTGAAATCTCTAGATATGCTGAAATCTCTAATATCTGCTCTCATCATTACTTGGAGAAATCAATAGTCACTACAAATTCAAACACAAACAGCATATAGATGTCGCACAACTGTTTGTCTTCTATTCCAGCCTCTGCTATACCAAGATCACCCAGGGCCTGGAGAAAAACAACAGCTGGATGAACAACAGCATCTGGAGCTCAGTGGAAAAAAGGTAGAATTACTGATAGTATGAAAAGGAAAACACACAAAATGTCCACAAGTAACTAATATTAACAACAGCCACGTGCATAAGGGCATGGTTGTTGCAAAGCTGAAGACTTCTGTGAGAAATTGAAATGTTTCCTCACAGACTGCTAGGAAGAGTCCTGAGCGCCTTCTAGTTGGCTAAGAAATCTGTTACCATCCTATTGAATAACCTGATCACAGTGACCCACCATGCTTTGGCAGAATACAGCACACTGTCTTAGCTCAGACAGCCGTGACAAAACTGTTAAAATAGCACACTGCACATTGCTGTGTCTAATGAGGAGAAACACGTTTGTTCAAGGACAGGGCACGTGTTTTATTGCCCTGCTTCCTCAGAATAGAATAAAAGTCTCTGGTTCTAAACTACGAGGCATTTAATAGGTTGGGAGCCTGCTACATCAGAGATGGCCTTAATTCCCTTGATTACCTCCAAGTCCAGGACAATTGCACTTCACAGGGAGGTTAAGAAGTGTTTTCTGTTTGTGGAGTCAGGACTGCAATGTGCCTATCCTGTGCCACAGCAAAAAAGGGTTTCTGTTGCTCCAAAAACACATGTGGAGTCTCACGTACAGCTCGTGGGGTCTGTCTTGCTTGAGTGGCTCACCTGGCAGTGTAGGATTGATAGCCTTCATCTGCACCTCCTAGATGGTCAGGCTGTCACAGTTCCACTGCGCTCACACTGCACTTTCAGGGTCCTCCCTTCTTTCCCACTCTGAAAGAGAAGTTGTATGCACCTGTTTCTAAGGGTATGTCCACAGTCTAGTCTTTCTGGGCAAGCCTTCATTAGGTGCATGTACATATGTGTCATTTTTCCTTACCCTAGGATGCTTTGCAAAGAGCAATCTAACTTACACTCTCAGTTATATGGACATAAGTTAGAGTAAAATAAATGTGGGTTGTCTCTGAGTAATTGAGAGGAAAATAGCTTCTTTTGTCCTAGGTAGCTATTAAATTATTATAATGAGGATATTTCTGGTATTTGAGTTAAATTTTCTTAACTCTTAAATTTTTACTAAATAGTCTCATTAGTCATGCACTCTTTGCTTAGACCAGCTGTAGTCAATGGTTGCTATTCTGTAAAAAATTGAAAGATTAGACCATACGTGGTAGGTCCTGGGTTCTTTACAGATTAGTATTGCGAGTCTTTTGAAGATTACCATGATTTCATAAATATGACCCACATCCTCTTAAAACTGCTTTTCTTCAAATATAGGCCCTTAGAGAATATGCACTTTTATAAAACCCACCAAAATACAGAATTAGTAATGGTAGGGGAGCAGGCTACTAAGAAGGAGGGACTTTGGGGTAAACTCCTTTTACTATCCTTATAACTTGTGCTAACTGCTGAATTGCAGGATTTTTTTCTTTCACCTTTCTCTCCTTTTGAAATCTGATAATCTATGGCATATGTACTTGATGATAATAAAAGTACATATTGGCATATCATTGTGGACTCCAAGGTGCCTTGTGCTTCAGATAAAAATATATTGAAGGATTGCTGTCAGTCACCACTGCTGAAGAGCTGCTTTATGTTTAAGGGTCTGATTCCAAAACTGATAAATGAGTAACCATTATTTTTAGTAGCTATTTATCTGAAATCTAATGGAAAAGAGTATCTATGCAAATGAGAGAGCAGTTCCTTCTTCTTGGAAACAGTCAAAAAGGAATGCAGACAACTAATCATTGAAAGCTTCATCAGATATTGGTATCATTTCAAGCTGGCAGGTTGCTTCCTCAAACCATTAGCTTGGCAGTATAAAACATGGTGAGCTTTTTAATAGTGCTAACAGCTGTCATGGCCAAGGATTTTCATGTGTTAGTTCCATTAGCAAAGCATATAAAGAAGGATGCAGTTACACTGGCCTTATAGCTAACTAGGAGAATAACATTTAAGAATTTGGTTGCTATGTCCAGAGTGCTTTTTTGTGCTACTTTTTCCTTGACTGCTGCTCAATTTCAGGCATCAGGTACAGCATTTAATCAAGATGACATTTAAGATGGTACATAGAAGTTTTAACAAAATATTATTATTGAGGAAAGCAACAGAGAACACTTTAGTTGATTTATTTCAAGCAGTAATGCCTCAAATGCCAGTTCACTGCATACTTTTTTTAAGCAGATGCCCTCTGTCAGAGTGTCATTGAATGACTTTGTATTTGCACAAGCAACTGTAATCCATCATGTTTGACTCCTACATCTAAGGAGAAGCATACAGAATAAAAAGTATACAAACATTCTGAGAACCTATATGAATGGATGTGGGCATGTTTAAGTATCCATGCACCTGAATACAGAAAATCACCTTTGCTGGTGGGACAGATCTTCATGATGATAACATGTAATATAAAGACTTTAAGAGGCAGCTGTTTAAAATTACATGCATAGTTCATTTGCTGGATGAACTTTTAGAACAGTATATATCGTAAGACAGTCCTGGTGCCCCAACACTTGGAAAATCAGGAGGGAGTCCCTCTAACTTTGTTAGATTGACTGAGAAATATGAGATTTTATGAAATAGG
This sequence comes from Apteryx rowi, assembly GCF_003343035.1. Taxonomy (NCBI): domain Eukaryota; kingdom Metazoa; phylum Chordata; class Aves; order Apterygiformes; family Apterygidae; genus Apteryx; species Apteryx rowi. The sequence continues at coordinate 90,272 of NW_020447323.1, forward strand.
AGACATCTGGTCAGAATGCTGATTTTCTATGAAAAGTCTCATGACTCTAGAAGCTGTATCTTCCAGTAAGATTCTCTCCCCTATTAAAACACTCTTATGCTGTAAATAAGGTCTTCATGCCTTATTAAATAATCAAGCATTTCATCGGCAATGTGTTTGAGTGTTAGTGTATGCAGAAACTCATACCCTCGCAGTTCCGGTGTAGTAGGTGCAACTAAGCCAGTTCTGTCTCTGGTTGTGCAGGTGCTTAGAGAACCTCTTCAACTGCAGTCAGTTGTAGGGCATCTAAGTGGAAGGTTTTTGCCTTATAAGCCCAGAGACAAGTTGTAGTAAAATAGTACTCAAGAAATAAAAAACTTTAAGTCCTAATATTTTCAGAAGCTAAAAGCTTGTGGTTTTAACACAGCTGCGGGAACTGTTCTTGCTGGCAAGTAGAGTGAGCTGAAGAGTTATCCTTGTCCTATCATCATGCCACTTTGAAGTTTACCTCCTTTCCCAGTACCTTCTCAGGTATTTCATTAGGTTTTCAGAAATTAAATAATCCTCTCAGTCCCTTGCATCTCCTTTCTTCAGCTGCTCCCCAGGGTTTTTGCCTGTTACGTGTATGTGGTGCTCAATGGCTATTTAGTTGTCTCAAATTCTCCTATTCTTTTTTGTGTCCTTTTAGAGGAAAATGTCAGTGAAAGAGTTGTGGTTGGTACTTCTATGCATACAACGGTGGGGCCAGGCCAAAATCTCACATTATCGGGTTTGTCCTAGAGTAGCTGTCTGTTTTAAGCATCAGTACAACTTGTAAGTGACCAATTTCAAATAAGCTGAAACATGCCCCCTGTGTATTTCTATGCAACTGATAGAAACAAACCCAGACTTTTTTTTAATCTAAGAACATGAAATGGTGTACAAAGTTGAATTCACAAATTTGACTATGTGGATACCTGAAATTTCCAGACATTAAAGCCTCTCTAACAACATCAGTTTGGCCTAGTTGCCCATTTTATGAGTAGAAATCTTGCTTGTTTTCTCTCYGTGGAATGGATATGCCAATTTTCAGTTTTCATTCAGCTCCATATGTTTAATGCTTTGCGCAAATCATTTCATTTAACGAGTAAATTTAAAAATGTAATGTGTTAGGAAAACTATTTTGTGAAAATTTCATACTTTGGCATTCTTATTTTCACAGCCATCTTGCTGCCTGGAAACTAGTATTTGCATTTCAATTTTATAGCTCTACAAGGAATGAAGGAACAAATCTGGAGCTATTCAGCTGGAATTGTTTGTTTCCATTGTAGACTTTGCATTTGATCTTTATTCTCTTCTTTATCTCCTCTTTTATCTCTTTACTTACTTTGAACAATACCTTCTTTTCTGCATAAAATATTTTCAAGGACTTTATTTGGAGACTGCATAAATTCTTTCTGGGAAGGCTCATAATGTCTTGTAATTCCTTTAAATCAAAAGTGGTGAATGGGCTTGTGGAGTTCAGGTGTTAGCAATTCCTGTTTCCAGAATAAAGGCAGGCAAGTTTGATGGCAAGGAAATACTCTGTATAATTCTTTTCTCACAGCACACCAAGCTTGTAGTTTTAACATGAGTTGAATATCCTCCTATATTTTTGGGGGGATAAAAGAGGACATACCTGACTTAAGAAAGGAAGGAATCAAAGGGCAGAGTACAACTTGCATGCTATAGGTGTGGTTTTCATTTGGCGTTGTTGTTAATTCTATTAATAGTAATGCAGCTTCCCTTGTTAAAGGTGCGTGAGAGAATCAGATCAGACAAGATCCCATATATTCATCCTCTAAGGATTTAGTATATTCTGTTGAGAGCGAAAAAACCTTCCTTAAAAAAGATCAATTAATAATACATAGGAAGAATAAATAGCCAACAAGTCTAGAGCCAGGAAATTTTGGGAGGGGTCTCTGACATAAATGTGGTGGATGTAGAACTGGCCTGTCACAATATATGAATTCTGTAATGATACTTTATTGTATGAGTATTTTTACTGTATGACTACCCCAGAAGGAGTCACCTGGCATTAACCTGAGTCTTCCCAGAATCTCAGGCAACCATGTCATAGATGACTAGCTCAAGAGAGCCTATGGGCTATCTGATAGACATGCAGCCATGAACCCATGGCCACAAAGCACCTATAGCAAACAGTGTCCCAGAGCAAGCTTAAATGTGAGGCAAAGGCTGCAATCAAATCTTCCACAGGAAGAGAGCGGGAGAGACTGGGGACATCAAAAGTATCCAAAGTTCTTGGAAGAAGAGAGACTTTGTCAAATAAARCAAGATGATACTAAAAAGTGGACTGTTGCCTCCCTGCCCAAGCACGCACATGACAGAGGCGAGCAAAAATACCTCCAATAGTCCCTTTCAGTCTTATCTAGGAGACAAATCCTATCTTCATCCCAAAGCTGATGATTAGTTTAATGCTTGACAGGGTTTAATGCCTCTAGAAGGATTAGTGCATCTCACCTCTATCATATTTTTAACCTTGGACAGTTTGCAGCATTTCAGAGGGAGATGAACCCTGCTAACCTCTCCCTGGCTGCCAAACTGTGCCTCAAGGGGAAAAAAATCTTCCTGACCCTTGCAGCAGCATCCTTAGATTATGTAGTTAATACATGCCATAATAAATGTGATGCAAACAAATGTAAGCAGCATATAGCAGTCAAGAAGAATCCTTTCATATTCCCTAGCTAATAACAGGCTGTAAGGGAAATTGTAAGGACATTTCCAGACCTGGCTGAAATCCCTTCAAGGTTGTTAAGGGGCAATACCCAATTTATTAGATGTAAAGATTCTATCTCTAGGCTCGAGCCACTTACAAACTCTGGTTGCTTTTGCAGCCTGGGCATCCAAAGAACTAACAGTTAACCAAGACTTCCTCCTCCCCATTGCTTTTGCCTCTTGACACAGCATTTACTGGGAAGGTGCTTAGACTTGCCTGGCCTTTTGAATGGGGCTTTCGGGTAGACCTCCAAGCTATCACTGGGAGCAGAAGGGTGCTGGGTAAGGTAGGCATGTGTTCTGCTACTTACTGTAGGATTATTTCCTCTTACATGTTTACTTTCTACTGTAGCAATATTGGTGTTGCAACCAGATAGTGTAGCATGGGATGGGCTAAGGATTTAAATTAAGTTAGATTTGTAGGATCTCTTTAATTAGACTAGTTGACAGTCTTGGAAAAAAACATGCAAACTTTTTATAATCATGCCATGCTCTGAAAGCTTTAAGAATGCTGTCTGGTCACCACATTTTTTTATTAGCTGCAGGCTCCCAAGGGAAAGTGATATCAGTGCTGAGCTTCCTCAGACCTAAACTTGACTAAGGCTCAAGCAAGTGTAGCTGGCAACTGAGAATGGGGAAGTTTATATGGTCTCACTATAGGAGAGAGAGAGAGGCATAAAGACTGAATAACACAAAAAGCACTGTGGGGCATGGTAGGCATAAACCATAGGTCAGCTGGGTATAGGGTAAGATACAGAATTCCAGGGTGAAATCTATACGTAGCCCAAGTTATGCCAAACTAGTTTAAGTGCCATGCTGTGATAATTTGTAAATCTAGGTGCACTCTCAAGTCTTCAGATTTTTTTGTGAGCATAGATTCCTAAAGGAAAAGAAATGTTGCTGCTCTGAAGTCACCCAGAATGAAGAATGGTGACCCTTTTATTTGCATAAATATTGCTGAGGTTTTTGCATCCTTCTCATGGATCCTTACATGCAAATCAAACAACTATTTTACATTTGCTGAAAAAATCTTTAAGTATGAGAAATACTGTAAACAGAATGGAACAGTTACACAGATTTAAAGTGTTTACACCTATGATTTCTGTGTATTTCTTTGAGCAGGGACTACACTTGCTCTATATTTTAACAAAGAGGATATGTTGTATTKTGTCGATAATATTGCCATATTGCTCAAAATGTCTGTTTTACCTGATTGTATCAAAAAGATATTAATGGAAGCATTATTTTTAATGTCTGTGGTTTTTTTAGAATTTATTCTATTTTCTATTTGAAAGGGGTTCACATTTGCAGACAGTAAGAAAACAAAACTTTTTTTTTTGCTTGATTTCTGCCTGGGATATTAAGAAATTAAATGCTATTATAAGCTGCTGTTCTCCCTTTCATGCCTCTCTGTAGAGGAGTGAATCAGGCTATAAATTAGCTCTTTCTCTCTTATGTTGAGTCATTGACTGTATTGCTGCTTTTCATCAGCAGATTGCAGGACAGAAAAAATGCGGTAAAGCTCTGCAGTAGCAGAAGTCACTGGGCATGCTATGGCTAATAGGGCAAGATGGCCTTTGAGCTGTGAAGTCTTGGACCAAGAGCACCTTCCCAGTGAGCCTTCTATGGGGTGGAGCAGGGGTTGCTAGCTGCACTGGTGGATGTATTAAAAAAGAAGAAGGAGGGGGGAAAAAAAGAAGAAAACATCAGGAGGGAAGGAGGTGAAGGGGGAAAAGGAGTCTTTGCTAGCTCCTTCCTGCAAAGGAGTGTTTTCCTGGTCTTTTATAGACAGATGCAGGTGAGCTCTAACTAGCTGGTGCTGACTCAAGGTTGTGTAGCCATGCTGATGTGGCACTGCACCCTGCTTCGAATGGCCCTGCTTTGCAGCAAGAGTTATCAGATCAAAGTGGATGCTGGGTCAGTCTTGCCACCATGGTCTTTGGTTGGCTCAGAGAATGAGCAGAGTGAACGCCACCGAGCACAGCTGAATGCTGCCTGTGTGGCTTGACGGTGCCCGCCTCAGTCACAGGCTTGGGGCAGGAGTTTTGCAAAGCAGCAAAGGCTTATTTGTCTTCTAGTCTCCTCGCTACACTGTGTGAGCCAGCTAGGACCTCTGTTAATACTGCATGCATGATCATAAAACAGGAACATGGTTACTCACAAAAAAAAAAAAAAAATTGTCAGGTGGTAATCATTGCAATATGGAGTACTTTTCCTGGGAAAAAACCTCCTCCGGGAGCTGATCCTGTAGCCTTAACATAACCCTTTTCTCCAAGGGAAGCATTGCACTCAGTGAGATTATAGGTTTTATAAAGATTTTCAAGATTTGGTCCTATTTTATGCTTAAATAGAAAAGGATTAAATATATTTGGAAGTCATGTTCTGCAGAAAATATTATATCACAGTAAGCTGTAAAAAGGCACAAATGTCTAACTATTTAATTCTCTGAGAAGGTCTTTTTGCTAGTTTTTATTAACAAGACATCAACATAAAGAAAACATTTTTCTTCTTCCAGTAAGTTCACATCAAACTCAATAAAACATGCATACACCTGTACATCTGTATCTGCAGACCTGCATCAGTTTGGATTAGGATGGTAAAATCCCCTGGGGAAGACATGAGAAGATACTGCAGGAACAAAGCCAGTCTGAATATGCAGAAATCACTTATAATTCAAGGAGGGAGAATAAAGTCAGGAGATAAATCTGTCTAGAATCAGTTCTTACGAAGAAGTTCTTTATGAAGTTGTTCTGCATGTAGTTATTTATGAACAGGATACGTTATAAAGAATTGCTTTCCCTAAATAAGGTTATGGAGCTTCATTCCCCTCTCCCTCATGTTGTAAACAGGGGTACCAGGCTTTCTGCTTTGTGGAAGAGAAAGAAGATCCTGTCGAGGGTGCTGATATGAAACAGACCTCAGGGTGCACTTGTTTATATCATCCTTCATGGTCCCATTTCACTGAAACAAAGATTTTGCTTCTTTGCATGGGAAGAATTTTGAATCTTTTCTCGGTGGAGCCTTCAAAGTTGGAGGCTGATTTGGCTGGCATTAAAAGATGCCAAGATTTCAGGTGAAATGGAAACTGGTTTCTGTCTAGCTGTATCCTTTTTATCTGTCCTAGATCTATTCATGGAATCTTTTTGGAGCAGAGGAAAAGCAAGAAATCTGTGGGTGATCAGTCCTGCTGAATTAGACTACTGGCTTATGCTGCCCTTTTTCTGTGGGAGGCAGTTTTAAGTCCTGAATGGTTTCTTACATAAACAGCTTACCCTGCAAGGATTCAGAAAAATTCAGATTTCCAGTTGCTTTAGAATTGGTTTATGGAATTTACTGAAATAGCAGATTTTGGGTCCTTGTAGACTCAGTTCAGATGTACATGTTCTCAATACAGTTGAATATCCGTCAGCAGTTCAGGAAATAGGCAATGACATTTTGCAGGTGTGAGATTTTGCACTTATGGAATATATTTGGACATTGAGCCACAGTGGCTTTGAAAACACATATCAAATTTTAGTTGGAAATATGATCTGAAAGTACCAGAATTATTGTACCTGTTCACAGACTATCCCCAGAACATACAAATGAGGGCAAAAAATAACAGCAAGGGAATGTTTRTTCTTTACAAATTAGGGAAATTCCTTAGGGGGGGGAAAAAAAAGGGAAGTCTAATGTGTTGACATTTTTGTGGGACAGCTTAACAGTGTGTTAAATGTTTTCCTTTCAGTTTCTTTCACTGGGCTATAACATGCCATCAGTAATTTCCTGGGTAGGAACTGAAAGTACTGGACATTTTGCTTAAATGGACCACAGCTTACTGGAAAGAAGGGATCAGAACTTTATCATACACTTTTTTTTCTTTCTTTTTGCCCTCCAGCCCTGGAGAAACTGCTTCCACCACATTTGTAGCTGTGAGTTGTCATGACTAGGCTAGCAGAAATTGAGTATAACTCATCCACTTTGAACATGCAGAGATTTCTTGTGAAAGGTAATGCTAGGTTCCTTGTTGTGCTTCAGATTCCTATCTGAAGATCAGATACGGCCAGGAGAGAACAAAAACTCTCTTGCTATAAGGTGGGGATGAGAAGGTCTCACAAGTATTGTCTCTTCCATATATGAATATTCAGCTCCTTATGGGTACTCTGAGATCCATATGTAATCACTTTGTTAAAGAATGACTAAAGAGAGTAGGATTCTTTCAGTCTTGAGAAATAAATTAGGGAGAGAAGATATGATAAAGTCTACAAAATCAAGAGGGACGTGGAGAAAGTAAAATAAATAAATAAATAAATTGCTTACTATCTCTTCTATTACAAGAATGAGCACCAAATTAAACTGGCAAATGTCAGATTCAAGACAAATAAAAGGTTACCATGAGGAACTCCTTGCCACAGGTTGTTGTGGAGGATGTTGTAGATTCTAAATCTTTACTTTGGTCCAAAGGTAATTAGATATATACAAGAATGAAAAACCCATCATTAAGTACAAGAGCAGAACTTACAGTTCAGGAAGTTCATAGTCATCACATTTTTGAGCCTCTTGAATTGAGTGAGTATCCAGGGAAGGATCCCTTTATGCTTGCCCAGTTCTTACACTGCTTCCTACATGTCTACTGTTGGCTGTTGTCACAGACAAGGTACTGGATTAGATGGATTTTGGCCAGCCCTAGTTTGGTCATTTATGTGTAGCTGATGAAGCTGTTCCCCACTCATTTCACTTGGTATACGTTTACAAAAATGGGGACTTCAATCCGCTCAGAAAAGTATCAGACTGCTTAGTAAATTTCTAAGTGAGGATATCCAGTTTGCCAAATTACACTAGCTTTTACACTAGAATATCTCCTAGAAGATGTTACAGCTTTGTATAAAGCTAGAGCAGGCCAAATTCCAGTCTTCTGTTCAGGTGAGCCTGTGAACCTGCTTATTTTTTTCAGCAGACAATTTACCTTGTTTGTGTATAGCAATAGGTTGCTGTTCTGTGCTAAAAGGAACCAAAATAGAGAAGAGAAGGCATTATTCAAAGGGTAAGAAAAGAGGATATGAAGAAGACATTTCAGTTTGTTTGAGTCAGTGTCAGTGCTTTATAGCTTTAGTGACTTTTTTCCACTAGTAGAACTCATCAAAATCAGCATCCTCACTGATATCCTAGGGGGACAGCTGATTTATTTCCATGTTCTTCTCTATCTTTTTAGAAGATCAAACTGGTCTAGGTTATCTGTTTCAAAATTCACTCAGGGCCTGCGAGGGTTGGGGGGCCGCAAATTAAGACCACACACTTACAAGGTTTCCATGACCATTTGTTAACCGTTTGAGCTGTTAGACATTGGTTGTCGTGTGTTCAATATAACTTCTAGAAAGTGAAACTTTTTAAAAAGTGGACTCCAGGTGTGAAGTATTCCCACATCTAAATAGACTTTCTTATTTGAACATACCCTTGGGAAATATAGATACATCTGAAGCTGTGGACACTTGTGACAGTTGATTTACTGGTAGGGGCTCGGGTTTCTAGGTATTCATTTTGTTTCAGACTGGGAGAAGAAAATCTTGAAAACTACTGAAAATGAAGGCCATCAAAATCATTACACTCATGCTTTCAGAAGTTTCCATTGAGTCATTGCTTCAGAATCCCAAGCTTGACAGTAATGAATCATGTTCTGTTACATTCTTGCCCACTGTAATGCAATAAAGGATGATATATATATATATAAAAGCCAAGAATTGTCAGAAATACAGTCCATTGGTTTAGAACAACATTTCAGTGTGACAGCTCTTAAAATCTTATGATAAAAATATGGGCGTGAAGATCAACCAATTTATATATATACATATATATACACAAGCATATGTATGTCTGTATTTATATATTATATATGTATTTTGATAGAGCTGATTGAAAAGCATTGCTGTCACTTAGCAATGCTTCCCTCATTTTTTAAGAAAATATACTCCTGGTTATCATTACTATCATCCATGTACATAACAGAAGTCTCTTATTATTAATAATTGTTAAAAATGTCAAATGATTCATTATAATGATTGTAATGGAGTCATTTACCACTCCATTACAATGCAAGGTCAGGGAGCTGGAAAGGGACAACATGCAAACTTTCTGGGCTGATAAGCCCCCTGATACCCTTTCTCTTTTGTAGAAAGCTACACAGCTGGGCATTTATAATGTTTGGTGATACTTCTCACTTTTCTCTTTGCACCTCATGGACATCCCCAYGACTCCTGTTGCAGCCAGTGGGGGTTCTACTATTTACCTCAAGATATTCAAGATTGGCCTCACAAAGTGAAATAGGATGGAAGACTTGGGTTTGAGTAAGCTTGCATCTGATTCTGAATCAGAACAAAATTGTGATTTGACTGCCCTCGAAATCTGGAATACTTGAGATCTGGATTCTTAGGATGTGATCCTGCTTATCTTTTCTCAAAACAGAATTTCAAGATGGGGTAGGGAAAGACATCAGCATGAGGGAGAGGAAAGGGCCTGGGAGAGAGAAAATACAACAAAAAAAAGGGTGACTTGGGAGGGCTGTCATCTGACAGCCTCATGCTTCCTGGAAATGCCTGGCTCTCTTTGCATGTGGAGGATCATTGGGAATAGCGTGCATGGTTGGTCCAACAGATGCTTCCCACAAGTGTGTCTCCTTTTCTTCAGGTATTCTGTGACTGTCTAGTGACAGTGACATGACTACAGTGTGTGTGTCCAGTAGCTCTACAGTTTGTGCACTGTGGTAGTGTCCTTGATATTAAGATGTCTAGTGCCTGGGTCTGACTATCAACACAGGGCAAATTTCTTAGTGGGGAAAATAGGATGTAACTCAGAAAACTTAAAAAAAAAAAAAAAAACCTTAAATAAAACCCTATCCCTATGACCTTTACAGTGTGATCTTTCTAGCATACATACACAGGTAGTTACTTTCTCTACACCAAAATCAGAAGAGCACTGCACAACTTAGTAGTTTTTCTTCTAATTTCAGCACCTGCTAGGTGACTTTCTAGGATCTGAACAGTCTCCTGCCTCTGCGCCTGCTGAACATTTTAAAGCTTGCAACACTAATTAATTTCACTCTCAGCAATTCAGGAGACCAACAAATGACTGCTTTTTCTGTTAGGGTCCCCAGGAATATGGATCTGTTGCTTTTATGAGGTGCAATATGAACTAATAGTACAAAAGAGAATGGGAAGGCTTTTACTGGACAAAGTCTACTTCCCTTTTGGCAGCAGGATTTCCATTCAAAGTAGCTGTGCGTGTGTGTCATTAACCATCTTAGAGTACATCCAGAGAAGTGGGTGTTCAGTTGTTCTAGTTGTAGTTTTAAGGGCTACTTTTTTCTTTCGGTTAAGAGCTTTCAAATAATAAATAAGAAGGTGATGTTTTTTGTATGGAGAATTAGTAAGTAATAGGCATGGAAAGGCTGGATAGTAAATGCTTAACTATCTCCTGAGAGGATTTAACAAACTCTTTGCAAAGTTATAAGTCCTTCTGGTATTGTTGAGCAGAAAATAGGGGAAGAAGAGACATTCTCTTCCTCTAGGAAGAATATGAAGTGCAAGTTTGCATTATGTTTAAGGAAATTTTATCCTGGGTGTTTGTGGAAATGAATGAGTGCTAGTGTCAGTGCTGGAGGAAATACTGTGGTGGACAGTGGAGGAACTTCATTGACAATATTTTCTGGTTTGCTTTCCTAAGGCAAAGGGGCTTATATGATCATGCCCTTCATAGATGTGTGAGTACAAACACCACCTAGTAACTTTTGAACTCACTCACCTCTGTCAAATTTGACAGAGAAGTGTAAGATACTGAATTCCCAGGAATTTCATAAAAACCAGATGACCAAGTTGATTCTGCTACTGTTTCTCCTTTAAAAAAAAAAAAAAAAAAAAAGCCTCAGCATGCCTTAACCCTTTATTGAATATGAAAGAATAAGAAAGAAATGTTGCAAGTGCCAAGCATGAAAAAAATCCTAAGAGATACTTATGCACTATTAGATATTAGAGAATCAAATGAATAAAAAATCCTGTGATCATTAAACATCCTATTTTAATAAAAGAATTTTCTCACTTGGCAGGAATGAGATAAGGAATTAAGTGCTAGAGGTCAAGGAAGAGAACTAAACTATTAAAAATACCCTAATATGTAAATATGCTTCATGGCTGAAATGAATGAAGTATGAATGGTATTTTTGACTATAAAATGGGTTAAGGGTGGTCTTGCGGCCCCAGGTGCAAAGCCTGCCAAGATGGCACTTTGCTGTTGTAAATGAAGAGCTGAGAGTTTCTGACAGTGCATTCAAACAAGTTTCTGCAAGGAGAGTGACCAGTATGAGAAGTGGGAAGATCAGAAACACAGTGGTCCCTGTTGGAAGGAGGAGATGACTATCAGTCCTCGTTATCGTAACCGTTACAAAACAGGTAAACCATGTTTTCAAGTTTTGTGTGCATGGGTATTTGGTTGTGTTCTGTATAGAGTGGCATATTAAACACAGGCCTTGACCTGGCAGAAATATCAGGAGGACAAACTGGCACTGACCTGAACAGGGTCTGGGCCAGGGCTTTAGGCAGCCCCTCTTGTTCTTTGTGAACCTGACCTCAAGGTACTTGAAAAATACAGATGTCTTACTGTAAAAATTGGCAGCATAATACTGAAGCTCTTCCATGTACATTTTTTGGATTGGATTGGGTTTCAGGCCTGAAATTTGTCAGATTGGTTTCTTTCACCTCTGAAGAAAACGCAGTGATGGTATATGACTGTGAAGGGCTGTGAGCCCTGCTTCAGTGATTTTACCATTTGGCTGAAATTCATCATTCAGTTTTGCTAGAGGCTTGCAGCAGAATGGACTCTGACTGCATAATCATAAACTGTGGGAACACTGATGCCTTTTTACTTCCCCCTCAGTCCTGCCCCCTTCCCTTTCCTCCAACAGACAGACTCTAAAAATCATCCACCATCCCTTTTCCAGTCAGCATTAGAAAGAAATTAGGTGAATCCTGCACTTTGGTCACCTTTTGGCCTAGGAATTGAGGAGATACGTTGTCTCTGTTTAATCCTTCAAATGAATTACTTTGAATGCTTAGATGATAGGTGTGCTAGAATAAAAGCATCTTGGCAAAAACCTGGCAAAGACAGTTACTTTACTGCCTGATTACTTCCATCCATTCTCATTATTTGATTCAGAAGACTTAATCAGAATCCAGAAAGACTCAGAGACTATCCTTTTCATTTGGCTGAAGGCAAAGTTCAGTTTGAATGGTAAAGTTGCATATTCGACAGATTGCAACAACATTGATGAGTTTCAGTACTGTTTCCATGACACAGTGAAAGACCTGCTGTACTCAGCAAAGCAGTGGTTCACTTTTGTTTTACATTGTTAGTTGGCAAATACCAAATGCTTCAAAGCCTTTTGAGTACTAAAATGTTAATGGGAAAAAATAGAATAAAACATCTTCTAAGGTAAAAAATCTTTGGAACGTCCTCAAAGGTGTGCAGTAACAGAAAGGGCTAGTTTTTGAGTAGGAATGAATCAAGGGAATATAAAATTCTTCCTCTTTCCTCTCTTTATGCCACTACCTGGATTGCGGCATAGGGATACTGGTGTGAGAGTGAGCTGTGCACTGCTTACTCTCTGTTAAATGGTGCAGTGGGATAGGGAGAGAAATTAAAATTGTGCTTGTCAAGGCTGTTTCTCAAACACTGTATCTTCCAGCCTAGTCTGGCTGTGAGACCCTGGAAAGTCCTTGCTGCTCCTTCAGGCTTGTGCATGGCTGGTGCAAACAGGTGAATATTATTTCTTTAACTTCTTTAGCCACAGCTAAGGTTGTTGATGAAGAGTTCACAGAGGATGACTACTCCTTTTTYCTCTTTTTTAAAGATTATATTAGCTTTGTTTCTCCTTCTCTGTCACACACTTTTATGAACTCAGCTCTGCTCTGAACACATTTTAATAGAGCTGCAGTAGCCCTCCTGATGCTAAGACAGGATGAAGACAGCACACAGAAAGCTATTCAGAAAGTTATTATTATCCCAGAGATCCTATTGTGTAAGGTTATATGTACCAAAAGTTGAAAGGCAACTTTTTCTTCTTTATTCAAGCAAGTGATCAGAAAAAAAAAAAAAATCTTCCAGCTTCAGTGGATCCCAAATGTGAATTTGATATTTATTGTGGTTGGTAGAAGTCTTCAGTATGTGCTTAAGTCTGGTTTTAAGAAAGTCTGATCCAGTCTTCACTGCAGTTTGTGGTATCTGGATCAAGTCCTAAATTTTTGTTTGGTTAGTTTTTGTATAGAAAATTTTAAAAGTATTTATGAATGCTTCACATCTGAAGTCTTAACAAGAATAAGAAAAGAAAGTGATGCTCAGTGTTGTGTCTGGAGTGGTAGGTCATCTTTAAACTTTAAAAAGTGTATGCTGTTGCAGAACTATTCTTAATACTGTCTTCACATTACACGGACTAAAGCCAAGATTTTTGTAGTCCAAGTTTTCTTTCCCCTATCACAGAAGATAAACAAGACTAGGATGTTTCATATGTGGACGTTTTGCATTAGTCTTGTTCATAAAGTGGAAATACTGGCCTCTCCAAAATGTTATTAGAAAAAACATTGTCTCAAATGGCACATTCTGTCAAACACAGATATGTGCTAGTTATGTGTCCATCCTCACAAGAACTTAAAAAACTTAACTGTAGCTTTATAATGCCTATAGAAACTAAAATAAATCTGGCCTATTTAGCAATCATAAGAGAGTGAGAAGGTAGCATGAAAGGAACAGAGGTGTGCATTAGTGGGAAACTTATGGTAATAGCAAGTTATACCTCTTTACACTTATGAAAAAGTTGGAAGGTAGTAGCAGTCACAAGAAGTTGCACATCATTAATTTCTTCTGTACTGTACTAGAACTCCTTGCACTGAGTTGGTTCTAAGGGAATCAACCACAGGAAAACCAGCACGCAGTTTCTCAAGTTGCAAATTGCATGGATTCCCTGGTGTGTAAATATTTTTCATCAGTAGTTGATTATTAGTAATTGTTGTAATTGTTTTAGCATCTACTCAATACTTATGGGGTCAGATTTAGTAGCTTCGTTGTTGTGCATTAAATTTAGTGTATAGTTTCCAAAGGGAAAGCTGGATGCAGTGAGGGTTAAGGGAAGTAGACGTGATTAATGTGATTACCTGTCTGGGATCTGAGGAAGAGATTTTGACAAGTAGAAAGCAGATCACTTTGAAGAGAAGATAAAGTGAATTAGAAACTAGAAAGTGGGTTGTTGTAGACAGGCTTGCAAAAAGAGATGGGTATTGGCGGCTGGAAGACAAGAGGAGACAGATAGATGCCTTGGAGAAAAGACAGCTAGGAGGAAAGTCAGATGATACTGGAGAAAAAGAGGGGACAGGTAAATGGCAGTTAGAAACGTCCCATCAGGAGGAGATGTCAGAAAAGTAAAGCTTTTCAGTCAGAGTGGGATATAAGCATGGTTTAGAACTTGGCCTTACTGCTTTCTGTATTAGCTGAGTATTGCTTTCTGTATTAGCTACTAGCTCTGCTTATATGACTGCTTAGCTTGCAGGATGCAGTTTAAATCCCCCTAAATTTACATATAATCTGCATATTGAAATCCAGCACTTGAGCTCTAACCTTCTTGGGTTATTGGACTAGCACTCAACCTTGTGGATGTGCCGCATCATGTAGTGCCTCATGGACACAGAAAGCAACCAACAGCCAAGAAGGCACATCTCCTGATCATGGTTTGAAATGACAGCTGTCATTTCATTTCTCACAAGCAATGGGTTAAACGCTTGTAGGGAAACCTCATCACCCCTCTCCCCAAACTTGGGGGCAAAGCCCATAGTGAGTAAAAGTAGTTGCAAGTAGTGTGTTCATAACTCAATTTCTACAACAGAGTTGCCGGTTAGTTTTTTTGAAGGTCTGTTATTTTAAATGATACTTTATATGTTTGTTTATATTTGACTTCTGTTTTTAAAGGACCATCAGGAAACTTGTGAGCAGTTTACTGTGGGGATAGAAGAAGGAGGGAAGTGAATTTGCTAATACTAGGATGTCACCTGATGTCTGAATGGGGCTGCTGCACAGTGCAGTGTAAGATTTGGACACAGATTTGTGATATTTGAGTCTCAGGCTTGAGTTCAATTGCTTGAAGGCATGTATAGACAACATCACTCTACTCCATGCTATTCTGTGGAGTCTGGTCTAAAATACCTAAATATCTATTGGTTAGAGGGCTCAGAAGTAAGGTCAAAGATAAAAACAAAAGTCTGGCAGAGGTGAAGTGTATGAGTTGCTGCAGAACCTCTGTYATACTTGTCTTTAAATCCAAATAATCTGACCTTGTAATGATAGTACTTCTGTGAAGTACTAAGTAATTTAGCGAAGAATAATTGGATTTTGCTGGAAGTGACTAACTTTATTAAGTTAGTTTAACAATCTAGATTTCAAATGTAGGGTTTTTAAAAGCTTCTAAGGAACTTAGATGTTCAGATCCCATTGAAATTCAGTGGTACATAGTGTTTGCCATCAAAAATACTACCCAGAGAAATCAACATCCCAAAGTATTGATACTGAAAAGAGAATTCAAACATTTCCATATGGTTACTATTTTAAAATTAAAATGATGTGTGTCTCAACTATTCACTTGGAATATATTTTGCCTATTACCCTTAACTCCAAAGGAAAAAAAATTAAATGATTCCATGAAAACAGGTTCAAAAAACTTAATTTCCATCATGTCTGCCTGGGACTTTGCTTCAGCATTCTGTAATGACTTACTAGGGTGAGCAGAGCTC
The DNA here is from genome assembly GCF_003343035.1 of Apteryx rowi. NCBI lineage: Eukaryota > Metazoa > Chordata > Aves > Apterygiformes > Apterygidae > Apteryx > Apteryx rowi. The sequence goes on from NW_020447323.1 coordinate 105,802, forward strand.
CCAGCAGCTGCACGTAGAGTTTCAGTGCATATTTGAGCTTGTGTGTCCTGCGGTCTGACAGTTGTCCTGGACAGCAGAACAGTCTTTCTCATGAGGATTAATCCAAAGAAGGGACAGTATTTAAAAATAAGACTAAGCTTTGTTCCTCCTGTTTTAAAAGTTTTGGTTAATTTCAGAATTTATTCTTCATAGGTACCAGTGGGAGCTGCTATACTTTAAAGCCAGTAACTGTTGACGCTAGATGCAGTCATAACTATGGTGCTTTCACAACTTCTGTTTATTAAAATAGTTTTCTTTTCTGGAACAGAGATTCTCTGTCCTGCTATTGCTATGTTGTTTTCTGTATTGGAAATCCAGGTTCAAAGCATGCTTTTCTGATATTTACGACAGCTCTACCATTCTGCAGGATAAAAACAAATAAACAATGTGTTTTCTGTTTTGTTTTGTTTTTTTGTTAGTGATACAGTGCGAATGCATGAGCAAATACACAATAAAAAGTAAACTAAATGTTTTTGTTGGCACAACAGTCTGAGAAAAATATTCTAAGACTTAAAATTTGGTTGTCTGTCAAGAAAACCTGAATTTCCATTTTGCAGTTACACTTGCACTCAAAGTCATTGCAATGATGTGTAGCAATTGCAATTGTTTATTAGGATTTCATTGGAAATGCTATTTTACATAAGTCCATGCAGCTCAGCAGAGAAGTTCTTTGGAAAAAAATAAAAGCCCGCTGCTCTTAAAACTGCATGTTTATTACACCTCATTAAGCTGAGATCAGAATGGGCATGCCCTTTGAAGGGCTGCATTTTCTGGCATCTGAATTTTGGGCATGACTGATGGGAATCCAGTCACCAGGGAGTGCAGGGCACAGGTGTGCACAGAACTGCACTTCTGTAAAAGTAAGTGATGCAGCTTCCTACAGGTTCACCTGCTGGTTTAGGCATGCTTAGGCAAACCTTTGTAACGATCTGAAAAGAAGGAGCTATGACTCTTTCTCCATTTGTTGCTTTTTTTTCTGCTTCTCTGAGGAAAAGTCTTCTGAGTCTGTTTTTAAATAGAGATAGGGTAAAGCCAAACCTGAGCAGCTGTGTTCCTATGGACATTTTCGTTTAGAGTAGTTGTGTGATTTTGAAGAAAATCTCTGTTGGTTTCTGTTCCATGTGTATCAGTTCGGTTTGCAGAGTGGTTTTGGTATGCGCTGGTCAAAGTGCTCTCTTCAAGGCTGYTCCCCTGTGCTTAATTGAGACACCAGGCTGTGAACTAGTGCGTGGTCCACCTGCCACAAGGTGCTCGAACCTGCATGGAACAGTTCTTCTGAAAGCTTCAAACCATGGTTGTAGTGGGCATGTGCAGACCCAGCTAAACTAACCTAGACTAAATCTAATTTAAAGTAAATCCCATGAGCCGAATATGGAGATGTGAGGGGTCTTAGCAGTAACTGCTTTAATCTACCAGTTTGCTCCCATTGTGCTGAATTTCTCATTAGTGCAGACATAGCCAATGAAGATTTGTATTTGGATCTAGGTTTGCAGCTCCCGCTTCAATCTGCGGCTCCAGCTTCACTCCAAACTGTGAAACCTCCAGCAGTGGCCATACGCAGCTCTGGTACTTCAGGCTCCTGAGTGTTAATTTCCAGTCTGTTGGCTGAACCTATAGTAAAGTTAGGASGCCTAGTCTGGATCTAGAGTTTCTGTTTTTGGTGCCTCTTTTTAAATGTAGGCCACTAGGAAAAACACCTGTAGAGACTCAATGATGCTGAAAGCTGTCCAGTAAATTGCCGCCTTCAACTATATTCTGTTTTATTGGTCTCTAACACCAATGCTCAGAGCTATGGTTAAGTTTTTAATCTGCCTGTAGCATAAGATCTCCACTTTAGGTGAGTTTCCCAAGATTATATTTCATTTGCTCTGTCTGGTGTATTACCCAGTTCCTCAGCTGAGTCTTTAAGTCTGTGGTCCTAAGATTCATGTTAAAGCAGATGAAGGTATAAGACCAGAAGGCTGCAGTGTTGTGGTCTTTAATCTTCTTACTCATTCCTTGATGTTTTATTGAGTGCTGCAATCTTTCACCTGCAAAACGACAAGAAATTCTGTGATGAAAAAGAGCATGTTAACGTTTTGAAGATCACAGTCTGACTTATTGTGAGTTTGCACTTTGAGTTTTCCAGTTAATGGTGTGGAAAAGGGGAAAAAATAAAAACCTTTGTAGGTTTGAGTGAATAAGTGGCTGAATGATCTTTTCTATCAGCAGTATAATGTGAGGCATAAGATTCGCTCAGAGAAAAGTCTTCTTCATTTGATACTTTTTGCTAATTGGAGGGGCTGTGCTAATTGGAGGGGCTGTGCATGGTTAGGTCAAGCTTGCCTTTTAGGACTAAAAAGAGCAACACAATCCTTCAAATATCTAGGCTGTGATCAGAAGGTGTTACAGCAAAGCAATAATGGAGTGTGAAACAGCTGGAGGAGCAGAGTGAAGCTTAYCAGGATGTCAAAAAATGCGTTACAAGAGGCCCTTATAATGAAGATGGAAGGAGCTGTAGTGTTACAATCTTTGCTTTCTCTGTCTTCTAATATTATTTTAGAGAGGATGCCAGCCCAGCTGGGAATTTTAACAAAATTGTAATCTGAAGTGGTGTGTACCTCCCTTAACTTACCTAGTGCCACAGGCAATTTTGTCAGCTTGACACTTGTTCTTGAAGTGCCTGTGCTGATTAAAACAACTCAACAGAACTCCTTCCCAAATTGAAGAATAATCTTTCAATAAAGTCAGCTTAAAATGGAGCAAAAGTTAGCCATTTTGCATTCCTGCAGTTGGATATCAACACTTTGGAAGGGAGTGAAAGAGCAACCTGTCTGACCGAGTGCATTTAGGGCAATGGCAGAGCTGTTAGAAGCAGAAACTGTGTAGAAAATATAAATTTGATGAGAGTCATCCCTTGATGGTGCCTGTCTGAGTCAGGAAAAACTCTGTAATATAATAGAGGTCAGGCATTTGACAAAACCCACCCCTCCCTTCAGGATACCATTAGCTGCCTTTGGTTATGGCTCAGTCTTTGCTTCTCCATTTATATGAACTGTATAAATTGCCTGATATTCTTCACAGAGTGCATCGCCTGTGCATTCCCCATAAGTGGGAATCGCAGCCTTCCAGCAGGGTGTGATGGGGACTCTCACTTTAAAGGCTTCAGTGCCACGGCTTGGTGAAAAGGGCAGGAGGATCTGCCTGTTTTTGGAGGTAGTTCTGTGTCTAGTCTAGCTAGAAAGATTGCATAATGAATTTATGAGCTGTGTTTAAATTTAAAAAAGGAGTGACTGACAAATGACTGGTTTTCTTTCAAAACAGGAGATGGGTAGAGATTGGGATGCAGACTAAATGTGATTAAGAAGCTTCTCACCATAACCAGAGTTACACAGAAAGTTCGGGTTTTGGACTGACTTGACTCAAATTGAGTGCAGTGATGGGTAGAAAAACACGATGTTTGAGTTGGATCTATTTTAATTTCAAGACAAAATGAGATATTTTTGCTTCCTTTTCACTGCCCACCATTTGTTACACACATTTGTGGCATTGCACAAAATGACATTTTAATATACTGGTAGTGGATAGCATTTTTGAAAAGTGCTTATGGCTGGAACCATTTGGAAAATTACATTTCGTATACTTAACTATATAAATAGATGTATGGATCTTGCTGTAGGAAATGTTCTGATATAGTAGTTAGAATTCTGATTTAAATCTGGGGTAGGTACCCAACAGAAGCAAGTAAAAATAACCTTCCTATCCCAAAGAATGCACTTAACTAATACAAAAGGCTAGGGACATGAAGAAGAAATTTAAAAGGGCTTATTTGATCAGGTGTAAGCTGATAGTATTTCCAGGAACATACTTGTTTATATTTTTCTTCACTTCTGAAAGAGAACAGCAAGATTTCTAAGTGGAAATATCAGAAATTTTTATTGCTAGCAAGTGAGACAAAACAAATGGATTCTAGTTAGCTGCACTAAATGGGTAATACACTGAAGTATGAATATTCCATTTGATAAAAGGAAAGTTATCAAAAGTCAAATAAGGAGTGGATATATTCTAATAATGGATCTCTTGAAGTGAAAATTTGGTATGGAATATACTTTGCATGTACACTGATATTTTTGGTGTAGGTGTTCTGTTAAAAGGGCAACATCATTGATTCCTTTCAAYGGAATGCCATTAGTACCATCAGCTTGTATGTGGAACTGGTATATTTATTATTTTTAGAATGACACATCTATATTTCTCTCAATCTCTCTTTAAATATACAAGCTATGACTACTTCAGCAGCTGAGACTGAAGAACTAAGTACTCAAAAATTGCAAATGAAAGTAGAAATACAAGAAAAAAATGGATAATATAGTACATGTGTATCATGGGATATTTGTGGCTGGCATAAATGATTTCAGTCCCATTGATGTCAAAGGTTGCCTGATAAAGGCTTGTTCAGCATAACCTGGGGAACTTATTACATACCTAAAAGTGGGCAAAGGCCCAAAGGAGTTAGGCAAGTAGTGCCTGACAAGTAACCATAAAAGCTTTCTGTCACATCACACATCAAGTATTCTATATTTGCTATGTGTGAAAAGCTTTTTTAGAGATGATCAGATATTGAGGGTGAAAGTATATAGCTCTGGGACCATTGTATGAAAGCTAGGCTCTTTAGCCGTCATGAACACAAATGTACTGAGTCTCAATAAAGAAATGAATACCTTTAGAACTAACCCAAAATAACATTTCCTTCCAAAAATGTCACAATTTTAAAGTCCCATATCTCAGAACTCTATCAGGCTAGGAACATGAGAATTATGTCTTTGGAAATGAATTTGTTCACGTGTTCTTACCAATAGAACACAGCCCCAGCAGCTCCCATTTTGTTTTAAGGTGTGAGAGAGTTTTAGGTGCAAAAAAGCCTTTTTAGGACAGTTTTGACTCATGCAAAGTCAAAAAGAAAGAAGTAATCTGCTGATAGTCTTTATAATTTTTGTTATAAAATAATACATATTATAAAAAGTAATAGGAACACAGGCTAATATGTTTAAAAGTGCCACATGATTTAGAAATCTATCACTGCATTCAAAAAATAAGTTAGGTATCCAGCAGCCCCTCCAGGGACCTACTTCCAAAAGGTAGAAAGTGGCATACTGCAACAACAGGGACTGATAGCTCCTTGTGAACATACTTTTCTACCTTCATAGCCTGTTGTCTTTGTAGCCTGTCACCTCTGCCCTTCTGACCTGGGTGCTCTGGTGCAGTTGCACCATTTGATCTTCTCCTTTCTGCTCCTTGCCTTCCTCCAGCAGTTCTAATCCCAAGGGACATCAGGCATCTCAAGACGCCCATGAGTGTGTTTGCAATGTGGAACGCAATGGGTGTCCAAATGAACAGGCTTAGGCACCAAAGGGAAATCTGGTGTGGGCACTGGGACCTCTGCACAGGTTAACCTGTCCTGCCTGGATGTCTGGGTTTGTTGTCTGTGAGTTACTTTGGAAGGGAAGCCTTTCTCTTCCACTCCCTCTGCCTGCAGATGTATTTTCAGTTATGAACAGACCTGGCTTCTCAGCACTGTAGACATTCAGTTTTGTGGTGGCAATGGGATAGGCTGTAAGCATAGTAGAGAGGGGAGAGACAGGAAGGAGTCAATGTGGATTTAAGTAAGTGATGAAGGGAGCCTGGAAAGTGTTAGCAGGGCTGTGGGGAGGAGGAGGAGCATGGAGGATCTAGTGAGGGTAGAATACCTGGGAGGCTGAATGGACTCGGAGGTGATTTGAAGGACTTTGGGAAACCAAAAAGTATCAATAAAAATCTGGGAATCAGGGAAAGCTTTTTGAGTTTTAGAGGGGGTTGACTGGAGTGGGAGCCTATACCTTGAGCCAGTCACAGTTATGAAAAATAATGGCAAAAATCAATATTAATACTAAATATTTCTTTAACAAAATCTCTCCAGGGACAGAGAGAAAGATAAACTGTATTCAGACTAGCTGTGAACACAGTTTATGGGCTCTAATTCTTTGTAATTCTTCTGAAGCACCAAATGAATGAATGGTATTTTGGTAGTTCTCCCTAGTGACTGACCTGCTATTAATTGGCTCTATTCACCTCCCACAGTGATAAAGTCTGGAAAGGGTTGGTAAAAGGCCCAGTTATCTTACTCATCTGTGGTGATCAGGCAGAAACAGCTGCTTTAAAAAACAAGAGCAAAAGTTGAAGCTAAAACAGAATGTAGGGTAATTTCAGAAAGAGGAATGTGAGGGTGAAGCATGCTGTGCATAAGAAGCAGTAAGGGAGAGGAAGGAACAGTTTTCTTATCATGCCAAACCTTGCTTGACTTTCGTTTATGTGGTCTGGATATCGGTGGTGTTTCGAGGTCCTATGTCTGCGTGCTGGCAAAATGTCATTTTTATAAGTATTTCTCTTTATTCTAGTCTTACATGTGGTGGGGGATAGCTGGGATGTCTTCAGCAGAGAATGATAAGGCAGTAGCAGCAGAAAAATAGCTGTGCTGGACCTGACCCCATGTAAACCTGTGGATGCTCATTACAGATGGGTAAAGCTTGCTTTTGACCCCAAATGGGGGAAAACCCGACATCTTCCAAAACATGTGTGATCTGGAGCTGGTCCAGGTAGGCACCAAGTTGAATATGCAGCAGCAAGTTAAAGACGGTCAGCCACCTCATGGGCTGTATTAGCAAGAGGGAAGCCAGCAGGCTGAAGATAATGATTATTCCTCTCTATCTGGCACTTGTGAGACCACAGTAGTGTCTGCAGTTTGGGGTTTCCTAATACAGGAAAGACACTGATGTGCTGGAGCAAGTCCAGTGAAGGGCTACCAAGCTAATCCAGGCACAGGAGCATATGGCATGTGAGGAGAGGCTGAGAGACCTGAGTTTTTTCAGCCTTAAGAAGAGAAGGCAAAGGGGAGATGTTGGTGCTGACTTCAGCTGCCTAATGAGAAGGTATAGAGAATACAGAGCCAGATTCTTCTTGGGGGTATGTAGTAACAGGACAAGAAGCAACTGATTTAAGTTGCAACACAGCAAATTCTAATTAGGTGTTAAGGATTGCTTTTTACCATGATAGTGGTAAAAACACTGAAACAAGGGCCCAGAGAGGCTGTGCAGTCTCTGTCCTTGGAGATTTAAAAAACTTACCTTGCAAAGGCCCCTGAGCAATCTGACCTTACTGGCCATGCTTTGAATAGGGTGCTGGACTGGGTGGCCTCCAGAGGTCATATCCATTCTATGATATATTATTGCTAGAGGCCAGTACTCTCTGGCCAGGTTCTTTTAGATATTCCACATATGGAGAGTGTAATGTTTAATATTAATGTTTACTTTGAAGATATTTGGTGTTACATGGATTTGTGATTTAGCAAAGTGATACAGCAATATACTAAAATCACAATCCAGGTGTATACACTAGGCAAAATATAGCAATTGCAATATACAGTTCAGTCACAATACCAGTGGGATCCCCATTGCTGGTCTCTATAATATGCTCACCGTCAGGACGCTGGGCGTCCCCAGCTGCCAGGAAGGAATACGTGGGTTGAAGCCAGCTCAAGCCCGTTGCTCTCTTCGAAATTCTTTTGGTAGTTGTTCAGGTTTTATACTCCATGTTGGGCTGAGCCATATATACACTTCCCCCCATGTTGGTCTGGCTAATCTCAGGGAGACATTCACATGCTTTTGATAAACTCAGGAAGAAACATTTATACCAGTTGATCCACTCAACAGATAGAGCTGCTTATCTAAAACAAAGGTCACCCTCTGGTCCCCTTTGTGTTGAGATAGTCAGCTCTCTGTGCAACAGCTGTGGTTAATGAGTCACAGCCTACATTATTGCTGAGCTTCACGGGCACCTCACCCTTGCCCATCTCCTCTGAGCCTTCTTCCACTGTAGGGGGTTATTGGTCAGTCACAATTATTCTGTGATGCTATGCACCAGTGCAAATCCTATTCTAGCACTGCACAAGTCAACAGTGAGATGCACTGTCTTTCACTAACTTAGGGACATTTCTTAAGCAAGTCTATTTCAGAGGATAATGGAGCTATTAGAAACAAACAGTGTTTCTTTATAAAGAACTAATATTGCCAGGCAAACTAGGTTACACTCCTAGATAAAACTATAAAATGAGAAGCTGGAGGGAAGACAGGGAATGATATATTATAGCTGTACAATATTTGKTTTTTAGTGCAGCACTTGATACAATGTCTTATAAAGTGATAACTACTTGATTAATTTAAATTAGGAGGGATATCTGTTGGAGATCTGAATACTCTCACTTGGATCAGAAGCTTCCTCAGGGATTGGGAATAAAGGTAAGGATTGTTTTCACTACAGCTAGGCCTGTATAAGATGCATAAAATTAGTTCTGTTCTTTATAACTTACTTATTACTATGAAAAGAGATGATGTTACAGTAATAATTGTTCTGGTGATGAAACCTGGCCCTGGAGCAGAATTGAATTTTTCCTGTCAAACACATATTGATGTATGTGTTTTGTGTGTGTGTGCATGTGTGTGTGCACGTGTGTGTGTGTGTATTCCTGGTATCATAATGTTTTCAGTAAATTCTCTCCATTAATTACCTCAGAATTGGTGTTAATTACCTCAGAATTGGTGTAAGCACATGCTAATGGCATTAACAGATAACATCAAATTCAAGGGAATTGCACACACCACTGAAGGTAGGAGGGGGAGTCCAAAATGAGCTAATAAAGACATTAACAATATGATACTTCATTTGGAAAAATCTATGCAAGGGTTTGAGGAAATGCAATCCAAAGCTCAGATAATCAATGGGAGGTGATGTGAGGGAGGTTGAAAGTGCTTCTGGTCTTAACAGAAAGCAAAGGTTTTTGTGGTGTATTGGAGATCAGCTTTTAGAATATGCATGTATGTTCACAAACAAATGAAATGATGGCAGAAGAATATGCTTTTTCTGGACAGCATAACTACAGTGAGAACACTCCTCTGTTTCCAGAGAGTGTGTGGTGGGTTTTGGAGTCCCAGCCTCTTACTGATTTTCCTTCTCCGGTTGTTCTTGCGTCCTTACTTTTGTATTTCTCCATTAAATTCCTTCTTACATGTTGATAATTGTCTAGTGCTGAACTGAACCTCTTTTACACCTGTTACAGATGGACAGCCATGATACTACATAAAACTACATTTGAGGAAGGCAGGTGAAACTTTAACTGGGAAACTTGAGGCATGCAAGTTACAAGTTCATGTGAGAAGTACTAGGGGAAAGCCGGCAGACTTTGATTATGTAGAAAGTCTGATTAGGAGATTGATGTGTTAGTTTTGCTGAACTACCACGCTAGAGTAACAAGTTTAGAGAGTAAGTGATGAATGCCTATCTCCATGTCACACATGCCATCTAAATATTTAGTGTCTCTCTTAAACTAATCAAACAAAAGTTTTCAGTTGTTTTAATGAGACCCAAGCTTTTAATGTGTCACAAAGCTCTCTCACTGTGGTTCTGGGTGGAGGGTATCTTCTATGCCTGCTGAGAGTCAAGTGATGTTAATGTTCTACAGTGCCCTTGAATGTGTCAGTGCAGACCAATGAAGAGACCTTCTTGCACAGAATTGCCTTAGGTATGAGATAAATATAGCTGTGAAAAAAATTAAGAGAAAATTTTACATGTTCATCTCAGAAGGACCCTTTAAGGTTTATGGAGGTTGTGATTCAAGCATCTGCACTTCTCCAGCCAAATAGCAGGATGTCTTTAGAGATGTCAGAGTCATCTAATGAAAATGTCTGCTTTGGTAGTTGGGAGATTGGCCAATTAGTATATCTGCAACTTTTAGAGAAACAAGAGTGTTATTAATCACCAGAAGAACTGTTTTCTTCTGTAGAAGGTGCCTGGCTGTGGATGGATATCTGCCATGGGGATTTCTTTTTTCCCCCCTCTGTGCGGTTGTTTGACCTTGGCTTTTAGATAACTTCAAAAAGAATTTMTTTTCTCTCTTTCCCTTAGAAACCATTGCTGTTCAGCTTGGATGCTGTACTGGCATTAGTTTGCAGTGAGGAGCACAGATGTTCTAAGAAGGGATGAAAAAAAGAAGCAATAGAGGTAAAAGCTTTTAGTAGTGCTAAGTTTCCCCTGTCAGATTATTGAGGTTAAGAATGGTGAGTCTTAATTGTGCTGTATTATTGAAGAGATGCTTCTCTGCTCTGAAGAGGTTAGTCAGCTCTGCGGTCTTTCTCCACAGAGGGCTCTTCAGTGCTTGAGAATCTTTACTGTGAGCCTCTTCAGCCTTTAGAGTGATTAAACTTTCTTTGTACCTCTTGAAGAGGAAAAGCTGAAGTGTGATATAGAGTGAAAAGGAGCTTTTATTTTTAGGAGGCTTCTTATGTGAAAATTGGCATGACATAATACCATTCAATTTGTACTTATTTGGCCTCCTTTACGATAATATTTAGGCCCTCATAATTTCTAATTTATCTCCTCAAGCCTCAAGGCACAGGAAAATCACTCAGAAAAGTCACATATGAAATTTCTGGCGAGGCACAGACTCCAAAACTTGAGGTCGARTTTCTCATTTCCTACCACGCATCAGAGAACATGAGATTACCAATTGTCACCCTCTGTAGTTTCCTGTCACCTGCATGCATTTTCTCCTTTGCCATGAGTGAGTATGCTTTAAATATGACATAGAAGGGTTTGTCAAAGAAAGCAACTGAAAAATCAGAATGCTGCTGTTTTAGATGTTTTGAATATAATTTGATTTTGTAACTGTGCTTAAGCTAATTAATACTTATGTAAGCCCAACTGATGACAATAAACCACATGTATTACATGGGATATCCACCTAATAAATTCTTTGCTGTGACGGGGACCTGGGACACTAGTGATGCTTTTTTCTTAATCTTTTGTCATTGCCCATAATATTTATCGTTTTGGTCTTTTATTACTAAGAGTAAAATTTTCTGTAGGAAGTTAAAAGCGTTCATGGTCATTAGGGTGCCTGGGGAATGCATACTTTGTGGTCCCTTACAGCCTAACATTTTCCAGCTGTATTCCTATGCATGTGCACTGCAGGAGCAAATTTAGAAAATAAACAAACCTGTCAGTCCTGGCTATACCTTTTGCCTAGGTAAATGCATTTACAGTTGACAATGGAGCTTAATTTCAGGCTATACCTGTATATTACAATCAAACACTGGACTAGGGTAAGGCTTCCTAACAAGAAAAGCAATTCACTTTACAGATGAATATCTTTTTCTAAATTAGAATTACATCATTATGGTTATGAAACTGTAAACAGCAGTGCAATCTGTGTTCATCTCCACAATCCGAAAGTAATGATGTGACTGAAAGGAATACTTCAGAGTGAGGGGGCAAATATTTAAGACCTGTCTGAATGAGACTGCTTTATGCCTGGGTGTTTTGGCAGGGCTGTTCCAAGATTTTGCTAGGAAAATTAGCTGACCTGTTTTTAGAAACCATTTTAAAATGTACTGCACCACAGCAGACTGCATATGCAATAACATTAATTGCTACTGCTGAGAAGTGGCTTACAAATGAATAAAAATATATGTGTCAGTGCAGCACTAACAAACCCTTCTTATTTAAAAATAAATAAATAAAATTACTGGGAAAGTTAGATAGCTGCTATGCGACTAACTCTTTCCTGCCTTTCCTCTGAGCTTTTAAACACATTTGAAGGTGTGGTTGGTTTCCCGACTTTTAGGAAAAGCAGCTATTGATAAACCTGACAACAGGCTAATATCTGAGCAAAGTTTACCAACCAAATTTAACATTTGTTATCTAGAGAGAGGGAGCACTATTCTGTGTGTTTTTGATGCCTAGATATGATAGACTTTCAAAGAGGAAGACAGAAATTAGAAGAGACAAATATAACTTAATTTCCAACCAGCTGATTATTTAAGGTAATGCTGGAATCCAGAGGGTAAATGGCGTGTTCTTAAACTTGTATAAATCCAGCAATAAAAGACTAAGGAAAACTCTCCACGCAGTGCAGAGAACTGAACTGTGTTTTCCCAGACAATGGGAATCCTTCTCCCTCCAGGTCCTGCCTGGTATTTCAGTTCATTTGAGTTCTCTGCTTATATGAAATATATTGAGAGATATGCCTTCTAAGAGACTGACTTTTCTGTTAGACTTCTGTCTTGTGTATACTGAGGCATGACCTAGTGCACAGCACTCACCATTTATTTTTTTTTTATTTTATTTTTTAATATATAAACTCAGGTAGAAGGTAGGGATGAGAGGGAATATTACCACCAGAATTTTCAGTATGAAAATCCTTCACTAAGCTGCACCTCACTTTGGAAGTGAGAGTTTTAAGAAGAGGTGTCAATGATGCCTATCATATAGAAAGACTGGCCATCTTTATCAGTCCTGGATTCTGCTCTGGGGCTAGACATCCGGAAGTTGAGCAGTGCAAAATCCTTCAGACACCAAATCCTTTCTTGAGCCTGGCCAAGTCATTTTCTCTTAAAAACTTACTGCTTTAGCCAAAGTTTCACACCTTCATTAAACCATAAAATATATTTTTCCCTCCAGACAGTACACGGATTCTTAGTATGTCCATATAAATTGAAATCTTTGTTCATTTGCAATTAAATTGGCATTGCTCTTAAAGATCTACTTTAATCTATCCCAACCACCTATTGCAAGTCAAGTACTTTGTAGTTTGATTTTGTTATTATACCATGTTCAAAAATAGCAACTGCATGGCTTGATCTTATACTAATTAAAGCCTTAGACCTTTTTATTGCTAATTCAAATATAATAGAAAAATACAGTAATTAGTGCTTTATTGGTTGTGTAATTTAAAATTATGTAAATTACATAGCTACTAAACTACTGTGAATGGAATCTATGGCCAATTTCATTTTAACTAGCACACAACTAGTTCATTATATATAAGAATGTTTGAAATACGTAATCTGAAGTATCACTAAACCTTAGGAACTCCTCTGTGTCAGAAATTTTTGAATCTGAAAATGAAGTACAAATTTTTATGTTTCCTATGGAAAATGCTTAGGTATAAATGAAGCTAGATAAACAAGCCAGTACTATCCTGCTGGTCTGCACTGAGGTCTGAAATGGGAGAGGTTGGAGAAAGTCAGCGGAGCTGATTGTAGCCCATCGAGTCCACACTGCCAGTGCACCTGACTGTACATCACTGGCACACACACACCCAAGAGCTCTCCTCACTTTTATTCTTTTATTCTGCTCTGGCCTTTTCTCTGGCTGACTAGCTGTGAGATGTGGTGGAACTGCCTAAAATGGCTCTCCCGGCCTGGCACAAAGAGAGCATTCCCACTAATGGGAATTGTCCATGGATAAACTTTTAACAGTTTCCATCTATTTTGTGCTACTGATAGTTCAGTCCTGCTCTGATCCTAAGTGTGTTGGACGTGATGGTAGCTGGTTGTCATATGTTCAGAATTGCAGGACTCAAAACTAAGGGATGCTGTGAAACAGCAATTTGTTTCTTACAAAAATGACAAGATTTTAAAAGTTGATTTTGTTCTGCTGTGAAGTGAAACCAAGCCCTTTCCAAAAATATTTCCCAAGTAGTGGGGTAGGAGATTTAGGTTTTGGGGAAGAATCTGGAGTTGTCGTGCACTGACTGAAAATTCCATTCTGGCTACATCTAAACCTAGCTGTGCTAGCAAAGAAAAAACGTGTTTGATGGAGAAAAGTGCTGTCACAGGTTGTTTTTGGTTAATATTCAATTAGCCTAAGGTCATTTCAAGTTCTGTGGGGTATTGTGTTCCAGGTCTGTCTTTCACAAATATTTTAAATCTGGATTAAAGGTACCTATTATGGATCAAAACTGCAGAACTATGTAATGAAAAGTACTTACATCATTAACTTGTTCTGCCAGTTCAGCTGTGTTTAAAAATTTTGATGGGCTAAGGCTATACTAGGAAGCTTTATTCTGGATCAGATATTTTTTCTCTGCATCACTTGAACTTTACTGAGTGTCTTGTATTGTCTATATTTCCAGCTCCTGAAGTACAGGCAGCATACACTCTGACTTGTTCACCAGAAAAACAACAGTATGTCCTTGCCTGATCAGGATCTGCATCAAATCTATAATGCCATCCATATCAGTGCATGGATTAATTATTCTTGAACCATGGCCTTAAGCAAAGTATGCCAGCCAGGATGTACCTATTAATCCTTTTAGCTCAGTCCAGAGTCTGAGAAGAGATGTGAGAATTTGTCCCATAATGCTCTGTCCATGCACTTATAATAACTTAGCTCCTTGTGTCAACATCACATTTGCCAGAAAAAACATACTGTTGAATTCATGAGTACTTAACTATTTTGCTAAGTGATAGGAAAAATGTGTTTCATTTACTCTGTGGGAAAAGGAGAAGGTCAAGTCAGCTTAAAGGGTATAAGTAAATACAGAGGATGAAAAAGAGATAATTGTCTTTAATAACACATGATTTGTCAGTAAATCTGTGGAGTTGAAATATATTCTTCCAAATAGTATCTGGAGAGTGTGCGAAGCTTTAACTTTAACAACTTCTTCCTTATCTATTTTTCCTGCTCCTCACTTCTTCCATAATAAATTGATTTCACTGTACAAATGGTGTAATAGTTCTTTGCCATCATTTTTCTGGTCATCAGTTAATGATTCAGGTTTGCCTGTGTGGTTGACATGTAGAATTTGGAACAATGAGGAAAAGTAAGAATATACTGGGAGATTAACAATTTGATTTTCCATTGTTCACTCAATGTATAAGAAGAGAAAGAAATCAAATGAATTTACTCTAAATTTTACTCTGCAAAACTTGTGCATTGTATGACAGTTCAAACTGCTCCAACTTCACTCTTTTCAAGCCTTCTAACAGCTTGTTTTTGCCTTTTTGATATCTAATACAACAATTCTATCTGCATTTTTTAATGTTTTCCTATTTGTCTCCAAACGTGAAAAAACATAGATGTATTTGAAAGTTGTTTCCATAGAATGACAGGTGATAGAGTTGTGTGAATCTGTTTAATGCTGTAGTGACTAGTACTGTGCAGTTACATTAAAGATCTATTGATGTTTTCATCATAAATCTTATTTTTCAAACATTTATGCAGGAAAGATTTTGAATAACAGTGGGACTTGTACTTCATTTGTAAGTTATCACAAATGTATTTTTTTTTACTTGTGAAAATGTATCGACCTTTTAAGATCAAAAGCACTTTTTCATTTTTAATCGTAAATGCTTTTATTTTCAGTTTAACTATTAATGTTCAGTTAGGTTTAATCTTGAAGACCTTGGGTAATTCAATTTGTTTCCATTCCTCCTGTACTGTATAATCATTTTAGCCATAGTATTTCTAACTTCTGTTTAGAGAGTTTGCTTTGAAAAATATGGACGGAAAGAGTGATAGATTTTTAGATAGTCATAGACTTAAGTGTCCCTAAAACTGGTCTTTACAGAACCATGAACACATCCTTTGTAATACTGGTCCCTTTTTATGATTTCCTGGAGTCCAATTTTGCTGACCCTTTGGGACACACAGGAAAGGCCAATTGTTTATTCAAGCATTTGCTTGAGAAAGTGTGGGTGGCTGATGGCAAGACTTCTTTTCCAAGGTTATTGGTCAAGATAGTCCACAGCATTAGTCTCAAGATCAAGCCTGATTATTGCTAATTCCCTTTCAAGCCCATTACCTCCTCTTTTCAGTACAACCCCTCTTAGTTCTTGCTCCACTGTACTAATTCCTATCTTCTCCATTTTAACTGATCTTTTCCCATGTGGCACTATGTCAAATGTTTTAGTGAAGTACAGCTTGGTTAAAATACAATTTTCTCATCTCCAAAAAATCAGGGCTGGTCAAAGGTGTGTTATACCAAGTCCTGTCACTTCATGTTTGTCTCCTTGATTTTTTTCTGATGTTCTGTCAGATAAGGCCGGCTCCAACCCTGCAGTTCTCTAGCATATTCCTATTCTTTTCCTGTTCTGCTTGAGCTGATTTCCAATGGTGGAACTCCCCCAAGCAAGGGAGGAGTATTTTAAACATATTTTCCCCCTCTGGAGTGGCCCTTGTGCTTCTGAGCTCATTTTTAGGCCGTCTTATGTAGTGATAAAGCCACTGAACCCATCCTGTGCCTTACGCTTGAGCAGAGCTGACTGTGTTGTTGCAAAACCCAGTTTCATCTGATTTAATAGAGAAGTGCTGCCTTCTGGTTGTTTGGTTTTGTTTCCATTTCTGCAATTTAGGAGGATAATGATCCAATCATTCAGTAATCTTAGAAAGGCATACTATTTTATGTTGATGTGCACAGGAAGGATGCTATTAAGTTCTAGTGTTACTACTCCACTGAACTGCAGAGGAGCATGTAAAACCTAAGCTTCTGCATGTGCAGGATTAATTGTTACTCAGAATGAAGCACTTAGGCTGTGGCTGCCCTAACATATGGTTGAATTGCTGTGGCCATAAGAAATGGAGTCCTGAGGACAAAGAATTATCCTTGCCATACTCCCTTTTTGTGGTCATCCAGATTGTGCTGTGTTCTTGGGAGGTGATGGAGAGCTTTTCCTTCCAGTGAAGAGCTTTGCTTGCCTGACAGTCATTTTAGACCAGCCTAGGTGGTGAAAAGATGGGTAGAGGAAGAAGCTGAAATAGGTCTCCCATTCCATTCTGTAACAGTGAGACAAAAAAATATACTATTTCAAACCTTGCATAATAGTCCATTAAATTCTGTAACGCTATCTTGTGTGCTGTTGAACCTCATCATCTTCTGGTAAGTGTCATGTCCGAGAGTGTTGTGCTTAAGTGAACTAATTTTGTATCAAAAGTAGTAAACAGCTCAGTTCTGTTACAAAGAGATGTCTGAACAAAGCATTTGGGTGTGCTTGCTCTTACCCTGGATCCCTCTCAGCAACTGTGCATTTGCTAGGCTTGGCTCAGTGATAGGAACCTGGAGGTAGGAACCTTCCTTCCTTTTCCTTGCACAGTGCAGAGGAGATGATGGAAAGCAAAAAGGCCCTCGAAAGCCCATGTAATGAGTAATAGCAAACTGCTCGGAAGATGAGTTGACAGCTTGCTTGTTCTTCCACATCAACCAGCAGACTGAGCTGGATATGAATGCAGCTGCACACACWGTAATCTCTCTGGTGTGAGCCTCGTCTAGGCGCTCTGGGATGCTTTTACTGCTGCAGGCATACCAGCTTTGTGGAAGCTGTATGGCTGAGCACTTTTCCCCATAGACAGGTTGCAGGCTGAAATAGTTTAGCTGCTTGTGTAGTATGAGCTGTGTTCTGTAAACCTGGCATGATTATCCTTCAGCTGCTGCTGTGGGTCTCTTTGCTTCTGTGTGCAGTTTGCATGTAATACTGAGAAGGAACAGGAGATGCAAAAGGGCCAGTTTGTGCCTTTATTTTGCTTGGGATGGTGAATAGATGGGTATGAGACATCTGCCCTGAGATGCCTTTTCCTGCCCTTTCTCTCCATGGCCCAACAGCTCGATTACCTCAAACTGTTTTGGGACGATGCCAGYGACATGTGTTTCCTGGTAGACAGTGTTATTGGAATAACATTTGTGCTATCATTTTGTATAAATAGCTTTGGGGCAGCAATCAATTAGGATAATTTGCTAACTTTTTGTAGGGATTGAGAGATTAGTAGCTTGCTGTACTTTCACAGTGCCTTGCTCACCATAAGCTCTCAACTTGGTTTAATTAATATGTGGAAAGGAGCATTCAGAGCCAGGTCAGCCTATGATGGATCAATTTATGAGGACTGTGATTTAAATGAGACTCTGGTTACTTAGCCTTCTGAAACTTGGCAAGTGTTTATTACTTAACTGGAAGGCCGAGAATTTCATAGGAAAGTATGTAATAGCTATGTCTAGAATTCCTTCTTTTGCAATGTATTGGATTTTTTTCAGTAAGTCCTATTGTATGCCTGTGATACTTACTGAAGTGGCTATAATGGTGTATGTGTTAAAATTATCTGTTCTTTACTAGCTCTCAGGAGTCTCTATAAATTATTTCTCTTTACCTTTTTAATTGAAAAATGCACTATCTTAATATGTCAGGGCTGCAGGAGATAACCAGCCATTGAATAAGAGATCTCTGAGGCAAGAAGGGTGTGATATTTGTCTGGTGGTATATTATGCTGCTTCCCTTCTAATTCAGTACTGAAGTTAGGAGCAATAAGAAGTATCAGCCTACAAGTTGTTATAGAAGTGTTAAAGGCTTCTCATATATTCTTTCATATAGACTTGTAACAGGGACAGGGCCAATATACTTACAATAATGACCACATTTAGAACTAGAAACCTGTGTCAGAGCTACAGAGGTAAGCTGCATAAGTGTAAATCTTCTTTACCCATCAATTAACGTAGAAAATGACAGGTAGAGTACCCACAGAGCTTGTCATAGGTCCTCCTTACACCACCCCCCCCCCATACATTTGGCATTTATGGCTTTACAGTGGGTCTAGATTCCACCTCTTGTGCTCATTGGGACTCCTCCTTTCTTTCCCTGCTACAGGAGCAAAGTCCTTAAGTTTTTAAACCATATACTCAGAGTCTGTTCTAGATGAAATTCTCTTGAAAACATTAGAGTGTGTTAGGATGTCAGGCCGAACAGGCCCTCAGAGCAGCATCCATTACTTCGCCTGGTCTCAACCGGACCCTCTGTGGCACCCTGACTGTGCTCTTAGTAGCCAATTACGGAACTTTCCTTTAGCCCCGAACAATTTATTCCAGTACTTTGCAATTTGTTTTGTTCCAAAAATATTTCCTGATGTCTAAACTTAATCTCTGTTTCTGCAGTATAGGTCTCTTACTTAATGTCCACTAGGGGTGGGAAAAGAACAATATCGTACTGTCCTTCTTGCAGTGACTTTTTTAGATAGTGGATGTGGAGGGTCATGACGGGGTTAAGTTGGAGGGAAGTTGCAAGTAGCAAGCCGTGGGAAAAGGGGAATGGGGGAACTGTTACCAGCTTGGATAAGAAGGAGTCTCAACAGGAGCCTCAGACAAACATACCCAAGGACACYGGTGCAGCTGGGAATGATACATCCTGAGAAAGTACAGATAAACCAGCAGAAGCCAGTGGGAACCAAGGTTAAGAGCAAGACAGCTTTTCTAAACAAGTAGCAGGTACAAGGCATGATCACTGCGTGCGTGATCGGTGTAATGATTGGCTACCTGTGACATAATCAGCATGATGATTGGCTTAGCAAAGTGTATCTGTAAAACAGCTGAAGCAGCTAACTTCTTAGTATAAATATGCTCAGAAACAATAAAGGTCTCAAGATGCACCACTTCTTGAGTCCGTGCCTTCATTCACTACAAGTGGACACTTGTTACATTTTTCCTCCAGATTCTCTTCCTCTTCCTTTTGAAGAATCCTTTTGAAGGATTCTTCATTTTGAAGATCTCCCCTGAAAATATTAAATTTGTTTAGTCTTTCCGTGTAGTTCCTATTTTCTAGCTATCCAGTATATTTTCTTGCTGTTTGCTGGGTTCATCCGTGGTCAGTCCACACTTAATGTATGATGCCCCAAACCTGGTAGTACTTCAGCTGAGATTTCAGTCATGATGAGGTGACCACCTCACATTTCTTTATCCTAGTCTGTCTGTGTTTTCACACCAATGTTGTTGTGTTTTGGGTGCAAGGAAAGCTATTGCAATGCCTCTCATTGGCTTACTCACTCTCACGCAAATTATCATTTGTTCCAATGTATTTTAAAGACAAATAAATGATGTTGGGGTTTCTTTCCCCTTGTCTTCCTGTCTTCCAGCAGCTCTGAAATTTTTAACTTCAGGGATCTCACTCATTTTCCAAGAATTCATGAAAATAGTCTTTAGAAGCATTCAGATTATCCTGGCCAATTCCTGAAACACTTTAGAGTAAATTTCATTGAGTACTTCAGAGTAAATTTCATGAGCACAGTTGATTCAAAGCTTAATTTAGTCTCTAGCATATATTCTTATTTTAGTTGAATTATTTTTGTATTGGCTCAGTTGAAACATACTATAGCCAGACTGGTTCATTCTGAATGAAAACTGGGTTTTCATTAGGGATCTAACTCCAATTTGAATTGTACAGAATGGGATCTTTATAAAATGATAAATGGAAAGGCAATGAATTGTGGAAAGATGTCCAGCAGTGCCACAGAGATAAGTGTTAAGTTCATTTTCCTTGAACATCTTTATTAATGATCTGTAAAGACAAGTAAACAGCATATTAATTAAATGTAAAGATGATAATAAATACAGAAGACTTTGCAAACACAGGAGTTGATAAATGAAAAATGCTGAGGTGCCTACAGAGCTTTGAAACATGGGTAGGAAACAAGAAAACAGTATTCTAGAAAAATCAGTATAACTAATACATTTGATTCAAAAATAATTGGAAATGTAATTGTTTGATAGGAGAAAAATAATTGGCCCATTTATGCGTATATGTTTGGTCATATCTTCCTGAACTAACGGTCTTTCCCTGGCACTGGAGAGTGTTAGCATTTTTGGTGCTTTAGTTTCAAGGAAGCAAGATTGATCACAAATCTGTATTGGAACACAAATTTGAATTGTATTGGAACAAGACATACTGATGCTGGCTGAAGAGAAAATGCTGAAAGAATTTGGGATTGTTAACTCTCTGAGTTTTACCCAGAATTTGCAGATTTTGGCAAAAAAAAGAAAGTGAATTTCATAAACTCCTCATTTAGTGTCTATCTGATGGTAGGGAAAGAATTTCTCTTTCTGAAAGGTATTTTGTCTTTGTATTGTTTCCTAGTTAGTTACAGTTATCAAGTTTAGTCAAAACTTTCATATTACATCTGTTAACTGACTAATAAACTCATATTTCCTGTGTTTGTAATTCTTGCAGCATATTTTATAGTTTGTTTCAGCCAATGTGCAATCTTTTCATGTTTTTTTGGAAGCTGAACTATTGATATCCTTTTTGGTAATTTAGAAATGTTAATGAACATTAGCTCATATCACAATGAGTCCAGAAAAAACGGTAACATACTGGAAGCCTGACTTTTGTTTTTAGTGGAAGTGTAAACAAAAGTAGGTCTGCTAAACTATATAATATCTTTTTTTATGAATTACAATATTTCATACCCAAAAAGATGCAAATATCTCACAATAGGAACTTTTGTGTGTAAAAAGCTAAACCAGTCATTATGACAACAGTATCCCTTTAAAGATAAAGCTGAAGGGAAACAAGTTAAAATAAATAAACAATACATGAAAAGACCAAACAAGAAACTTGAATTTTTTACTGACTATTATTCAGCCACCTATTAGAGCTGAATAAATACGTGGCAAAGTTCCTCGTAAATGGATATGACAAAAAATGCTAAAATCTACTGGGTCTATGCGTTCTTGTGGTCACGGAGTCACAGTACATTATCAACACTGTGAAAACATACATGTGCAGGGGTGTAGGGAAAGCTGTGTCAGTCTGGAATTCCCTGAACTCCATGGTTTGATCATGTAGCCTTAATTGTTCTTTAGCATAATCTTCATTTACACTTTTTCAGATGGGAGGAAGAAACAGTGGAGGACAACTTCAAAGAACGTCTCTGGGGATTTCAAGCGATGCAGGCATGCAAAAAGTTCAGAGGGAACCTGACAAATTCTTTAGTCTTAAGTTTATTTGATTAGGTACCTTGTGAATTTTGCTACCAGTAGTTGAAATTGCATTGGAACTTTCCTCATCTCAAGAGAGACTGCTATTCATTCTACCTAGCAATCTCTAGTATTAATCCCATTTGAACACAGGGTCAGGGTTTCTGGCCTGCCATCCTGCCTTTGCTACTTGAGTGTATGGAGCAGAATACTAGAGGGAGTTCCTCTGCTTTAGTAGCACAGATGTTGTATAGCTGCATAAATGCATTTTTTGCCTGCAGAGTCTCCCTTTGGTCTTCTGCACTGGATTTTGTGTGTCTGGTTCAACTAACCTTTCCATATGACTGCACTACCAGTTGTCTGCAAAACTTGAGTAGCATTTAAGGTCTTAGAGATCAAAATATATTCAGGAAGTTACTTTTCTGGATGTTGTGTGTGCAACACCATTGATTCACCTCTGGAATAGGCAAACA
This sequence comes from Apteryx rowi, assembly GCF_003343035.1. Lineage (NCBI taxonomy): Eukaryota > Metazoa > Chordata > Aves > Apterygiformes > Apterygidae > Apteryx > Apteryx rowi. The sequence continues at coordinate 127,891 of NW_020447323.1, forward strand.
GAACTGTACTAATTTTAGGGGAACTACACTTGCTTGAACCACATCTGAATTTGGCCCGACTTCTCCAAAGAAAGGAATTACTAAAGAATGTCCACAAAGGCAAAGTGCACTGGAGTGCCAGAAGATATGACAAGTTTAAATTCAGCCAAGCCGTTAAAGCTACTAAAAAGAAGGTCTTTTTTCCTTCATGTTCCTTGAAAGATTTTCAGTAGTCTGGATTTCTTCCATCTTTGTCATGTGTATCTAAATTCCTCTCTTTCTATTCCTTTAGTTAATTTTGTAACAAAATAAAACTTATTTTACAGTTTGTTTCCTTTATTTTTTTTTTCCAGTGGACCCTGTGATAGTAAAATGCTGGCAATGGTGATTCTGATTTTGTTTTATTATCTAATTCTTTAATGCACAGTAATCATCTGTTAGCTGCTAACTAGTTGCTAAGAAGGATAGATTGCCTTCAGAGACCTTTCTGGGAAACTGTCCAGTTTCTTGCTCGCCTATTTTAATCCCAGGTTTGCTGTTAGAATTATGCAATGTTAGAGGATAACACAAGTCAAACAAAACAGTCCAACTTCTCTGTTTGGAAGACAGCTGATCACACAGGCTTTCTGCAGAATAACGTCAAGTAATGTGCTCAGTGCTTAGTATCCCACTGGTGTTTTATCTCATGATCATACAGGTTTCTGCCTCACTCTCTAAGAGAAAGCAGGATAATAGTAGGGTTGTGCTATGTTGGATGTTGTGTGAAGATGATTAATTTGTTAAGCAGGCTACTGGGTTTTATATAGGGTGGCTTGATAAGCCTCTTACAGGCTAAATAAATAAAATGAACTTTCCAAGGGTATTGATTGGGTATATTTTGATTATGGCATAGTGGAGATCGACTAGATACTGGACAAAATAATGGCATTTTGACTAATTAGTTTCTGGTTTAGAATAACAAGTCCAAGTGCTGTTTAAAACAGCAGCAACAGAGACTGAAATGCATTTTGTTTGAATGCATCTGGCCACTGTTACAGAGTACGTGGGGCAGTAGTTTTGGCCCGTTAGCTCAGTTAAAATATGATGTTGTGTATTCTGGGCTAGTCTGGGCCTGGCTGCCTGTTTGTTTCTAAATTGGGAAGACAAAAAGCAATCTGTTCCCCTCCCAGTACCTGAATGAATGTTGGGCACAACTGGTACAGCCAGGCTTTATAATAAACTATAGATTCAATATTTTAGTAAGTGTTTTCAGCATTGCAAAGGTTATTCAACAGTAGGGGTCAGGACTAGATGACTGAAAGCAATAGGGCTGATCTAYAGTTAAGAAAAAGAATAGAAGCAGCAAAGTCAGTGAAGCCATGCTGATTTATAGCAGCCATACTCTCTGTATAGACAGCTTTGCCCATTTGTTGTGGTATTACCATGGGTAACTGTGCAAGTTAAACCTTCTTGATAACAGCGTTTTGCTTTGGAAGTTTGTGAATCTGAGACAAAACTGGAGGCAAGAGGCAGTCAAGTACCTTTCCAATATCGGGGTGAGTCAGTGGCCCTTTATGGATGAAAACCTAGAACCTCCTAGCTCCAACTGTGAAGCAGGGTTCCTGCTGCCTACAGTGGATGCAACTGCTGAACTGCCAGAAAGAGTTTATGCCTAAKTTTTTTTTTTAAAGATAAGATTTTCAGTTTTATCTGGTTTTTGGACACTTGGATTTCTAGGAAATTTTACCATATTTATTTCTTCTGGTACTGAACTTGGAGCCTGCATTTTTATACCACATCTGAAGTGCTTTGATTCTACACAGCTACTGAAGTTTTGAGAAAGGCTCCCTTCTTGTGCTTTTAAGAAAGAAAAGTTGGATTATTTGGGATTTGTCTGGGTGCTAGGATTTAGGCTGTGGATCTGTATGTTTATTGCATGCAGACATGCATACTGCCAGTCTGTTTTAAAGTAATTTCCCCCAATAACACTGCTTCATATGCCTTATCTTTGTAGAGCTTATTATTCCCATATTACACAATTCTAAAAATTCTTGCATCAATCTTCTAGAATTTTGATAAGTAAAAAAACCCTTTTTTTCTGGAGGCAAACTCGAATTTTCCCTTGCTGTTTAAAAACATCTCTATTCATAGGAGAATCTTCTTTATTCACAACCTACTTTATGGTGAAGTAGCAGTGAAGTCAAAATCCATATTAATGGCATTACTGTATGTTGTCATAAAAACTAAAATTTTAGAACCTTAGAAATACTGGACTAGAAATTTTCTGGTCAAATCTTGCTTTTGTGTGGAGATTCTGCCAGCAAAATGTTCTCTCATTATAGAGTTCAGCTCTTTTTGCTCTCCTTCTTCAGTGTAGGGTGGAGATTAGAAACTGAACGTGTCCAGGTAGTGTGAACATAATGATCCTAATTCAGGGTAGTAATTACTTTGGCACACAACTCCTCTTACTGCAAAGCAGAGCAACCGTAAGGCCCTAATCCTTCTTTGCTTTTTCCTCAGATACTGCACTGTCTTAGTTTTATCAGGTCTGAGGAGGACCTGAGATTGGGATGAAAAACTTCAGTTGAGGATTGGTGGGAAGGGGAAAGCTTGGCAGGAAAAGCTGAAACTTGGGCAGACTGCTGTTGATAATAAGCAAAAGTGACAATGGGAATCATGAGAAATATCTATTTTAGAATAGATAAATGTAAAATGGATAAATGTAAAATAGATAAATAGCAAAATATTTATACCTTGTCTGTATTGTGAAAATTATTTTCTGACTTGGAAAATCAATGGTAATACTAATCATTTATCAGGTTGTTATGAGAAAATTTATCATTAGCAAAGGTCACAAGACATTTACAAAATCCCATTATTCCTGAAAAACTAACGTTAAATAATCTGGAGAGTAAGATATCTAGCTGGATGAGTTCCATGGTTTTCTATTTATCAGTGCTGATAATATCACATTAGGTGTTCATTGGCAACACTATAAATAGGGAGTTAGTTGTGTTGTGTTTTTTTTCTATTTCTTTCTCTAGAGACTGGATTCATTGCTAATACTGATCACTTAGGTGAATGGATAATAAATATCCTTTGTTTAAATGGTCATTTAGCAGAACATTATGCTCATTTCTAGCTCAGTGAGTCAGTGTTTTCAGAAATGTCTAGCAATTCTGTATGCCCCAATTTCTGGCTACCCAATTTGAGAGGCCTTAAAGAAGCCTGTTTTTTTCAGGAAATGCTGATCAGCAGCCTTCTAGAAATCTCAGTGTATGTAGAAAACTTAGTGTATGTAGCATTTGAGAGAATCCATCTCCTTCAGTGTTGCAAAGGGAATAAGAAGAGTTCTTAAATGTATTGATGACTATTCCATGCTCTGAAATGATGTAGAAGGACACTTGATTCTCTAGCTTTACAATAACTTTCATAAAATATTTAATGTTTGTCGATGATTTATTCCTCTCTGCATAATTCAATCTAAAAGAATGGTTTAGTTAATTATTTACACTGCACTGCTGATGCTATTTGTCTCCAAGTGCTTTCTAACAGTAGTTGCTTCTGCTTATTACCAGGAGAGACTTGAAAAGGCAGATCCTGTCAAGAAAGCAGAATGATAACCTGTCTCATTTGTATCTGTGTTTGTCTATAATATGTGAGTTAGGGTAGAAAATACTAATGGGACTTGAAACAAGAAAGGAGGGACTTAAAAATCTCTTGGGAGACCTAGCCTTTGAAACAAGGATAAACCCCAGTCCTCCTTAGGGCATGTGAGAGAGTGCCTCTTAGGGCTCCTCATGGCTACGCTGGCAGGATGAGAAGCTGAAAAGGGCCGTTCAGAGAGCTTTGGAAGCCGCTGCAGTGTAGAGTGAAGAACATTAAAAAACCTCAATGAGATGCGTGAGGGCGATGATCCAGCAGCACTGCAGGACTCTAAACAGCTTGCAAGGTGGTCAGGGATAAGCTTTTGCTCCTGTAATCTTGTTTTAATAGGGTGTAAGSCTGACAGCCAACAGTGAACTTGGAGCAGTGGCAAAGGAAGAAGGGAGATTGCCAGGACTTTCCAAGGATGCATGAAAAGAGGGCTTTGAGTCATTAGGTCCCATGGGTTCTGTGGTCAGTGATCTCCCTGGCTGCCTGAAACCCCCTGAAGTAAACAAAAAAAGGAGAGCTGTCAATGCTGACCTCCTGTCAAAGGCTCTGCTTGCTCTAGTCAGTGAGCAAGGTGGGAGAGCTGTACAGCCCTGCTGCCTCCTACAGAAGCTAACTGGCTTCTCTGTAATAGCTGGAGCACAGTGTTACTCTCTTAGTGCAGCAGGGAGCATCTTCTCAGACTTTGCTGAGGGAGAAGAGCAGGCTAACATATTTACATTTCCCTCTTTGTAACTCTCTTGAAAGCAACCCCCCTAAAGGGGAAGAATGATCCCAGTTCTCAACTGTTTATCTAGCAAAGGTCAGAAGACATTTGAGACAGTAAGAGTGTTTTTTTTAATATTGGAAATGGGTAAATCTGGTTTATAATCCCATCAATGCTGTTTTAAATGTTTTTTAATTAATGCATCTCTTTAATATATGTCATCTTAATATGGCAAACACCAAGCAGCTTTTTTTTTTTTGGCTTACCACATTTTTGAGCTTTCTGCTTTGCAATTGCAACATGCATTGCTGTGCAACGCACTGTGGGACTGTAATTTGGTCCTAGACTCTTCAAATAACTAACTGTAATGTATTCTACTAGGAGACAGTACTTTTACAGAGCTTCTTTTATTTATTTATTGATAAGGGAATATGAAATCCAGCCACAGTCCTTATGCACAGTAGAGGACTTCTCTGAGGTGGGTGAGGTGTGCTTGCAGGTTAGAGTCTTGCTCAGAGCATCCATTGAGAAGAACGTGCCAGATTCTTCTCTCAGATACAGTGGTAAAAATCAGGAATAGTCTCATTACGTTGATTTACATTGGTATGAGAAAAGAGTAAGGACCAGCCGATTAAGTTGATTAAGCAGTTTAACCACTTAATTGGCTCTGATTCAGTTGCAGACCACTGATGTGCAGGGGTGTAGTCACATGCCTTGGAACCAGATAAACTCCGCTTTGTGAGGTACAACTACTCCAAGAATAAAAAATATGCAGTAGGTTGTAAGAGATAAGGTGTAACAGTATCTAGCCCCTATTAGTCTTATGAGGCCTGGGTACCTGTATGTCTCTTTGCTTGTTGACTCATAGTCCAACAGTCAGAATAATCCTACTGACCATAGATTAGCTCGTGATTGAGAGGATTGCTGTTGAGGTTAACATTAATTTTATGCTATTATAAAGCAACAGCGAAAAGCATTGCTGAAATTTTAAAAACTTTGCCAAGTGTGAGTGGCTTGTTAGGGCTTGAACCATGCTGTGGGACTTCAGAAACTTTCAGCCACGTAGCCCTTTTGGTCATCGCTGGAGTGTTTTTAGACAGAAGCCTTGCCAGAGGATAGCCTGAAGAAACCATCAATAGGCTCACTGCCCATTTGGGGGCTTCAGACTCATTCCTAGGGATTTCTGTGCTAAGCCAGTTGCCCCTGACTTAGTCATATCAGAGACATACCACATATCTGTGAATCTCACACTAGACTGATTTAAATAAACAAATGTATAGGACACTGAGGAGTAGGAAAAACATTGCAGATGTTTTCAAAGACTTTTGGCATGAGTTGAAGTGCTTCTTTATTCTTTCTAAGAGTATCCATATTTGTTGCTCCAGGTCTGTTATGAGTGCTCCATATAAGCCTCTTCTGAAATTCCTTTATGCATCTAGAAATACATAGGCTTTGGAATACCATAAATCCACAGCACTGGCTCATCTGTGCAATGAAAAATGCTGACAAGGGACTGATCTTTATCTCATGATCCCTGTATGTAATATAACTTATATTCTTAAAATAGGTTGTGACACAGAGTAAAGTGAAGTGGTCTTGGTCTTCAGGGATCATTGCTCCCATCCGTGCCCACCCACAGCAAATGCTCTAGTAATTAAACAAAAAACCAGTGCAGGCAAACAGCTTGCCCATACTTGCTTGTTGCTTGTCTGCAGATTCCCCTTTCTCTGTGTAGCCATCCATCAAGTACTGAGCTGGCAGTGACAAATGGTATACTATTCAAAGAGCTGTTGCAGGCATAATCTGCAGGAGTACATCTTTGATTTACTCATACATCTTACAGAGGAGATCATGAACATCATCAGCAGAACTGCTTCTTCATAAGTACAAGCCCATCCCATTGCAGTGTTAATTACTGCAAGTAATAAAACTAAACGTAGTATTGCAGCAGTATATAAAAAATGTTGAAGTCTGACTTAAGAAGGAACTAAGCAAGAACATGAATGAGATTTAAGGATGTATGAAGTACCTCAAGGAGAAAATGAAAAACGTTGATACATGATTTTGAGATATCTGGATAGCCTGTTTCCGTCTCTTCTAATTTACTTTGTTGTTTGTTGGTTATTGTTTCCTTATCTGGTATTCTCTCAATTATTATAACCAATTACTTTTTGTTTGTTTTTTTATAATTAATTATTTAAAATTCAGAATGAAGCATAACAAAGATCTTGAACAGCTGTGTCCATCACAGATTTTTTTTTTTTTTGGTAGCGTATTAGAATTCCCATTAGTTTCTTATACAGCTGCTAGCTACCTCATTTTCTTCAGAGGAATTCATTTTAAGTTGTGTGCATTTGTATATGTGATGGAGAAAATCTATTTCTGCAGCTCTGTATTCTGTGAGAACCATTAGACTCGTCCTTTGGCTGAGGGGACTTTGACAAGTTATTATTCTGGGTGGCTGCTCAGGTCACCATGACATTCAGAAATGGACCTAATTTACATTCAAGTATTTAATTTGCAGTGCTGTATCATTACACTTGTCTGTGACTGAGAGAAATAATTAAAACTGTGACAGAACTCTTTTCTGGTGTCTATTTATGAAGTATTTAATTTTCAGAGTTAATTTCAGAGTTAATGTGGGTGTACTCTTATCCCCTAGCTCAGGGTTTTTGGAATTTTTTGGTATTGGGGTATTCAGAGTTTTTGTCTTGCAGCTCCATGAAAAGTAGGATTATAAATTCCTTCATGGGGCATTTAAAATGTAGACTTGCATATTCTTTTTGTCATCATCTCTCTTCCTGTTCAATGGTGGACAAAGTGTGTTTTGGTTTCCAGAGCCTGTGTAGTGCTTGTTTGTGGGGCTGCTGTTATGCCATGTAGTCTATGATGGGGTTCTCTGTCTTTGGTGATTAACTGATGATTCAGGATTATTCAAGAAATCTGTCCTCACATCATACAGCCTGATGGAGAGCTGTGCTCAGGCATCCAGGAGGTTCTGGACTTCAAGGTATGGTCTACAGACAGATGCTGACTTCTCCTTTTGCAAACTAAGTGTCTTTAATAGCAAAATAAGAGTGCAGACTTTACTCAGGAGCACAGTCTTGTATCTGGCAGGAAGCTGAGGTCAGATGCCAGCTGTGGTGGTGATGCTGCTGCTGCAGGACTCTGGCACATGCAACACACAGCCTGAGCATGTGCATCTCCTGCTTCTGGTTGGGCAGGACTGTCTGTGGAGCAACTTCACAGGTCTGGAGGTAGGTCTGGACTATGTCCTCTATCACGTTTAAGCTTTCCCAGTGTTGTTACTGTATTTGGCTGCCCCAAGAGGGAGGTACCAAGGCTGCATGTGCTACAGTTGGGGAAGGCATGGGAGAAGATGACAGATTTGGGATGGACAGTTGGAATGAGAGGTTGTTGAATCAGGCTTGTTGGATCCACTTCTGTATGTCAGGGACAGGAGGGAGTAACAGTGACTGTTGCTGCTGGAAATGGTTGTTCCCTCTTCCTCTGCACAAAGTTGCTGTTGTTCCGTCTCCCAGCACCAGCCAGCGTGGCTTTTCAAAGTGGAGGCACAGGCAACCTAAATGGCAGGACTGAGGTAGGCAACTATCTACCTTTTCCTGTTATGTTGACATACTCTTGTGCAAGCCCACTGATGGTGGTTGTATTACAATTGTGCAACAATACATTGGGTAGGTTCTACACAAAGGTAGCAAAGGACAGTAATAGGAAGGGCTGAAATTTAGCTGAAGGTCAAGTGTGGCCTTTAATACTGAAAATCAAAGAACCTAGCTTGAATTTCAAATTGAAGATTGAGTTTGGTAGGGCTGAGAGAAGTTTTTAACTTCTAAAGTGACCACAACAGACATGGAGTTACTGAAAGACTAGTGCAAACTATTTTTAATCTCTCTGGAGAGGAATAATACAACATTCCTGGCAGGACTGTTGTAGACTTCTGTGTGACTTGTGTCTCAGCCCATTTCTTGTTACTGTGATGAGTCCCTCATTGCTAAGGATGGCAGTCTCGCAATGGGGATGGATAAATCAAGCACAGAATTACACAAAGGACTCTTATGGTGCAGTTCAGAGTCTGCTGTGCTTTTGCCTTGAAATATTTCCATTCCCAAAGTCATTCTGCTTCTTTTCAGTCACCTGTGTCTTATCTTCACACTCTACTATTGTCTGGTTGCATCTAAGAATGCAAAAGAGTTGGCTAAGTGCTGTGAAAACGATTCCAGTTTAGTTTGGCTTTGCAGTATTTAGACAGGCTTTTATCTAAATGAGTGCTGATCCTTTCTTCTTATTTCCATTACCTCTTTGGGTTGAGGAAGTCCCAGGGAATTCCTGTGATACAGTTACTGAACAGTTTATTCTTTGTACTTTACAAGCTACTAGAGTCCTCAGCTGAGGTAGAAAGCTGAGAATAGAGAAATATTTGCCTTATTAGAGCAGAATCAGAGACTTAATGAGGTGATGCTTTTGAAAATATGTTGACACCTAACTACCTTTGGAAATTTGTGCAGGCAGGGAAATTTGAAATGGATGACATCTGCACATCTGCATGCTTCTGAGTACTTAGCCATTGTACAGGGGTTTCAAAAAGCACTTACCTGAATTGATAGGTGCTTCTGCTCTACCCTTGCTGAAGTGACTAAAAGATCATACCATAGATCTCTGGCAGAAAACCTAAAGCTTGCTCTTCTAAGTCCCAGTCTAGGACTTTGTCTGTAAGAGTATGCTTTCTCAATGCCTTCCTTAATCATTTCTGCAATAACTGTTCTGATTGATTTGGCTTGATTTCTCAAGGTTGCTTAATTCTTCAGTTCAAAAAGCATTAATTTCCTTGATACCATCATGCTGATATAATATAAACAGAATAGAACATGTTGGCAGTCAGATGTTGCTTTCATTACCAATTTGCTTTAGTTGGTTTCACATTGCTACAACTTTCCTTTTGTAATGTGTCACGTTAGCTTTTCTTGCAAGCTAAAGCTTGTAACGATGCAAGTAGGCTGGAGTGGAAACTGATGGCCTGCAATAACTCACAAGTATGTGGGCAGCTGTTTGGAAAATGTTTGAAAACTTGGCTTGTTTAATGATGGACCTTAAATGTTTAGTTTTTTTTTTTCCCCCTCTAATTGCTCAATTTAAGCTTCTTAACCTAGACATAAAGACAAAGCTAAGAGAAGTCACATTTGCTTGACAGGACCTCTGACAGTATGGATGGCTTTAAAATTGCCTTTCATTCAAATATTATTAAAATGGGAAACCTAGTATAAAGAATTTGAAATTAAGGACATTTAGCAGCAGGGACTTAGCTGATAGTCAGGGAGGAAAAGGCATTTATAATATAAATGATGATAGGCAGGGTACTTTGCATGTAGACAGTGCCACTAATTAACAACTGTGAGGTGGCCCAGGATGGGGACTGAGCACAGAGGAAGACAAAAGTCCAGATGGCCGGCTGTGATCCAGAAGTGCAGGGCATCAGACTGTGTTACAAGGTGACTGCAAGGTGAGAACAGAAATATTTTTTTGTTAGAGCAAATGCTGCAAGAGAAACTTCAGAATATAGGATAGTCCTAGCTTTAGAGCTACATATAGTTTTTGTTCTGCTCCCAAGGTTTTGTGGCATGAATGCTCCCTGGGAGATATTTAACTGCTTGGAGGAGGAAAGAAAAGAAATGTGAAAGTTGTTTTCTTGGAACCAAATATGAATATTAATATTGTTTTGCCTAGTGTGCTAGGTATTTAGCTGAACAGTTCATAGTCTAGGGGTGAAGCTGTTGTTAATCCCTACATGGATGTACAAGGAAATGAATAGCCACTGTGCTGTGGGGAGCCCCAAAGGCTGGGGAGAGCCTGAGTGGACAGAGGATGGTGAACAAGTCAAGTGAACAAGTGCCCCTTCCATGGGCACTGGAGCTGCACTTCTGGGGGCTGTGAGCAGCTTCTAGAAATGGGCAATGGACTCCTTGCAGTTCTTCTTCATCAGCAGAAAGCTTTTCCTTGTTCTGTCTTATAACCAGTATGTTGTATGCTTTGTTCATCTCTCTGGGCCTAACTTTTCTGTCAAAAACTACAGTTCTTAGTTAAGTAATCCTGTAGATTTCAGCAGCACTGCCAGTTTGGGAGGTATCTGACATTACAAGTGAAATCTGCAGATTGAAGCCATAGGAGGGTGCATAATTAAAATGGCATATGTGGTACATCAATACTTAGTGAAGTGTTGAATTCTTATAAGTCTAATTATTCATGACACATATCAAATTTTGACATAACTCAAAAAATTTTGATGTAAGGTAAAGCATTCCTGACTGTAGTGTGCATGTTTGTCAAGTTTCAATATCTAAATAGTTCTTTATACAGTCTGTGATTTGGATCCAAAATGCAAATATATGGCAACCTTGCAAATGCCAGAAAGAATGATCACAGAATATATCTTGTTGCTAATGCCGTTTGCCACAGTTTTCAGGTAGATGTAGGTTTCCGCCTTTAGACTGATTGTGGAAGGGAATCTATTGATGATTAATGTTGATTTGTACTATCTAAAACTACTTTATAGACTTCAAATGTGAAATGAGTCTATTGGAGTCATATAAAATTTCAGATTTAAATTCTGGATCTCAATTTATCATTTGCAATTCTGTAATAAGATGCGGCTTCAAGACTTGAATCCAGAGACTGCTTCTCCTGAAGCTTGGTGACTACATTCGGTGTTCCGCTTCAGTCTGTTAAGGGGAGAAACTTGGACTGCAAATTTAGGCCTGGGATGCTAGCTGAGGACAAACTTTAACCAGTACAAATATATGTGGGAATAATTCATAGCGTATTGCATGAGACAACTGTTGTTGCCTTTGATTAGAAGAACGTTCATAAGCAGTTTTTCATTCTTTTCATGTTTATTTATTACTTGAAACTAGTTCATAAGGTTTAAAATGTTGAGCTGATGTTTATGATGTAAAAATATTCATGGTATTGCATCTCATTCAGTGTTCCCAGTAAGAAAAACCAAAGATGCTGCAAAGAACAGCTGCAGGGAATTGATTAAAAACTATTTGAGAATAAAGGTAAAAGCCTTTGTACTTTTAGTCTAATTCTGGCAGATAAACTTCMATCCTTAGCTTAGCTGTTGACTGAATTTTCTGCCACTCACCAAAACCAATGCTATATCTTTGTGGAAACTGTGAAATAGGATGACAGCACTGCATACACCACTTCTTTCTGTTTCATTTTTGCCTTGGTATAAGGCAAGGACAGGGTTGTGGACCCATTACTGCAGTCAGTAAAAAGGGCACTAAGTGTGGTGCCAAAAGCTTTAGTGTGATGTTCTAGTGATGATGAAAAATGTCCTTCTACTGTATTTCAGAATAAATTGCCATGAATCAATGCACTTTCTATTTCAATATACTCTTTACTAAAGTAATTCACTGCATTTGATTGTATGAGAGGCAACTGTCAGCATTTCTCTTTTGTATGTGAAGACAGGAAAGCATCAGTCTGACACAGAGCTGACAACTACACTAAATAATTCTAAACTAAATATTTCTTTAATATTTATAAAGCTCTGGGTTTAGAATTTAGGATTCAGAATTTAGAGTTCAGCAAAAAGCTTTAGTACTGTCGGTTATCAAGGGCAGGTCTCAAATCACCCATGATGTACTAACTTCAATTAGTCTTTTCTCAGAATTGTCCTCACAGCTTTTAGTTTTCAAAGTTTTAATTTAGCTTAATAGGACAACATTTTTTTTTTTTAAGAATTATTTTGTAGCAGAAACAAATGAGGTGATATATGATGTGTGGTGCTGTAAATTTAGAAATTTTATGGAGAGCATAAAGGGATCCTCAGTGTATATAGTTTGCTCTTTCTTTTGCTTCTTTGTGGACTCATTCTTTTTATAGTTGTTGGGCCTGCATCTGTTACTTACATTGTTGTAAATTGGGAGTAATGCATTAATATCAATGGAAACTGATGTAAAACCTTTCTCAAAGAGATCTGAATTGAAGCTTTTGCATTTAATCCTGGCTTCCCTTGAATCTTTATAATAGAAACTTACAGCTTTGTTTCACATGAATTGTGTGTATATGCATATTTTTATATAAAATGCTTTCAGATAGAACAGCAATATTTTGTAGTCATTTTTCATCAGTTATGTAGTGACAAAATACAAAGTAGTGGAGAATTGGGCCAGGAAAGACATAACTTCTTATTTAGGGTTTGTCTACTCTTGAGTAGTTGCTACTGTGACTGCACATTGGAGCATACCCAAGTTAACTTTAAATTAGCTGGCTTGGCAGGAGTGCAGTAGTGTGGGGTAACTGCCAAGAATTTACTACACTTCCAGGAAAAGTATTTCCGCCTTGTGCTGAACTTGTTGCTCTAGTTAGCTCGGTTCTGACCTGACCTAAGTTGAAGATGTTGACTGTGTTGCAGACATGACTTTAGCATTGCATGGATGCAAACATATAATTTACATGCTACTTTTGTTATCTTTGAATCTGATCTCCTACTTTTGAGGGTAGAAGCTGGTGTAACTCATGTTAAGGGGCTAAAAGAGAAGAGCACAACAAGGAAAAGAGGTAAGAAGGGAACATGAGTATTTGTACATAAAAGGTTAGGGCAGTTTTACTTTAGACATTTTTACCCCTTCTGACTTGCAGGTGCAAGGGACAGAGGAACAGAAATCTGTAGGAATGCCAAGGTAAGGAGATCTAAAGTCTGTCCTTTTCCATGTGATCTCTGGGCATGGTGAATTAACTTGAGAGAGTTCAGGGGCCATGAGTGATTTCTCTCTTCCTTTGTGCAGATGGTCATGGGAGAGGTAAAAGGTGCTGGCAGGGAATAGACTTTTCCTTCTGGTGCTGAGAGCAGCCTTTTTGTAGTTTTTGCTGATAGTGATATGCGAGGAGACATGGATGCCAATTTTGCCTTTGCTCCTGCTAAAAGATACCATGAAGTATTACTTTATCACTGCTGAATCACTCCACCGTTTACAACTGGGTTGGAGATTTTAAATCTATAGCATTCTTGAGATGAAGAAGCATGTTGGTGACTATGCTTCATGCGCAGGGCACTGATTTCTGCATATAACTTATGGGTAGTAGAAAAGCCTCTTAATTAAATGAAATGTGCTGTTGTGATTACCAAAGCAGAGTGACCTTTGATTGTCTGTGCTTACCCAAAGAGTGCAAGACACATCTTATACTGCTAAATATCTGTGAAGTTATATTGTTGCTGGCTTCATTATTAATAGGTTCTTACCTCTCTTCTAAAATCAATGGCTCCCTTTGTGGGTTTTAAATTTTCCATGCGATCCCTTGCCTGTGGTAACAAAGGATGCCTGATTTAGCAGTGACATTTGCTAGTGAAACCCAGCATCAGGTGATTCAGAGTGTCCGTTATTAGTCTTTACTTTGTTCCCTGCGAGTATTTTTCAATTTAGTTTGCCTCATACTGTGTTTGGCCTGATTTTGTATTGAAAACGAAAATGTTTTGCCCGTAGATTCATCAGAGGCCTTTAAAACCTGAATAGAGAGAAAAACTCATTAAGGTCAAAAGCAAGAATAATGTGCTTGAGAAAATAGGAACATTGGAATCCTTCACTCTCCAACTCATGCCAACGGTTTTTCAGTTCACCCTCAACAGTATTGTTGCTCCATGCTGTTTGTGTTTTGAATCAGTCATCTGTGGAGCAAGAAAGGGAGATGTCCATATATAACCATGAGAATGTCAGATACAATCACAGAAATATCAGCTAAGGTATTTTCAGCAGGGATAGTGAAGTTCCCACTATCGCTGGTACTGAGCCTTCATTTGAAACACAGTGTAGACTTCTGATCACTCATGTTAATGAAAGGYTCTCTAACGGGAGTAACAAGAACCAAAAATACAGTGTTAATATGGAGTGGTCAGTTTACAATAGGGATTACAATTGCTTGGATGGCAGGACACTGACTGAATATGCCAAGTCCAAAGCTATGTTTCAAAGTACACAGATACTAACACACGGTACATCTAAATCAGCAGTTTAGTTTGGACTGCAAATGTGCTTTTAAATTGAACCTCCTAGGTGTCCCCATTTATCAATTTTGGTTCTCATTGTGGAGCAGTCTTGGGCTGCATAAACTGGTGATGAAACTGGAGTGCCAGATATGCTGCAGAAGCACAGTTAAATACGCGCCAGCTGCTAATGGCCTTTCAGTCTATGGGGACAGACTATAGCAAGTTTGAAATATTTCTTCCCCTCACTCACTGAGGTGTATCTAGTGAGAACACTGGCTTCTCAACACCAACTATTTTGCTCTACAGATCCACTCCTGTTGCACCATGCTCGCTGCTAGTGCAGGCATAACTGTAAAGTATTAGCAATGGGTTTCATCCTGTCTAACTTTTTAGCTGCTTAAAAGTAGCTCTGCTAGTCAAGAGCAGAGAGAGAGAGCAAGAGATAGAAAGGATAAATCACCCTCTGCTTAAGTGTGTGCTCRGGATAGATGGGCTGAATCACCATCAGGGGTCTTCTGTATTTTCCCACAGCCTCTAAAGGAAGCCTAGACAATTAGCTAAAAGCAGATGYGTAACTTTTAGGCATCTGCCTGCATCTAACTTAAGTATCTAGCTGCTAGGGTGGGTGAAATGAATCCCATGCAAAACGAGGAAGGATATATTCTGTAAGAGACTCAAAATGATAGAAGAATTATGCAAACCAAACCATAAGAAGATGACTCAGAAGCTCTTATTCTCATGGCAAATATTTCAGAAGGACAAATTTTAATATTAACTAGCCAGTATTTTTACCTGGTCATATTAAAGCGAGCTATTAAAAGAAGACACTATACATTTGGCTGTGGAAAAAAAATAAACATTTTTACATAGGTGATGCATGATTCAGCAGCTCAGCAGGAAGTTATGATTATGAGAGGATTTTGTTTAGAATCCTAAGTTGCATGCTTTGAAGAAGGGGAAAAAAAMCAGTAGTTATTTAGATATTGTTCATTCAGAAGCTAAACATGAGAAAATGAAACTTGTTCCTGGAAAATGGATATGTCAGTGGCCTTATGCCTCTCAGTGGTCACTGGCCAACACGTATAATTGAGCATGGTATGGTGTGCCTGTACTTTGTGTGTCTGTGTAGTGTCTCACAGGATAGAATAATTGCACAAAGTGCACATCAGAGATTCTCAATTGCTGTTTCTGAAGTAGATTTTTGGATTCAGTGTTGGACTCAGGTTATTTGCCTGAATGTTCTAAAAAAGCATCTAGTCTGGTCTAATCTGCTCTGAATTCTTTTGGTAACTGGGACCATTAAGGGACTCCTTGTTCTCTGGGTTACTATTCTAATTCTAATTAGACTTCATCTTTTCTTGATTAGCCTGCAAATATCAGGTGATAACGCATTACTTTAAAAATTCTCAATCAATCTTTTTGTTTGAAAATTCTATGCTAACTATTATTACATCATTTTACATGCTGCAGCAGTAGCTCTAGAAAACCCGAAATGAGTAAGATCTTTAGCAAGGCATTTGCAGAACTTTTAAAACTGGACTCTAAGATTTCTTTTCCAATGTCTCTAGTTTGGTTTTGTTCTATTACACTAACAGTGATCAGCTTTTTTTGATTCTGACTCATTTTAACAGGGAATCCAACCTCAATTCTGCTGAATTTTATGTTCTTTTAGACACATATCGAAGATAACATATTCTAAGACAACATTTTTCTTAGTCAGCACCTCTTAAATCAGCATCATTAAAAAAATGTTTTTTTTGTAGATAATAGGATTCTTATAATGCACCAACTCTTTTATGACAGGCCTCAGGTTGTCATTAGAATTCTAATGATACCTTGAAGATTGTCTTTCCAACATCTTCCAGCATAGCTTGAGTGAATTCAAAGAAAGGCCTGGCAATCTTTTTTCCACTGTCTGGAAATCCATTGAAGAAACTTTTGATTCCTAGGTTACCATCCAGGGTAATAACGATGTTGTCTCTAATGCACTTTTGGTTGCTTATGAATATTATTGCTTGAAACATAAACAACTCAGCTGGGACAACAGATTTACAGCCAGTTTCTCTTTTTACTCACTGAGCAGGAAAAACATGAGTAGGAGTAAGATTCAGCAAATGACACCGTCTTTGCTCTGTTGTACTTAACTTGAAACTTGAAAACTTGGTTAACTGTTTCCAAAATTGCGTTAGTGATGTGTTTGCTAACTGCCATGAACCGTGACCAACTAACTTTTGGTTTTTTGTAAGCAATCTTCTTCCACCTTTCTTTAGACTAGCTAAATCACCAAGGCAGTTAAACTACTGTTTTCCAGCATGCCGGCAAGGTTGCTACCCACGCCAAACTGATAAGGCTGTTTTGGATCACTATAAATCTGATGTAACTGCTCTAATTTTAATGGGCTCTGTTTTTGTCCTGGTATCTAAGTATGCAGTTTAGCTCTTGTAACCCATAAAGTTAATCCAGAAAAGGTAAAACTTTTCAGGCAAACATTAATATTAATACAAGTATATAGACTTGTCATTTCAAAACTTGTTCACAATGTTGATTTAAATATGCCAAACACATTTGCCCAAGAAAAAAAATAGTATTAAGCTACATATATATTAGAAAATAATGTGGCAAAAAGCAGATCTGTAAGGCAAAATAGTTGGTGCTGAGGACCTGGCATCCACACTATAATGCAGAATCACAGAATATTTGGGTTTGGAAGGGACCTCTGGAGATCATCTGGTCCAACTCCCCTTGTCAAGCAGGGTCACCTAGAGCAGGTTGCCCAGGACCATGTCCAGTTGGATTTTGAATATATCCAAGGATGGAGAATCCACAACCTCTCTGGGTAGTCTGGTATGTTTCAGTGAGTTTTACTTAAACTAGTGTTAGTCTGATATGCAGACCAAATGCCCATTAGTTAGTGCACTCAGGTGTGATCCTGGAGCACATCTTGCAGCTTAGTTTTATCCAAAAGGATTCCTGCTTGTGTCTTCTGAAACAACTGCAYGATGGGGAGGAAAGCACAGTGAGCAGGGATATATCCGCTTGAGAAACACTTTTCATTCAAATTAGATACACCCTATGACCTGGAAGGCTGCTGGAAGATCTAGCTTCATCCAGTAACTGTAAATGAACATAATCAGGATGTTAGGGCTAAAATAAATTTCCTTTTGCTTGTAGCTATCTAAATCAATGTGTCCCTCATGTTTAAGAAGACTATGCCAAGTAATGTGCCAGAGGGTACTTGGGGGCAATATTCTTGTAGTTTCTCCTAATGAGTTGTCTGCTTTGTGTAGACAAGGAAGGGTCCTTACTGAGGGATGTAAGRGTAATGTTCTTTCCTGCCATGGGAGTGTCTCAGCCATCATGCTGAACAGTCATTCTCACTCTCTCTCTCTCAGCGACTATCTTATATGAAGCAGAATGGTTAAAACAAGAGCGATAGCAACTGGGTAGAGCTACATGTGAATTTCATTGTGTTTTAAGTGTTCCTCTGAAATGAACCAGAATGTGGAATTTGAATCTTAAAGTCAAAGCTGCTGAATTTACTTGAGGGTTTGCTCAGTCTCTCCTGTTGGGAGTTGCTCCACACTGTGTTATGCGTAAAGAATAATAAGGAAGAAAGTGACTGTTTAATTTGGGTAGGATACCTGCCTGTGAGGTAGGCTGTGGATTCAAGCCCCTTCTTTAAGAGAAGGAATTAATGCCCATGTTTCTGAGCTCTCTCTACTCTTCTGGAAGGCTGACTTTTTTGTTCTTAGAAGAGAGTCAGTGCTTTACTTTGGGCTCAGTGGAAGATTAAGCATTGGGTGAAAAGAATATTACATATATATTTAGTTAATTAGAAAATACTTCAGATTATTGAAGCATATTACTACTATTCTGAGTTCTGGTATGGACCTTACRGGTAAAAGTAATCCCTCTAACATCAATCTGTTACTCCAGATAAATTTGATTGACTAGTCTGGACCAGTAAGATAGAAGAGGACTGCCTAGTTCTAGCCATGCACTTCTGTTGCCCTGAGCCATTTAAAAGTGTTTTTCTCCTCAGTATTATTTAAAGACAACATCTTTGTAAATAATCCCAAGCTATAACTGTTTTCCTGTTAATGGGAAAAAGTAAAGATATAAAAATGTGTAGTTTTCTACTGAAAAATGAAATGATCCCATAGAGGAAATAAAATGTTACTCAGAATACTACTACAAAGTGAAAAACAGAAAAAAATAGTCTTTGTAGGCTATATGAGTGTATAGGTGGTACTGCCCTCATAAAATTGTTTGTCTTCTGCTTTCTTGAAATTGGTTTCTAATAATAGGGAACCAATTTAACTTTGATATCATTTCACTCTTTGGAGAGTAACAATTAATACTTTATTATCAGAGGAGGGAGTAGTTCTGTGATCAGCTTTTTGGGGTATAGTTATTTGGATTGGCTTTGTTAATGCATGGCAACATCACAACAATTTCATATTATTGTTGAGCACTGCTAGAAGCCAACATGGAGGACAGTATCAATAAAGAGGAAAAAAAGGTGGAAAAAATAGAATACATGAAGGAAAAGAATAAAGATAAATGCCTAAGACTCACTTGAGGGAGCCAGCATATGTATCTGGTTTTATGGGGCTGTGAAATTATACTGCTTACTGAACATAATTGCAATTTTGGTTGTGACTGTCTTAAGTGTTGCTGTTATTATTGAAATTTTGTGCCTTGTGAAAACTGGCCCTGGACTTTTCAAAGGTTTTAGTGCTTTTTTTGGTTGACTATAGAAATGCCTATTATAAAAACAGAACAAAAAGGGCCAGGGGAAAGGACATGAACAAGCCTTTAGCAATGCTGGAAGTGTTTGGTATTGGAAAGAAAAATAACTTGGATTTTAGGAAGCAGCTTTTGCAATGAACAGATTGTCTCATTTAAAAAACAGCAGATGTGTCATAGAAAAGTTTTCAAACTGTTATGATTTTGCCCATTTCTTGCTATTGATTTTTGTTGTCTTTTCTAGTTTTATTACTAGACACATTTGCATAAGAGGAAAGCTTATTGTTCAGGTTTCACTTAAGTTTTTATTTCCCCCAAGAAACAGTATTGCTTTGAGTAACAGTAATTGTTTCCACTAATGGGGCTCTTGATAGCTGATAATGGCAAAGGTGATAAGAAAAATATTGTGAATTGGGAGATACACAACGTGTGATGATTTGCCCTTGGTTTAACTGCAGGATCCCACCTTTTGGTGGGTCTTGCTGGGTGCAGAAGTCAGTCAAACAAGCTACCAATAAAAGGCACGATACCCTTCTATTAAATGTAGTGAGATGAAGGTAGAAAGCAATTCCTGCCTTCCTAAGTAGGCCCTGTATATGTGTGAATATCATGGGCTACTGGGTTAAAATACCAGGTACTTTTTGGGAGAAAAGAGAAAGAAGACTGGACTGTCTGTGGAGTAAACCATGAAATAAGTTTCCTTTAAAAAAAAAAAAAAATCCTTCCTTTTAGGGAGACATGGCTACCTGGGTTTCCTTCTGATCTCCAGAAAAGCAAATGAAGAACAGATCTAGAAAGAGGAGACAAGGAATTAAACTGACTTCATGTATGGAAGGTGCCCCCTGGGGCTGGGGCTGTCCCGGCTCCCCCAGGCCCTGCGCCCTCGGGGCAGGGSGACGGGCCCTGGCGGCCCGGCACTGCGCTGCTGGGAGCCCCTGCTGCCACCAGTGCCCGGCCCCAGGGAAACACTGGTCTTGTGTTTTGTGGTAGTTCTTCAGTAATAGATCAAGAGTAGAGAGTTGGAAGAAATGTAGTACTGGTGGCAGAGAAACAGGTGTGATAGGTGATAATTTGTTACATCAACTCGTGAAGTGATTTTACCATGAAACTAGGCGCTAAGTACGGGCTATCACCACAATGATTGTACTGAGCCAGCAGAGCGATATTGTATTGTGAAATGTAT
>NW_020447324.1:0-6553 GCF_003343035.1 Apteryx rowi
TCCAGCTCGCGGCCGATCTCGGCGCTCTTGACGCGTGCAGTGCCGTTCTCCACCGCCTGCCCCAGCTGGGCCACGTACTGCCAGAAGGCGTCAACGGCCCCTTCCCATGCGGCTTGCGGAGCCTCGTCGCCCGGCTCGGCCACGCAGCCTACAACGGCCCGGCCACATGGGTCCCGGCCCCTCGGGCGCCCAGGGGCACACCGGCCTCGGGCATGCAGGGGGATTTGCATGGGGATTCATGTGGGCGGGGGGGGGTTGCATGGGGGACTCACTCTGGGCAGCAGGTGTTTGCACAGGGATTTGCCCTGGGCAGGGGTATTTGCATGGGGATTTGCCCCGGGGGGGGGGGCGTTGCACGGGGCTTGGCGCTCACCTGCAAGCAGGGCAGCTCCCAGCAGCGCAACCCAGAGCTTCATGGCAGCGCCTTCACCTGGGGTGGACGGGGGTGAAATGGGGTGAAAACACCCTCCCCCCTCCCAGAAGCCCTGTCAACCTGCCCCAGCCCTGTCTGCCCTGCCCCAAAACTGCCCCAAACCTGCCCCAAAATTGCCCCCCTGTCCCCAAAACTGCCCTGCCCTGACCTCCCTGTCCCCAAAACTGCCCTTCTGTCCCCAAACCTGCCCCGTTCCCTGTCTGCCCTGCCCTGAAACTGCTCCAAAACTGCCCCATCCCCAAAACTGCCTCTTCTGTCCCCAAATCTTCCTGTCCCCTGTCTGCCCAGCCCCAAACCTGCTGCGTCCCGGCACCTGCGGGGCCTTGGGGACGGCGTCGCTCAGGGACGGTGTCGGCGTCAGCATCAGCGCCAGCGGCTCCGTGCAGGACCGTAAATACCCTGGCGCCGGGGCTGGACTGGGGCAAAGGTTCCCCCCGCCCCGGCAGCCGCGGAGCTGCCACCACACGGGACATGGGACACGGGACACAGCCCGGGGCGGGGACACGGCACCCGGCACGCGGAAACCCCCCGACAGTGGAAAAATCCCCCCCCCATCCCCATCCCTGTCCCTGTCACAGTCGCGGCCCTGTCGCGGCCCCACAGACTTGGCACCACTCCCAGGAATCAAGTTGGCAGCGAGGGGGAAAGTCCAGGCAGCCACGGGGACGTCGGTCCCGGCCGTGTC
Organism: Apteryx rowi; assembly: GCF_003343035.1. Taxonomy (NCBI): domain Eukaryota; kingdom Metazoa; phylum Chordata; class Aves; order Apterygiformes; family Apterygidae; genus Apteryx; species Apteryx rowi. Next base: position 1,119 of record NW_020447324.1, read on the forward strand.
CATGTCTGTGTCCGTGCTGCAGGGACAGGGACACTGCAGGCACCCGGGGTTCTGACGCCCACCCGGAGCCAGGATTGCTGCCAGCACCGGGGCCCCAAACTCATCCCTGTCCCCAAACTCGTCCCCATCCCACCCCCACTGCCACCAGCCYGGTGTCCCCAGACTCATCCGTGTCCCCAAACTCATCCCCTGTCCACAGACTTGTCCCCATCCCCGGGGCCACCAGGAGAAGCCCCGTCCCATCCCGCCGGGCTGGGGACTAGGGACCAGGGACCAGGGACCCAACCACGGCACCGGTTTGGGGCCACGACGCCTTTTCTGGGCTGCACAAGGCACCTGGGGGCTGCGGCGCCCGTTTTGGGGTGCGTGAGGCTGTTTTGGGATGTGTGAGGTGGTTTGGGGCTGCATGACCCTGCTTTGGGGCTGTTTCGGGGCCGCGTGATCCTGTTTCGGGGCCACGTGACCCTGTTTGGATCATGCAGCCCAGCAGCAGTGGCGCCAGCAGCACCGAGGGCCCCAACTCGCTGCACCGGCTGCACAAGCTGGGGCACCGCAGCGGCGCTGCTTTGTTCTGCCGCAGCCGGGGGCAAGAGCCAGGAGCCAGGGTGGCTCAGGGCCCCGGTGTCCCCGGGCTGGATCAGGGAGCCCGGCATCCCCGGGCAGGTCAGAGGTCCTGGCGCCCCTGGGCAGGTCGGGGTCAGGGGCCCTGGTGTCCTGCGGCAGGTTGGGATCGGGGCCCTGGCATCCCCAGGCCAGCTGGCACCAGGGGCCCCRGCGTCCTGCACAGTTTGGTGTTGGGGGCCCCAGCATCCTGCAGCTGTTTGGCACCGGGGGCCCCGGCGTCCCCGGGCCGGGCTCCGCGCAGCCCCACCACTTCCCCTTTCCCCGCCGGCGCTGGCGACTCCCGGCTCTGCGGGTGCRGGGTCACCTCCGGGCAGCCGGGGCCAGGCGCGCGGCCAAAGCCGCCCCGAGGCGCGCGGGGGCCGGGGGCGCGGGAAGGATGAGGCCTGGGCCCGCTGCCGGCTGTTTATTCGGTGGAGCGCGGGGGGGAGGCAGCGGGGGGCTCCCGGCTGCCCCCCCCTCCATGGGGCGGCTCTGGGTCCCGGGAGCTGGGGCGGGAGCGGGGGTCCGGCCCCCTCCGGCAGCACGTCGCCTCCCACCCTGTGCGCGAGGCCGCGCGCGCTCGTGGCRCTCGTGGCGGTGCCGGGGCTGCAACCCCCTGGCGCCCCGTGGGGCCAGGCCGGGCCAGGGGCGGCAGCAGCAACGGCAGGAGGAGGAGGAGGAGGCTCTAGCCGATGGTGAGGCCGAAGCCGCACTGGAACTTGTTCTTGCGGTGGTTGAGGAAGGCGCCCATGGCCAGTGTCAGCGGCAGCGGCGGCAGCTTCTTCTCCAGCACAGCACCCACCACCCAGTTGCTGTCCACCGAGCCTATGGGGCAGAGTGGGGAYGGGGGGGATGTCAGGGACACTGGGGGGGGGACGTTGCAGGGACATCATGGGGGACGTTGTGGGAACGTCATGGGGGATGTCACGGGGGACATTGTGAGAGATGCCGTGGAGAACATCGCAGGGATGTCATGGGGGACACCATGGGGGACATCATGGGGATGCCATGGGGGACATCAGGGACAGTGGGGGGGGACGTCGTGGGGGATGTCATGGGGGACATTGTGGGAACGTCATGGGGGATGTTCTGGGGGATGCCGTGGAGAACATCACAGGGACATCATGGGGGACACCATGGGGGACATCAGGGACACTGGGGGGGACGTCGCAAGGGACGCTGTGGGAACATCATGGGGGACATCATGGGGGATGCCGTGGAGAACGTCAGGGACACCGTAGGGACACCGTGGGGACATCATGGGGGACATTGTGGGGGACGCCATGGAGAACATCGTGGGGACATCATGGGGATGTTGGGGACACCATGGGGGATGCCAGGGATGCTGTGGGGACACCATGGGCACATCATGGGGGACGTCAGGGACGCTGTGGGGTCATCAGGGATGCCACAAGGGACGCTGTGGGGATGGCATGGGGGACATCACGGGGGACATCATGGGGATGCTGCAGGGGATGTCGTGGGGATGCCACAGGGATGTTGGGAACACCGTGGGGACGCCGTGGGGACATCAGGAACACCACGGGGATGTCAGGGACACTGCGGGGACACCGTGGGGACATCAGGGACGGCACAGGGATGTCGTGGGGCCGCCATGGGGCCGCTACGGGGCCGGTGCCCACCTCTGAAGAGCAGGTTGGCCTTGGGCAGGTCGAGCTGGTAGCCGAAGGAGACGCTGGTGTCCTGCATGCGGGTGCTGGCCTCGAACTCGACGCCCACCTGGAGCTGTGGGAGGGGGTGGTGGGAGGCGGTGCTCCGGGGGGACGTGGCGCTCCGCTCCAGGGGCGCTCCAGCCCCCCCAGCCCCCCGCGCCAGCCCTACCTGCTCGTTGGCCTTGTGGTAGTAGGTGGCGTGGGCTCCCGCCTGCCCCACCGTCAGGGTCCCGATCCAGTTGGGCGCTGCGGGGCAGCAGCAGAGCTGAGTGTCGCGGCACGGCGCAGCTCGGCCCCGTCCGCGTCCCCCGTGTCCCCTGCGTCCCCAGTACCTGTGTACTTCCCAGCCAAGGAGACGACGGTGCCCTCCTCCCCGGGCCGGCGGTGGTAGACCAGCTCGCCGCCCAGCGCCAGGGCCGGTGTGACGCTCTGCAGGTAGTGGGCCACCAGGATGCCTGTGGGAGGGGACGCCATGGGGACACCATGGGGACATCAGGGGCAGGGGACACCATGGGGCAAGAGACACCATGGGGACACCACGGGGATGCCGTGGGGACACCATGGGGACGCCACAGGGACAGCAGGGGCAGAGGATGCCATGGAGACACCATGGGGACACCATGGGGATGCCACGGGGACGCCGTGGGGCCACGGCAGGTCTCACCGGAGCCCACGAGGACGTCGGGGTTGCCCAGAGTCACGGCGGCGGTGAAGTCGGCGCCCCGGTACTCGCCGTCCACCTGCCAGTTCACGAACTTGGCCTGCTGCGTCTGTGGGGACAGGGGCCGGTGGGCGGGGGCGCCGGGGGGCCAGTGCCAGCCGTCCCCCCTCCACGTGTCCCCATGTCCCCACCCACCTGGAAGGCCACCTTGGAGCGGAGACGCGCCGTGAGCTGGTGGATGACCTGGGCGTTGAGGCTGCCGCTGTTGTCCATGTCGCCGACCAGCACCGGGAAGGCCTGGGGGGGATGCGGGGATGCCGGGACGTGAGGACGGGGGGGCGTGGGGACAGGGGGACGTGGGGGACATGGGGACATGAGGATGGGGGGACACAGGGACTTGGGGACACAAGGACACGAGGATGTGGGGATGAAGAGACAGGGGGATGTGGGGGACATGGGGACACGAGGATGGGGGGACGCAGGGACGTGGGGACACAGGAACACGAGGATGTGAGGATGCAGGGACATGAGAATGTGAGGACACAGGGATGTGAGAACATGGGGGGACGTGGGGACGCAGGGACATGATGATGTGGGGACGGGGGACATAGAGAGGGGGGACATGGAGGAACGGGGGGACACAAGGACATCGGGATGTGGGGACATGAGGACGCAGGAACACGAGGATGGGGGACGTGAGGATGGGGGGACACGGGGGGACAAGGGGACACAAGGACGTGGGGATGTGAGGACATAGGGATGGGGGGACATGGGGGGACATGAGGATGTGGGGACAGGGGAACATGAGGATGCGGGGGGACACAAGGACGCGGGGACATGGGGACACAGGGACATGGGGATGGGGGATGCAGGGACACAACGACACAGGGACGTGAGGACATGGGGATGGGGGGACACAAGGATGTGGGGACATGAGGAAATGGGGATGGGGGACATAGGGACACGGGGACATGAGAACGGGGGATGCGGGCATGTGGGGACACAACATGGGGATGGGGACGCAGGAGGACACAAGGACATGGGGGTGCAGGGATGCGAGGAGAGAGGAACATGGGGACGTGGGGATGCGGGGGGATATGGGGTGATGCAGCAACAGAGGGACACGAGAACACGAGGACGCGGGGGGATACGGGAGACGTGGGGGATATGGGGGACGTGGGGACACAAGGACACGGGGACATGGGGATGCAGGGGGATATAGGGGGACACAAGGATGCGGGGACACAAGGGAAGGGGCCATGGCGCCGCCCGTCCTGTCCCATCCCGTCCCCCCGGCCGCCCCGCTCACCTCCGTGGGGCTGAGCTGCTTGGTGCCCACGTAGGTGGCCCCAAAGTGGTAGTTGGAGTCGCCGACGGTGCTGAGCGCCACGGTGTGGTTCACCTGCGGGCAGTGGCGCCGGCACAGGCAGGATGCGGCCACAGCCCCGACCCCAGGGGGGGATGCATCCCCAGCCCCGACGCCACGGGGATGGGCACAGGCAGGATGCAGCCCCAGGGCTGTGGGGACGTGTCCCCCCCCCATGGTCCCCCCATCACCATGGTGCTGTGTCCCTCATCCCCCCAAGCTGGGTCCCCCCCAGCCCCTTGTCCCCCCTGCCTCGGCCCCGCATCCGCGGCCCCCTCGGCGCAGCCCCCCAGGCGCGTCCCCACCTGGAAGTGGTTGCTGAGCCCCTTGTTGACCGTCAGCTTCACGCCCTCCATCTGCACCGGGAACAGCTCTGCGGGGGCACTGCGTCAGCCCCCACCATGCCGCCCCACAGTGCCGCCCCATGGTGCTGCCCCACAGGGCGGCAGGGCTCACGACGAGGTGGGGGGCCCATGGGGGGCAGTGTGGGGCTGTGGGGCACCGTGGGGTGCAGAACAGGGTGGTGGGCATGGCACAGGGCCACGGGGTGCCGTGGGGTGCAAAGCAGGTGCAGGGCAGGGCTGTGGGGCGCAGCATGGGGCCGTGGGACAGGGCTGTGGGGTGCAGAGTGGGTGCAGGGCGCGGCCATGGGGCATGGGGCAGGGCTGTGGGGCACCATGGGGCACAGAGTGGGGCCATGGGGTGCAGAGCAGGTGCAGGGCAGGGCTGTGGGGTACAGGGCAGGGCTGTGGGGCGCCATGGGGCACAGCGCAGGGCTGTGGGGTGCAGAGAGGGCACAGGGCAGGGCCGTGGGGCACCGTGGGGCACGGGGCAGGGCTGTGGGGCACAGAGTGGGGGTGGAGCGGGGCTGTGGGGCAGGACCAGGGGGCACAGCGCAGGGCCGTGGAGTGCAGAGCTGACGTGGGGCAGGGCCATGGGGCCCATGGCAAGACCATGGGGCACTGTGGGGAGCAGAGCAGGCACAGCACAGGGCCGTGGGGCGCAGCGCGGGGCCATGGCGCGTGGTCGTGGGGTGCTGTGAGCCCCCGATGTCCCCCGATGTCCCACCTTTGCAGCGGCGGTGACACTCCTCGAAGGTGCCAGGGTTGGGCAGTGGCTCAGCGGTGGGGGC
>NW_020447324.1:7753-9987 GCF_003343035.1 Apteryx rowi
GGGGCACACCCGAACCCGCCTGCTGCCTCTGCCCCGCCCCCCGAGCGCCTATTGGCCGACGCGGCGCCCACCCCGCCCCCGCTCGGCCCGCCTCGCGCCCCTATTGGCGGTCGCCGCGCCGAGCCCCGCCCACTTCCGCGAAACGCTCGCCCGCCCGCGCCGCGGCGCGTTGTGGGCCCGCCCCTTCCTGCCGCTGCCGGGTCTCTATTGGCTCCCGAATTCAGGAGCCCCTCCCCCGCTGAGCCTTTTATTGGACAGGCCCCGCCCCCGTCCCCGGCTCCGCGTTGCTACTGGCTACTGTTTGACAGGACCCCGCCCCCTCGCGCGCCTGCCCTGCTCCCATTGGCCAAGGGCGCCGGGGGGCGAGGCGGCGCTGGCACCCGCAGCAGGTTCGGTTGCGAGGCGCGCAAGGTCAGGGCGCCGGCGCGCGCCGCGTGGCCATAGAGGCGGCAAGGGCGCTGGGGCCAGAGCGGCCGCCCCGGGCGCCGCCATCTTGGGGCGGTGGAGGCTCGGGCTCCGCCCCCAGAGGGCACCTCTCTCCATGGCAACCACCAGGTGGGGGCCCCGCCCCGGCCCTATGGGGCGCCTATAGGGACCCCCGGCCCTATAGGGTGTCTATGGGGGCACCGGGCCCTACAGGGTGTCTATAGGGGGCCCCCCCCCAGCCCTATGGAGCATCTATAGGGACCCCTGGCCCTATAGGGTGTCTATAGGGGCCCCTCCCGGCCCTATGGGGTGGCTATATTGACCCCCAGCCTTTTAGGGTATCTATAGGGAATCCCCCCAGCCCTATGTGGTATCTATGGAGACACCAGGCCCTATAGGGTGTCTATAGGAACCCCTGGTCCACTATGGATTGTATAGGGGATCCCTTGTGGCCTTACGTAGCCCCCGTGACCCTATACAGCCCTATAGGGGACCCCTGTGACCCCCCCAACGCTATGGGGGGGGGCCCTGTAAGGCCCCATATAGCAGCCCAGGGGACCCTCAGACTCTATACAGCCCCACAGAGCCCCCCATTCCCACGCGGCAGGGACCCCCTACTGCGCCCATAGCACCTATAGGGCCCCATAGGGTCCCTGGCCGAYGAGGGAGGTGTTTGACGCCGACGGCCCAGACGCGGCACTGCCGCCAAGAGCTTTATTGGGAGGAACCGTGGGAGCAGGGGTGGCCTGGACCCAGCCTGGCCCAAAATCCCCAAATCTGACCCCAAACCAGAGCCCAAATCCCTAAACCGGAGCCCAACCCCCCAAATCTGATGCCAAACTGGAGCCCAAACCCCCAAATCTGACCCCAAACCCCCCAATCTGACCCCAAATTGGAGCTTGACCCCCCCAAATCTGGCCCCAAATCTGATCCCAAACCAGAGCCCAAACCCCCAAATCTGACCCCAAACCCCCAAATCTGACCCCAAACTGGAGCCCAAACCCCCAAACCGGAGCCCAAACCCGACCTGAAATTCCCAAACCTGAGCTCAAACCCCAACCCCAAACCTGGCTCAGGCCCTGCCCTGGCCCAGTCCCACGGCCAGGTCCCAAACCCCGACCCGGCCCGGCAGCACTGGCAGGGTCCAGCGTGCTGGGGCCACCGCTGGCCATGGGGCCACCACCAACCATGGGGCACAACCGGCCGTGGGGCACAACCAGCCATGGGGTGCAGACCCCCCCCCGGGCCGCTCCCCAGCCCCACAGTTTCAGGCCCGGGCGGCTCCCGGCCCCCCATGTTCGGGGCAGCTCCCAGCCCCACGGCTCCGGGGCGGCTCAGACGTAAACCGCGGGCGACATGACGAAGCCGCACGCTGGGGCATCCGCATCCCCGTCCCCGTCCTTGCGCAGCCTGTCATAGAGCGGGTTCAGCTGCTCCACGTAGCCTCCATCCTCGTCCTCGTCCCCGTCCTCATCCTCGTTCTCATTCTCGTCGCCGTGAGGCTCCTCGGCCGTGGGCAGTTCGTGGTACCGCGGCGGCACCCGCCCGGATGCTGGGGTCCCCGTGGCCTCGGCCAGCGGCTCCGCACCAAGCGGCTGCAGGGGCAGGAGCTGGTGCTCAGGGGCCTGCAGGGGAGTGGGGAGGGATGGGATGGGATGGGATGGGATGGGATGAGGGGCCCTGGCGTCCGGGCACGTGGCCACACTCACCCATGGCAGCTCCTGCAGCTTCTCGCCGGGGGGGGGCGGCTTGTACGGGGGGGGCTCGTCAAGGCTGGGGGTGAGATGGGGGTCACAGGGGGGCCCAGG
>NW_020447324.1:10681-16580 GCF_003343035.1 Apteryx rowi
CCCAGATGCCTGGGCCCCCCCAGATGTGGACCCAGACGCCTGGGCCCCCACAGACCCAGACCTGGACCCAGACACCTGGGCCCCCCTGGACGCCTGGGTCTCCCTGGACCTGGACCTGGACCCGGATGCCTGGGCCCGCCCTGTTTGCTCCAGTGCCGGGTGGAGGCAGGGGGGCTGCCCGGACACCTGGGCCCAGGGGCAGCAGGGCTGGGCCGATGCCAGGAGAGGCCTGAGTCACCCCCACGCCCAGGGAGCGGGCCCAGGCGTCCGGGAACCCCCGGCGCTGACTCAGAGGCCGAAACCATCGCGGGCCGGAATCGGCCATGGCGGGAGCAGAGTTCAGCGCCGGGACATGCGCGAGCCACCGCCACCTGTGCGTCGCATGACCGCGTGCACTGCATGACCCCGCGCCATCACATGACCCCGTGTGTTGCACAGCCAGACACCGTCGCGCGACCCTGTGCATCACACAACCCCACGCATTGCACAACCCCATGCGTTGCACGACCAGACCCCATTACACAACCCCGTGCATCGCACAGCCCCACGCATCACATGACCCCATSCATCGCACGACCCTATGTGTCGCATGACCAGACACTTGCACAACCCCGTGCAATGCACGACCAGGCACCATTGCACAACCCTGTGCCATTGCACGACCCTATGCATTGCACAACTAGGCACTGTTGCATGGCACCGTCGCACAACTCCATGTGTTGCATGACCGCGCACTGTTGCACAACCCCGTGCATTGCATGAGCAGACACCATCTCATGACCCCATAGCACAATTCTATGTGTTGCACGACCATGCACTATCATACAACCGCGAGCGTTGCACAATCCCATGCATTGCACGACCCCACACCATTGCACAACCATGTGCCATTGCACGACCACACATCATCGCACAGCATTCCGGGACCAACCTCCCCCTGGTGCCATGTGCCAGCCCCGGCCCCACGGCTGCCCCCAGCCCCCCGATGGGGCAGAGCCCGCAGCATGGGGGGAATCACTTTATTCAGCACCCGGTGGCAGCAGTGACTGACCTGATACAGACATAACCCCCTCCCCAGGTACAGCGTGGGGTCGGTGCCCCATGGGATCCCCCAGTGCCAGAAGCCCTAACTGCCACCCCTCCTCTGCGCCCCACGGGGACCTGAGGACATGGGGACCCCGAGCGCRACATGCCGAGGCACCGGAGATGTCCCGGGGGCACTGTGTCCCTGCCAGGTCCCTGCTGCATCCCCAGGTCCTTGCATGGGGTCCTCGTGCCACATCCCCGCCATGTCCCCGTGTCCCTGCCATGTCCCCACCACGTCCCCACACTCAGACATAGACACTGTGCGGGAGACAAGGGAGCTGTCGCCCTGCGACTCCATGTCATCCCTGCAGCCGCCGGAGGCCCCGCGGGGGCCCAGCTGCAGCATCTGCCCCCCTGCACCCACCCGCTCTTCCTCCTCCTCCTCCTCCTGCCGCCGTGGGGGGGGGGAACGGTGCCGGTGGGGGGGAGGACAGCGGGACCCACTCAGCGCCACCGACTCCCCTGTGACGCGGATCCCCCCTCATGCACCGTGGCCCCCCTGCACGCTGGGTCCGGCCCCCCTCCACGGCACCTCCTGCCCCGCCGCCCCCCAGCACGACGGGTCCTGGCCTGCGCCCCACGCAGGTGCCCCCCCCCGTGCACAATGGAGCCCACGTGCATCCCAGCTCTGTGCATGACAGATCCTGCATGTCCCTGCTCCGTGCACACCAGATCCCATGAGTCCCCGCTCTGTGCACGCCGGATCCCACGTGCATCCCAGCTCCATGCACACCGTCTCCCGCACAWCCCCACTCCATGCATGCCAGATCCCCCATGCATCCCCACTCCAGGCATGCCGGCTCCCGTGCATCCTGGCCCTGTGCATGCCAGATCCCACCCTGCCTGCCGCCGGCACTCACCAAGCACAAGGACGGGCTGGCGGGCGGCAGCGCTGCCCAGCGCGTTGGACACGCGGCAGATGAAGGTGGTGTTGGCCAGCAGATCCACCGTGTGCACCAGCAGCTGGTTGCCCTGCGCCTCCGCCGAGGGCGGCAGCGGCCCCGTCGACCTGCGGGGGCTGTCAGTGGGCCCAGGAGTCCCCGCCACGCCCCCCGCCCCCCCAGGGCTCCGCAGCATTGCACACGCTGGTGTGTGCTCGTGAGCACGCGCTCGTGCAGGGGGATTGGAAATGAGGGAGCCGCTTTCCCCAGGGCTCTGCAGGGCTGCATGTGCGTGCGCACACGCTGGTGCAGGGGGGTGGAAACGAGGGAGCCGCTTTCCCCAGGGCTCTGCAGCGTTGCACACGCCGGTGCATGCTCATGTGCACGTGCTTGTGCAGGGGGATTGGAAACAAGGGAGCTGCTTTCCCCAGGGCTCCGCAGCGTTGCACACACTGGTGCACGCTCGTGCGCATGCGCTCGTGCACGAGACAGGATCAGAAAGGGTCCCCGTCCCCCAGGACGCTGGTGGCCCCGCGTTGCTCGCGCTTGTGCCCCTGCTGCCGCCCGGGGCTCCTGCGGTGCTGGATGGGACTGGCCGGGCTGGTGAAACCAGTCCGGCCCCACCAGGAACCCGTCGGGCACCATTCCGGGGCCACTGGCCCAGGCGTCTGGGCGCGGCAGCACTCACGTGCTCCAGGTGAAGGTGGTGGGCGCCGGGTTGGCAGTGGCGTTGCACTGCAGCGCTGCCCCACGCCGCTGCAGGTACCAGTTGTGGTCGTAGCCACTGATGAAGGCCACGGGGGGGTCTGCAGGGCCGGTAGAGCGTCACCCCCCGCAGGCCCAGGCATCCAGGCCCCCCCCCCCACCAGGCACTGCAGCCCCATGTCCCGTGTGGGGGTCAGGGAGCGCCCAGGCGTCCGGGCCCCTCCTCCGCTTTACAGTCCCAAGTCTCTTCCCCCAGAGCAGGAAGGGCCCAGGTGTCCAGGCCCCGGCTACTCCCCCCCCCACACACCCCTGCATGGGGCCCAGGTGCCTGGCACTCACAGAGCACGGCGAGGGTGACGGGCAGGCGCTGGGGCTGTGGCAGGCTGGGGTGGCTGACGACACAGGCCAGGCGCTGCCCATGCGCCGCCCGCGTGGGCACCGCGCTGAAGCGGCTGGTGACGGTGACGGTGCCGTTGGCGGCCGTCTCGGCTGAGGCCTCCGCCGTCCCCGGCACCGGCGACTCCCAGGAGATGTTGGCGGCCGGGTGGCCGCCGGCAGCCGTGCACGTGGCCACCGGCGTGGGGATGCTGCCAGCAGCCACCTCCTGCGCCGCCGCATGGTTCTGCGGCTTGGCTGGAGGCGCCAGACAGCCATTAGCAGGGCCCCGGCGTCCGGGGGCAATGTCCCCCCCACACCTCCCAACAGGAGAGGGACCCAGGCGTCCGGGCTCACTCCTCCACCCCCCAAGCAGAGGGGCCCAGGCATCTAGGCTCCCCCCCACACAGCAGAGGGGCCCAGGCGCCCGGGGCTCCCCCCAACCCATGGCTGAAGGGCCCAGGCATCCCCCCTCCCGCCCCCCAGTGCCCGGGGCTCCCCCCAGCACCCCATGACTGAGGGGCCAAGGTGTCCCCTCCTGCCCGCCAGTGCCCAGGGCTCCCCCCAGCACCCCATGGCCGAAGGGCCCAGGCATCCCCCCTCCCACCCCCCAGCGCCTGGGGCTCCCCCCAGCACCCCATGACCGAGGGCCCAGGCATCCCCCCTCCTGCCCGCCAGTGCCCAGGGCTCCCCCCAGCACCCCATGGCCAAAGGGCCCAGGCATCCCCCCTCCTGCCCGCCAGTGCCCAGGGCTCCCCTCAGCACCCCATGGCCAAAGGGCCCAGGCGTCCCCCCCCTGCTCCCCCCAGGGCTCACCCAGCACCAGCAGGCGGGTGCTGGCGCCCTGGTTGCCGTCGGGGTAGGTGGCGAACTCGCAGGTGTAGACGCCCTGGTCGGTGAGGCGCAGCGGCCGCAGCAGCAGCGTGGCATCCTGCAGCGAGTGGCCGCGGAAGCGCAGGCGCCCGCCGCCCTCGCCGTCCTCGTCCTCGCCGGGGAAGCTGGGCGCCAGGCGCGGGTGCAGCACGGCGACGTTCCGGCGCCCGCCGCTGCCGCCGGCCCGCACCCACGTCACCTGGCTCACCTTGAGGTGGGGGCCGGCGGCGGCCAGCACGCAGGGCAGCACAGCCTCCTCGCCCACCAGCGCCACCACCTCCTCCCGCACCTGCACCTGCGCCCGCTGCCCGCCGGCCCCTGCGGGGACGAGGCCCCCCGGCGTCAGCGTCAGCAGCAACCGGGGCCCAGGCGTCCGGGGGGCCCAGGCACCCAGCCACCAGGGGCTCCAGGGACCCAGGTGTCCGGGGACACAATGACCAAGGACTCGGGGGGCCCAGGTGTCCAGGAGACCCAACCACCAGGGGCTCTGGGAACCCAATGACCAGGGATCCAGGGCCCAGGCATCCAGGACCCAACAACCAGGAGCTCCAGGGACTCCAAGGACACAGGTGGCCAGGGGGCCCAGGCGTCCAGGGACCCAATGACCAGGGACTCCGGAGACCCAGGCGTCTGGGACCCCCAGGGACTCAACAACCAGGGTCTCCAGGGACCCAGGTGTCCGGGGGCCCAGGCATCCGGGAGACCCAACCACCAGGGACTCTGGGGACCCAGGCATCCGGGAGACCCAATGACCAGGGACTCAGGGGGCCCAGGTGTCTGGGACCCCCAGGGACTCAACAACCAGGGTCTCCAGGGGCCCAGGCATCCGGGGGCCCAGGAGTCCGGGGTGGGCGGCTGCCACGTCGCAGCCCCCCCATCTGCCCGTCTGCAAATCCGCCCCGGCTCTGGTGACGGTGCTCGCTCGGGTGGTGCAGACACACGGACACTCACACAGACACACGGACACACGTGCCAGCGGCAGCAGAGCTGCCCACTCCAGTGCTAATTGYGCTAACGACCCACGCGAGGCCGAGCCCGTGCTTCCCGGGGCCCCCCCGGGCGAGCGTGCGGCCACAAGCATGCAAGGCCTCTGCAAGTGTACAGCACCGAGCATGCACAGCCCATGCGCACCCCGTGTGAGCCCGAGTGCAGCCTCCCGCTAACCAGAAGCGCTGGCAGCGTGGCAGGAATGATGGGTAGCAGCACGGCGGGGGGGCTCGGACGCCTGGACCCCCCCCAGTGCCCGGGGCAGGCGCTTGGCCAGGCCCGTCGGTGCCAGCCGTGGGGGCCCAGGCRTCCGGCCCTGCGGGGGGCCCAGGCGTCCAGGCTGCCCCAGGACAGGGACGAGCGGGGTTGGGGGCGCCCATGTGAGAGGAGGGGGCAGCCGTGCAACGCTTGTGCAATGCTCGTGCAAGTTGTGCAGTGCTCGTGCAATGCTCGTGTGAGCTGGGGGACACCTGTGCAGAGGTCGGGGCCGCCGGAAACGCGCTGGACGCTGGTGCCACGGCCCCAGAACAAAAGGAGCCGCCGCGGGGCCTGGCAGGAGCCTCACACACGGGGCCTCGCACATGCATGTGCTGCACACGGGGGTGTCGTGCACACAGGGTGTCGCACACACATGTGCCGTGCACAAGCCACCTTGCATGGGGAGCAATGCACACACGTGTGCCGCACACAGGGGTGTCACGCACATGCGTGTCCCCCCCTGCCCCGGGGAGCCCCGCAGTCCCCGGGGTTCAGCCAGGCACCCTGGTAGYGGCAGAGGGGGGACGGACGGGCCAGGGGACCCAGAGTCCGGGGGATCCCGAGGGGGGGATCCCGGGGGGGGGGTTCCCGGAGCCCTGTCCTGGGGCTTCCCGGGGGGGATCCCAATCCCGGAGTCCCGGGGGGGTCCCGGATCCTGGGTGTCCCAGAGTAGCTCCCGATCCCGGATCCCGGTGTCCCAGTTTCCTGACCCCGGGGGAGTTCCCGGCCTCCCG
>NW_020447324.1:17541-18675 GCF_003343035.1 Apteryx rowi
CCAGGCCCCGCCCCCAGCTCCTGGCCCCAAGGATGGTGTACAGGGCTGATGCACAAGGATGGTGCACAGGGACAGGGTGTTGCATTGGGACAGTGCATGGGGAGGGCACACAGGGGTAATGCACGGGCACGGTGCACAAGAACAGTGCACGGGGACGGGGTGTTGCATGGGGACGGTGCACAAAGATGATGCACGAGGATGGTGCACGGGGACTGTGCATGGGGAGAGGGTGTCGCATGGGGACAGCGCACGGGGCTGATGCACCAGGATGGTGCATGGGGACAGGGTGTTGCACAGGGATGGTGCACAAGAACGGTGCACAGGGACGGGGCAATGCTGGGCCCAGATGCCTGGGTCCCCTGTGCCCCCCCCAGGCATCTGCCAGGTCAGTCCTGCCCCCTGTATTAGCCCCACCCCTTGCATCTTAGTCCCACCCCCTGATTTAGCCCCACCCCCAGAGAGCTCTTAGCCAAAAAAAAAAACCACTTTAATTCTCCATTTTACAAATTTCCCCCTCCCCCTGCAATAAATTACCCCCGGGGGGGGGGTTAATGCTCCTGGATGGGGCCTGGACACCTGGGCCCCACGGGGGGGGAGGGGCCACGGGGGGGGGCACATCCCGCCCAGATGCCTGTGCCCCTCCCGTGACTGCAAGTCCATGGAGGTCCCCGTGCTCATGACCTGGACGCCTGGGTCCCCCGGACGCCTGGGCCCCGGACGCCTGGGCCCGCGGTCACCTGCCCCCCCCCGCGTGGCCCCGGCTGTCCCGGGGGCGGAGCCGGGGGGCCTCGGGGGCCCCTGGGGGGGGGCTGCCCCCACCCTGCAGCGTCCGTGATTGGTCGTTCTGCAGCGGCCCCTGATTGGCYGGCGGCCCCAGCCCCAGCGAGAGGATTGGCCGGTGATAGGGGCCGGGCAGCAGTGGGGAGAGGGGACTGGCTGCGGCCTCCTGGCCGGGCGACACCATTGGGTAGAGGCTGCCGTGGTGGGTAGGGTCCAGCCGGGCATCAGCCAATGGCAGGGTGAGGGCGGGGCTGCTGGTGCACCCCACTGGCTGCCCTGGGGTGGGCGGGGCTGGGCCACCCTCCTGCTTCACCAGGGGGCGGGGCCCCAACATCGACGCCCCATTGGCCAGGT
>NW_020447324.1:21175-23514 GCF_003343035.1 Apteryx rowi
ACGCTCCCAAAATGCCCCCCTGCACCCTGTCTTTTTGCATTGCATTTCCATACAGCCCCCCATTCCCATGCACCTCCCCATTCCCATGCATCTCCTTTCTATGCACCCCCAGTTCCTGTGCACCCCATTCCCATGCTTCCCCTTTGCCATGCATCCCATTTCCATGCACCCCCTGTTCTCCTGCACCCCATTCCCATGCTTCCCCTTTGCCATGCATCCCGTTTCCATGCACCCCATTCCCATGCATCCCATTCCCATGCACCCCCTGCACCCCATTCCCCTGCTCTCCCAGTTCCTGTGCCCCCATTCCCATGCACCCCCTGCACCCCATTCCCACGTGCCCATTTCCATGCACCCCCCATTCCCCTGCACCCCATTCCCATGCATCCCATTGCTCCACCCCTTGCTCTCCATTCCCATGCCTCCATTCCCCTGCTCTCCCAGTTCCTGTGCCCCCCATTCCTATGCACCCCCTGCACCCCATCCCCCTGCACCCCATCCCCATGCACCCATTTCCGTGCACGCCCCATTCCCCTGCACCCCATTCCTGTGCACCCCATTGCCCTGCACCCCCCCGTTCCCGGGGGGCCTCACCGTCGTAGTTGCGGGCCTCGAGGTCGGGGGGGGCGCCGGGGGCGGCGAGCAGCTCACGCAGGCAGCGGGCGCTGCGCTGCTCGCAGGCCAGGTGCGCGGCCGTGCGGCCGTGGCGGTCGGGCGCCGCCGGCGAGGCCCCGTGTGCCACCAGCAGCCGCACCAGCGCCGGCTGCGCCGTGATCACCGCCAGGTGCAGCGGCGTCTGCACCCGCTCATCAGCGCCCGCACGGCCCCCATGGGGGCGCGGCGGGCAGGGGGGTGCGGGGGGCATGCATGTGGTGCAGGGGGTGCACGGAGCATGTATGGGGTGCATGGGGTGCATGGGGCGCACAGGTGGTGCAGGTGGTGCATGGGGTGCATGGGGTGCAGGGGGTGCACAAAGCAGGCATGGGGGGCACAGGGCACACAGGGAGCACCTGGGGTGCATGGGGGACGCATGAGGGGCACAGGCCACACGGGGAGCACAGGGTGCACGTGCCATGTATGGGGTGCGCAGGGCATGCATGGGGTGCATGGGGCACATGGGGCGCACGGGGGCACACGGCATGTATGGGGTGTATGGGGTCCATGGGGCATGCACAGAGTGCACAGGGGACACATGGGGGGCACACAGGGGGCACAGGGTATGCAAGCTACACATGGCGCATGCGCATGCAGTGTGCGAGCGGTGCAGGGGGCGTGTGCGGGGTGCCTGGGACATGCCGGGTGCACAGGGGGTGCATGCACGGGGTGCACGCGTGGGGTGCACGCGTGGGGTGCCTGGGGGGCACATGCAGCCTGGCGCAGGGCCACGCACACGCGTGTGCATGCGGGCGGCGGTGCGGGGAGGAAGCAGCCAGGGAAAGTCCCGGTGGTGGCGGCTGGGCCGCGGGCACACGTGGCTTCGGGGAAGGGCTGTGGCGGGCGACCCCCCCCTTCCCCCGGGTGCGGCTCTGCACCCCTGAACCCTGCACCCCCCTGCATCCCCCTGCACCATGCACTGTGCACCCCCTGCAGCCTGCAGCCCCCTGCATCCCTGGGTGACCTGCACCCCCCTGCACCATGCACACCTCCTGCACCCTGCACTGTGCACCCCCTGCACCCCCTGCATTGTGCATGCTCCTGCACCATGCACCCTGCACCCCTGGGTGCTCTGCACCCCTGGGCACCCTGCAGTCCTTTGTACCATGCACCCCCTGCACCATGCATCCCTCCTGCACCATGCACCCTGCATCTCCCTGCACCCTGCACCCCTGGGCATCCTGCACCCCTTTGCACCATGCACCAGGCCCCCCCAGCACTGGCCCCCCCATGCACCCCCATGCACCCTTGTGCATCCCCCAGGACCCTGAACCCCCTGGCACTCCCCTGTGCACCCCTGCCCGCGCACCCCCCCGCGTCCCCCCCCGTGTCCCCCTGTCCTACGTCCCCCCCGTACCTGGCGCAGGCGGTTGTAGACGTCGAGGTCCCTGCGGCCCTGCAGGAAGAGCCCCACGAGGCGCCGGGCCGCCCCCAGGTTGCCCTGGGCCACCGCGATGTGCAGCGCCCTGCGGGGACGCGGGGGGACGTTGGGGACACGGGGGACATCGGGGGACCCGGAGGGGGGCACAGGGACCCGGGGGACACCCCGGGGCGGGGAAGGGCGGGGGCAGAGGGATCTGGCCACGCCCCCTCCCGCGCGGCCACCCCGGGGGAGGAGGGGGGGAGAGGGAGGAAGTCGCCCCTCCTCCGCCGCTTCCAGTAAAGGGGCGTGGCCGGCAGCGGTG
>NW_020447324.1:25508-27847 GCF_003343035.1 Apteryx rowi
GGGCCCAGGTGTCCCGGAGCCCCACAAATCCCCAACGGGGGCCCAGGTGTCCTGGAGACCCCCCCCTCCGGCAGGGCCCAGGTGTCCTGGAGCTCCCACAAGCTCCCAAGGGGGATCCAGGTGTCCCAGAGCCCCCCGGGAAGGACCCAGGCATCCTGGACCCCCCCACACCCAGGGAGGATCCAGCATCCTGGAGCCCCCCGAGCCCCCAGGGGGGGCCCAGGCATCCTCAATCCCCCCCTCAGGTAGAACCCAGGTGTCCTGGCACCCCCCACCCTGGGGAGGGCCCAGGCGTCCGGGGAGGGGGCAGAGGGAAGGTCCCTGGCACGGGGCCGGGCGGGGGCTGCTGGGACCTTCGCCCTCCGCCCGGAGGGGGGATTTCCAGGGCAGATAAATCATTAACGGCCCCCGGGCCCAGCCCACCCCAGACTGCACACGCGTGTGCACATGCGTGCATGCGTGCGAGGTTGCGGCGCGTCTGGGGCTTCATGCAGTGGCTGGTGCATGCAGGTGCCTGGTGCTCGGCCTTGCACACGCGCATGCAAAAGCGGGCGCCTGCATTGCTGCGTGGGCACGCGTGCACCGGGACATGTGCATGCACAAGTGCGTGGTGTGTGTGTGTGTGTGCGCGGGGCCGGGGAGCTGCGGCCCCCCTGGCTCCTCCCCACCCCAGGCTCCGACTTACCAGAAACGTCGCCTGGAAAGTCCCAGCGGCGTCGCACGCCCGGGGGGGCCGGGCCGGCGCCCTCCCCATGCCCCTTGCACACCCGCGGCATCCAGCACACGTGTGTGCAAGGTGGCTGCTGCCCTGCGGCCACAGCCCCAGGCACACGCACATCGYGCTGCATTTGCAACCACACACATGTGCATGCACACATGTGTGCACCGGCCTCGCACCACACATCTCACACATGCACATGCATGTTCACAGTGGCGCCCCACCTGCACGCATGTGCGCATGCATGTACATCTCGTGGCCTGGCCTGTGGAGCTGCACATGTGTGTGTGGGTGCAAGCGTGTGCACACACACACACCCACTTCACGCTGCTGCTCGCACTGAGCCAGGGAGGTGCATGGGGGCCCCAGGCACATGCACACATGTGCACATGCGTGTGCACACCTGCCCCACGGCCCTGAGGGTGAGAGGCCCCCAGATGCCTGGGACCCCTGGGGGGGGCATGGGGGTCCTTGGACGCCTGGGTCCCTGGGGGCACCTGGATGCGTGGGACCCCCGGGGGGGGGGGGCGCGGGGGCACCTGGACGCCTGGGTCCCTGGCAGCTTCAGCAGCACCCGTGACTCAGGGCCCGACGGGTTTGGCAGCTTTGGGGCGCGTCCTGCTGCCACCCCCACAGGGCGGAGGACCCAGGTGTCCGGGCCAGGGACCCAGGCGTCCCAGCGTGGCGGCTCCCGCCACGGTCCCAGGCGTCCAGGCGGCCATGGGGACGCTGGCAGCRGAGCCCCCCAGCACGGCCCCCCCCAGCACCGCGGAGCCCACGGCGGCACCRGCGCCACGCAGCACCCCCCCATTCCTGGCCTGGCTGGTGGCCGGGGCCCTGGTCGGGGTCCTGTTCGCTGGCGCCCTCGGAGCCGCCCTGGTCCACCGGCATGTCCGGCCCCGCCYGTGCCGCCGTCCGGGGTAAGGCCGCCTGGACACCTGGGTCCCCCCTCCATCCCAGACACCTAGGTCCCCTGTCCCGGATGCCTGAGCCCCCTGCCTGGACACCTGGGTCCCTCCCTGCCCCCCGCCCTGGAAGCCTGGGTCCCCTTCCATCCCGGATACCTGGGTCTCCCCAATCCTGGACACCTGGGTCCCTCCAGGCTCCTCAATCCAAACACCTGGGTTCCTGCCCCCAGCCTGCCCCCCCCCCCAGACGCCTGGGTCCCTCTGGGTTCCCCCCTGCTCAGCCTGTCCCCTCCCCGGGCGCCTGGGCCCACCCCTGCCCTGCCCCCGTGCCCCGTCCCACAAGCCCCTCCAGACTCCCCCTGAATCTTTGCAGGGAAATAGGGACTCGGGAGCCAAGAGCGAAGAAACCGGTGGTCTCCCGCAAGGGTGAGTGCTGCCCCCGGATGCCTGGGCCCCCCGGACGCCTGAGCCCCCCTGGATGCCAGGGCCCCCCAGGCTGGGGGCGGGTCCAGACGCCGGGGCCCCCCTGGACACCTGGGTCCATCTCTGTCCCCCCGCAGATGACGAGGAGCCGATCTACGAGGTGGCCGAGTCACCCCTGGAGTCGCCGATGACCCCGGCGCCCCTGATCCTGCACCCCACAACCTCTGACCCCGCACCCCGACCCCGGCACCCCCTGACCCTGCACCCCGCAACCTCTGACCTTGCACCCC
>NW_020447324.1:28086-34284 GCF_003343035.1 Apteryx rowi
CCTGACCCTTTGCCCCGGCCCCCCTGACCCTGCACCCCTGACCCTGTGGCACCCTGACATTAAACCACCTCCTCAGCCACCTCTCGCCTTCCTTCGCCCGGGCACCTGGGTCCCTTTGGGGGCGAGGAGGGCCCGTGTGCAAATGTGTGTGTGCGTGCATGCAAAGCCTGTGTGTACATGTGTGTGCAGACATGCAGGGCCCATGTGCACACACATGTGTGGGCATGCAGGACCCATGTGCACRTGTGTGTGCATTCAGGGCCCGTGTGCACACGCGTGTGCATGCACCTGCACACACGGGGTGTGTGCATGCTTTGGTGTGCAAAGCTCATGCACACACATGTAGACCCACATGCATGCAGTGCATGTGGCACGGCTGTCATGCAACACGCGTGTGCATGGTGCTTGCGTGGCCAGTGGGTCCAGGAGGGGCCCTGGCGCCCAGGGTGGGGGCGCGTCTAAGCGGCTCTTCCAGACCCGGACGCCTGGGCCCATGGGGGGGCAGCACCGGGAGGCCCCTGGACGCCTGGGCTCCCTCTGCACTCGGGGAGCAGTGGGGGCGGCCACGACCCACGTCCCCCTCCAGACCGCAGGGATCTCTGGTGCCCGGGGAGGCGCCCAGCGCAGCAGGGCCCAGGCGTCTGGGCTCGTCCTTTCGTGCTGGGTCCGTGAAGGGGGCGCACGCACGACGCCGGCGTGTGCAAAGGGTTGCGAGCACGTCCTGAGCCTGCGTGTCACGAGCATGTGCGAGGGCCTGTGAACACGTGTGGCACGAGCACATGTGGCATGAGCACATGCCTCACGAGTGCGTGCGTCACAAGCACGTGTCATGAGTGTGTGCATCCTGAGTGCGCGTGTCACGAGCGTGTGCGAGGCTGGTTCTCCTCAGGAGTTGCTTTATTACAGCGGCCAGCCCAGCGCACCGCAGCCCCGGGGGGGCACCTGGCCCCCGCAGTGGCGGGGGGGACCAGGTGCCCTGCGCCCGCCAGGGGGCCCAGGCGTCCGGGCCCCTCACGTCCGCTTCACCTCGCAGTAGATGGTGGTGCCGTCGCGGGGGGGGGCGCGTGCTGCGGCCCCCAGGGCGGCCCCGGCCCCAAACGCCAATGTCGAGTACTTGATCTCCTCCTCCTGCGGGCAGCGGCCGGCTGGGCAGCGGGGCCCCGGTGTCCAGGCCACCCCCCACCCTCCCCGAGCCAGGGGGACCCAGGGGTCCGGGCGCCCCTCACCCTCTCCAAGCCAGGGGGCCCACGCGTCTGGGCCCGGGGCACCCAGGGGTTCAGGCTCCCCCCACCAGCCCCATCAGGACCAGGGAGGGGGCCCAGGCGTCCGGGCTGCCCCCCACCCTCCCCGAACCAGGGGGCCCAGGCATCCGGGCGTGGCACCCCTTACCGTGCCGGGGCAGCCGTTGGTGCTTGGGTGCTCTGCGGGAGAGAGACGCGGAGTCGGGGGGACCTCAGGACCCACAGGGGTGTTAAGGGGACCCCGGGATGTGCAGGGGGGTCGGGGGGGACCCCAGGACCCACGGGGGGCTAAGGGGACCCTGGGACCATCCCCCCCATCCCTGGGACACGCAGGGGGATTAAGGGGACCCCAGGACGCACAGGAGGGAGCGAAGGGAGCCTGGGACCACCACTCCCATCCCCAGGACCCACAGGGGGGTCAGGGGCACCCCAGGACCTGCAGGGGGGCGGGGGGCACCCCAATCCGCCCCCCCCCATCCCCAGGACCCGCAGGGGGGTGGGAGGCACCCCAATCTGCCCCCCCCATCCCCAGGATGCACGGGGGGGTCAGGGGGACCCCAAGTCCATCCCCCCCATCCCCAGGACCCGCAGGGTGTGGGGGACACCCCAATCCACCCCCTGTCCCCAGGCTGCACTCACCACGGGTGGGGGCAGCGGGGGCGGCGGGGGAGGGTGCAGGGCGTGCGGACGCCCCCCTCGGCCCCCCCCCGGATCGGCCCCGCGCCCGGCGCCACAGCAGGTACCCGGCGGCCCCCAGCAGCCCCAGGGCCAGCAGCGTCCCCACCACTGCCCCGGCCACTGTCCCGGCGCTCACACCTGCGCGCAGGGGGGGCATCAGCAGGGCTGCTGGCAGCCCCCCCCCGAGGACCAGCAATGCCCCACGGCCAGGGTAAAAGGACCAAGGAGGTCCTGTGGCCAGATCATGTCCCCAAGAACCAGGGACGCCCCATGGCCAGACCCCAAGGACCGGGGACACCCCGTGGCCGGATCCTGCCCCGAGGGAGCAGAGACGCTCCATGGCCAGGCTAAAAGGACCAGGGATGACCCATGGCCGAACCCTGTCCCCAAGGGAGCAGGGACACCCCACGGCCAGGCCAGGGACATCCCACAGCCGGATCCTGTCCCTGCGGGAGCAGGGACATGGCGCAGCTGGACCCCGACGATGAGGGACATGCCACAGCCGGTGCCTGTCCCTGCGAGAGCAGGGACACCCTGCGGGAGCCCCCGTCCCCGTGTGCCGCGGCGGGTCCCCGGCTCACCGGGCTGCGGGGGCTGCAGCAGGAGGGCGGTGGCGGCGGCAGCGCGGTGCAGCACAGGGTTGGTGGCCACGCAGCGGTACTCGCCGGCCTGCGCTGCGGCCCCGAAGACGAAGGCCAGGCGGCTCTCGCGGCCCAGCGTGGTGTTGCCGAAGGTCCAGGCGTAGCGCGGTGGCGGGACGGCGTCGGCCGCGCAGGCCAGCTCCACGTGGGAGCCCAGCGGCGCCCGCACAGGGCTCGGCGGTGACACGGTGGCGGCGTCGGGCCCGTCTGCGGGCGCACGGCTGAGTGGCGCGGGGAGGCGGCGCGGGGACAGGCGCAGGGACGCAGTACAGGGATGCGGCAGGGGGACGTGATGGAGGGAGGTGGCATGGGGACACAGCAAGGGGACRCAGCAGGAAGACATGTCAGGGAAACAGTGCAGGGATGTGGTATGGGGACGCAGTGGAGAAATGCATCAGGGGGACGCAGCGCAGGGACACGGCAGGGAGATGTTGCAGGGGGACATCATGGAGGGAGGTGGCACGAGGATGTGGCAGGGGGACATGGCAAAGGGATGCGGCAGAGGGACGCAGCACAGGAATGCAGCACAGAGACGTGGTGGAGGGATGTGGCAGGAACACATGATGCAGGGACACGGCAYGGGGACGTGGCACGGGGACGCAGTGAAGGAACGTGTCAGGGGGATGTGGGGGGGGACGTGGTGCAGGGATGCGGCARGGGACGCGGCACAGGGTCACGGCACAGGCATGCGGCAGGGGGATGTGGTGGGGGGCACAATGGAGGGATGTGGCACAGGGACACGGCACAGGGTCATGGCAGGGGGACACGGTGCAAGGACGTGGTCTGGGGATGCAGCACGGGGACATGGCAGGGGGACACGAAGGAGGGATGTGGCACAGGGACACGGCGCAGGGATGCGGCAGGGGGACGTGGTGCAGGGACATGGTCTGGGGATGCAGCACAGGGTCGTAGCAGGAGGACATGGCAGGGGGACGTGGCGGGGGACATGATGGAGGGATGTGGCACAGGGACATGGCACAGGGTCACGGCAGGGGGACGCAGCAGGAGGAGGCAGTGCAGGGACAAGGCAGGGACGCGGTGCAGGGATGTGCTCTGGGGATGCGGCGCAGGGGGACATGGTGGGGGACATGAGGGAGGGATGTGGCACAGGGTCATGGCACAGGGATACGGGAGGGGGATGCAGCAGGAGGAGTCAATGCAAGGACAAGGCAGGGATGCGGCATGGGGATGCGGCAGGAGCACATGGCACGGCAGCGCGGTGAAGGGACGCGGCAGGGGGACGCGGGGACTCACAGGTGACTGTGACAGCGGCGGCCTCACTGCGGTTGCTGCTCACAGGGTTTTGGGCCTCGCAGGCGTAGGCACCGGTGTCGGCGCGGGCGGCCGCCGCGGCCGTCAGCGTGCGGTTGCCCTCGGAGAGTGCCAGGCGCCCGCCGGCCACCAGCGGCGCCCCGTCCCGCAGCCACAGCAGAGTCTCAGTGCCGGCGGGGCGCTCACAGGACAGGGCAAAGGAGCCGTTCTCCGTCACTGTCACATTTCGGGGCGTCACCGAGGGCTGCGGCAGCAGTTCTGCAAGATAAGGTGGAAAGACGGCGTCAGCTGCAGCCCCGGCAGATGTACGGATGGACGGCGGCGCCCGGCTACTCGCCGCAGACCCGCAGCTCTGGGGACAGAGCTGTTCCGGCTCTGCCTGCCCGCAGGGGTTTGGGGCTGGCAGACGCAGGCGCCTGCTGCGCCGGGCCGAGGTGCTCCCAGGCCCCCGTGGTCCCGGCGCGGGTGACGGGGCTGCGGCGGGGGGTGGCAGCAGCCGCCACAGGGCCGGGCAGGGAGCCACGAGGAGCCAGGACATCCGTCCCTGGCGGGGCCGGCATTTCCGACCCGGGAGCCGGGAAACACCGCGGGGCGGAGGGAGGGCCGGGAGCGTCCCCAGGTGCCCCCGTGGCACCTCTCCCATCCTTCCACAGCCGGAGTGCAGATCCGCCCGGCTGTGTGGCCCCGAAAACTCGCCCGCATGCCGACGGGCTCTGGCGTGAGCCGGGCGCAAATCCCCCGGGGAGCCGGGGGGAAAACCAGCGCCGGGGCAGCCCCACGCCAGCAGGAAGTGCAGCCGAGCGGCCCGGCCGCTGTTAATGATTCACCTGTCGCGTTTAGGAACCRTGTCGGAGGCTGGGAGACGCGGGCGCTGGGGCGGACGCGGGGACACGGGGATCGGCACCCGGCCCCGCAGCGCCCTTTGCTCCGGGCAGCATCCCGAGGTGCCRCCAAGCGGGAGCCGCCCTGGCTCCGGAACGCGCCCTGGGGGGGCGGCGGAGGGAAGGAAGGGACAAGGCGCCACCGTGCTTTTCGGGAAGTCTCCCCGCCGCGGCCGGAGGCGGCCGGCGCCCCAGGGCTGGGAGACCCGCGGCAGGAGTGGGAGCAGGAGCAGGTTGGGACGCCGGAGAGCCGGGCGTCAGGGCTGCTTTGGGGCATCAGGGATGGTTTGGGGGGCTCAGGGCTGGTTTGTGGCAGCTCAGGGCCAGTTTTGCAGCACCAAGGCTGGTTTTGGGGGCTGAGAGCCAGTTTTGGGGGCTGAGAGCCAGTTTTGGGGCACCGGAGCCGGTTTTGGGGGGGCTCAGGGCCGTTTTTGGGGGTGTCAGGGCTGGTTTTGCAGCACCGGGGCCTGTTTTGGGGGGCTCAGGGCCGGTTTCAGGGGCTCAGAGCTGGTTTTGCAGCACCAGAGCTGGTTTTGGGGGCTCAGGGCCGTTTCAGGGCACCGGGCACTGACCATAGACGGTGAGGTTGGTGGTGGCGGTGATGCTGTTGGGGCTCCGGAGCTGCACGGTGTAGGGCCCGGCATCGGTGGCGCGCAGGTCGCGGATGCGCAGGGAGCAGCCGGGGCCGCCATTCTCGCGGCCCGTGGCCGCTGGCCCGTCGATCTGCGTGGCGTTGCCGCTGCCGTYGGGGGACGGCAAGTAGCTGAAGATCTCGCTGCTCTGCACCGTGTCCAGCGCCCGGTACCAGACGCAAAGCACAAAGTTGCCCGGCGGCGGCTGCAGATTGAAGTCGACGGTGTCGCCGGCCGCGGCGGGGTCGGGCTGGCGGTGCAGGGCGAAGGTGGTGCGCTGGCCCGGCGCAGGCCGCAGGCAACAGCCCAGCACGGCGGCTGCGGGCGGCAGGGTGGGTGTCAGCGCGGCGGCGGCGGGGACGGTGGCGGGGACGATCGGGGACGGCGGGCGCTCACCTGCCAGCAGCGCGGCGCTCCACGGGGCTGCGGCACCCATGGCCCCGGACGCCTGGGTCCCGCTGGCTGTGCCGCGGTGCCGGCGGCCGGCGACGGGCGCCGCGCGGTGGGAAGGGACGCGGAGAGGGAGGGAGGGAGGGAGGGACGGCCCGGCCTGGCTCGGCTCGGCACGGCCCAGCGCTCCCTCCCCACCCCGCGCCGCGACCGCCCCCGCCGGCGCTTCCCTTCCCGCCCGGACACCTGGGCCCCCCCCAGAGGAAGCGGCGTCCGGGGCGGGTGCCGGTTTCGGGGTAAAGAGCCGACAAGAATGGCACCGGGCGGGTCCCGGCCGGACAGCTCCCTGGGGTGGCCGGGGGGGGGACCTGGCACTGCCCCCCCCGGGGTCGTGTCCCCCCCACCCCGGGCCCCCCCAGCGCCCTGGCAGCCCCTCGCCGACGTCCCCGAGGTGCTGGGTCCC
>NW_020447324.1:34999-36413 GCF_003343035.1 Apteryx rowi
AGGATGTCAGAGTAGGTTTTGGGGGGTCAGCGCTGGTTTTGGGGGGTCAGGACAGGTTTTGGGGGGCTTGGGGCTGGTTTGAGGGGGTCAGGGCTGGTTCTGGGGGCTCAGGTCAGGTTTTCGGGGGGTCAGGACACTCACCACACCCCGTCATCCTTGCACTGCCGCTGCCGCTGTGGCGGTTGGGGAGCCACGGGGGGCCGGGGCCGGAGCTGCCCGTCTGCGGGTTTGCGGTGCASGGAGTGGCCCGGCCCCACCGGCCCCATGAGGGGGGAACTGGGGGGAAGCGGCGCCATGCTGGAGTAGKGGGGGCTGCAGGGTCGAGGTGCTGCTGCCCCCTGGAACCCCCCATCTCTGGCAGCACCTGGACGCCGGGTCCCTCCCAGCCCCCCCATGGCCATGGCCAGGGACACGGCACCACCGCGGGGCGGCCCCACGGCGCTGTGGGGTTGCCCCATGGCAGCATGTGGTTGCCCCACGGCCCATTGCCCCACAGGGTTGCCCCATGGCGCCATGTGGCTGCCCCATGGTCCCGCAGGGTTGCTCCATCCCCTTTCACCCTGTGGGGTTGCCCTACCGCCCCGTGCAGTTGCCCCACGGCCCCATGGTGTTACCCCATGTCCCCACAGGGTTTCCCCAAGGGGTTGCCCCAGGGCCCTGTGTTGTTGCCYCAGGGCCCCACAGGGTTGCCCCATCCCTTCTCACTCCATGGCATTGCCCCATGGCCCTGTGTAGTTGCCCCACAGCCCCATGCCGTTGCCCCATGGTCCCATGTTGTTGCCCCACGTCCCTGCTCTCCCCAGCGCTGAGGACAGGCAGCACTGTGGGTCCCCCCCCCAAGGTGGAGGAACCCCGTGCTCGTGCCGGGCGGCCCCGAACCCTCAGCGCCCCACAGCAGGGTGTGTGTGTGGGGAGCTGCAGCGGAGCCCTGGCGTGTGGGGCAGACGCACGGGGGGGGCTGGCCCAGGCTCCGGGAAGCCGCCCAAAATGCCTCGGGTCTGGCTCACCTTTCCCGTAAAGCCGCTGCCGTCCCGGGGGGGCCGGGGGGGTATAAAGTGGCGGCGCGGGGGCCGCCAGGCTCTGGCCCCGCCATGCGCCTCCTGCCCGCCCCGGCGCTGCTGCTGCTGCTGCCGCTGCTGCTGCCGCTGCTGCTGGGGGTCCCGGGACCCCCCCGGGCTGCCCCAGGCCCTCCCGCGGCAAGGAGCCGCCGGCCACCCTGTGCCTGCGGGAGAGGTGAGGCAGCACTGGGGGGGTTGGGGGGGTGTTAGCGCCCCCCTGACCCCCCCCCTTTTTGTGTTCCCCCCCAGGGCTCCCCGCTGCCAGCAGCCGCTGCCCGCCACCCCCTGCCAGGCGCTGCCGCCCCCGCGCCCCCACCCAGGGGCTCTCGCTGCCCCTCTAGGAGCTGAGCATGGAC
>NW_020447324.1:38174-40515 GCF_003343035.1 Apteryx rowi
GCTGCCCCACG
Organism: Apteryx rowi; assembly: GCF_003343035.1. Taxonomy (NCBI): domain Eukaryota; kingdom Metazoa; phylum Chordata; class Aves; order Apterygiformes; family Apterygidae; genus Apteryx; species Apteryx rowi. The sequence continues at coordinate 38,186 of NW_020447324.1, forward strand.
GCCAGGGACCTGCAGGGACATGGCTGCCCTGGCCCCATGGCTGCCCCACAGCTGCCCCCCCAGTGCCCCACAGCCGGGGACCTGCAGGGACAGGGCTGCCCCAGCTCCACAGCTGCCCTATGGCCGATTTCCCCCCGCCGCCGCCAGCCACCCCCGTCCCCGTCCCCCCTGCCCCAGTGTCCCCGCCGCCGCCTTGCGCAAGCGCCGTCCCCTGCCCCAGAGGCGGGTGGCCCCAGGGGGGTGTCTGGGAGGGGCCCCGGCGCCCGGGACTGGACGGGATGGGACGGGATGGGGGGGGGGGGCGGAGCGCAGCTGCCCCATTAAAGCTGCCTCTGTCTCCGTCTCCATCGTCTCCGTGTCCGTGTCCGTCTCAGTCTCCGTCTCCATCGTCTCCGTGTCCGTCATCTCTGTGTCCCTGTCTGTCTCCACTCCCGCAGTGCCGCCATGGAGGTCCGGCCGCTGTTCCAGGCGCTGCACGCGCTGGCCGAGGACAACGCCGCCTTCTTCGGGCGCAGCGGCACCGAGGCCGGCCGGCGCTTCGTGGCCGCCTTCGGCGCCATCCGGCAGCACGCCCGGCGCCTGGAGCCGGCCCTGCGCCACTTCGCCCGCCTCTACCACCGCTTCGACCTGGACGAGGCCACGCCGGGCAACGGCTACCGCAGCCTGGTGCACACCGCCTGCTGCTGCCTGGCGCACGTGGTGCACAAGAGCCGCTACGTGGCCACCCACCGCCGCAGCATCTTTTTCCGCAGCGGCCACAATGCTGCCGAGCTGGAGGCCTACGGCGCCGCCCTGGCCCAGCTCCGCGCCCTGCTCTGCCTGGCGCAGCGGCTGCTGGCTCACAACCGCCCCGGCTGCCTCTTCCCACATGAGGATGGCGGCATCTCCGAGCTGGTGCTGCGCGAGTACAGCACCATGCACAACGGCTGCTTCTATGGGCGCTGCCTCGGCTTCCAGGTGCCCGGGGGGGGGACGCGGGGACGTGGAGACATGGGGATGTGCAACCTGCCATGGGGACACAGGGACGTGGGATGGGTGGGCAACCTGCCATGGGGACATGGGGACACAGGGATGTGCGACCTGCCATGGGGACGTGGGGATGGGTGTGCAACCTGCCACAGGGATGTAGGGACACGGGGACGTGGGGATGTGCAACCTGCCGCAGGAACATGGGGACACGGGGACATGGGATGGGTGGGCAAGCTGCCACAGGGACGTGGGATGAGTCTGCAACCTGCCATAGGGACATGGGGACGTGGGGATGGGTCTGCAACCTGCTGTGGAGACATGGTGACGTGGGGATGGGCGTGCAACCTGCCACAGGCAATTGCGCCAGTGGTCCCAGCGTGCCGGGACACGGGGATTGCAGGCTGCGCTTGCCTGGCGCTGGGGACTGCAGGCGCGCAGGGGCACGGGGACAGGGGGCATGGGCATGTCCAGACATGGGGACGCAGGGATGGGGGTTACGGGCACGGCCAGACACGGGGACAGGGGTTACGGGCACATCTGGATGTGGGGACACGGGGACRGGGGCAGCATTTGCATGGTGCTGGGGTTACGGATGTGTCCAGATGTGGGAACACAGGGATGGGGGTTACAGACACGTCCGTACATGGGGCCCCGTGGCYGGTGGTGGCTGCTGGCCGGTGCCGCCGCCACTCACATCCCCCCTCTCCCGCCTGTCACCGCAGTTTGCCCCGTCCATCCGGCCCTTCCTGCAGACCATCGCCATCGGGCTGGTGTCCTTCGGTGAGAACTACAAGCGGGACGACATGGGGCTGGGTGAGTGCCACTGCTGCGGGAAGGGGGGGGACACGGCATGGGGCCCCCCTGACTGCGTGTCCATGTCCCCCCCCGGGCGCAGGCGTGGCGGCCGGCTCGCTCTTCACCAGTGGCAAGTTCGCCGTGGACCCGGAGCTGCGGGGTGCCGAGTTCGAGCGGCTGACGCAGAACCTGGACGTCCACTTCTGGAAGAGCTTCTGGAACCTCACCGAGACCCAGCTGCTGGCGGTGCGTGTGCCGGCACGGGGGGTGCATGCATCCGCGTGTCCCCCCCTGGCCGCCCCGCTGAGCCCCCTGTCCTGTCCTGCCCCCCCTGCAGTCAGTGGCCAGCCTGGCGGCGGCGCCAGTGCGGCTCAGCTGGGCGCTGACGGTGCCGCCGGAGCCGCTGGAGCTGCCGCTGGCCGCCGACCCCGCGCGCACGGTCACCATCCCGCCGCCCGTGGCCCACACCGGCCCCGGCCCTGTCCACATGCGCCTCCTCTCCTATGAGCTGCGCGAGGGACAGGTCGGTGCTGGGGGGGCTGCTATGGGGGGAACCGCTATGGGGG
>NW_020447324.1:40995-42741 GCF_003343035.1 Apteryx rowi
CCTGCTATGGGGCAGTGCATGGAGAGAAGCGCTATGGGGGTGCTGGAGAGGTGCATGGGGGGAACCTGCTGTGGGGGGGTGCATGAGGGGGACCGCTATGGGGGGTGCCTGGGGGGGCTGTACAGGAGGAACCTGCTATAGAGCAGTGCATGGGGGGAACCGCTATGGGGGGCAGTGCATGGTGGCCCCCTCTGCTATGGGGCACCCCCAAGCCCCTCTCCACATCCCCCCACAGGACAGCGCGGCGCTGAGCGCCCTGGYGGGGGCGGAGGCATCGTTGGGGTGGCGCCGGGGGGGCCGCCCGGGGCCACCGTCACCCGCCCTGCTGGTGCACTTCCACGGCGGCGGCTTCGTGGCGCAGACGTCGCGCTCGCACGAGCCCTACCTGCGCGCCTGGGCCCGCGAGCTGGGCGCCCCCGTGCTCTCCGTCGACTACGCCCTGGCGCCCGAGGCGCCCTTCCCGCGCGCCCTCGAGGAGTGCTTCTACGCCTACTGCTGGGCCCTGCGCCACTGCCGCCTCCTCGGTGAGCGAGGGGACATGGGGGACACGGGGGGGGACATGGGACACGGGGACCCACAGGGGGATGCGGGGACGGGACGGGGACAACGGCACTCTCCAGCAGTGCTTCTACGCCTACTGCTGGGCCCTGCACCACTGCCGCCTCCTGGGTGAGCAAGGGGACATGGGGGACACGGGGGGGGGACATGGGACACAGGGACCCACAGGGGGATGCGGGGATGGGACATGGACAGCAGCACTCTCCAGCAGCGCTTCTACGCCTGCTGCTGGGCCCTGCACCACTGCCGCCTCCTGGGTGAGCGAGGGGACACGGGGGGACACAGGGGGGGACACAGGGATGAGGATGGGATGGGATGTAGACAGGACAGAGACCAGAACAGGATGGGGACAGGGATGGGATGGAGGCGGGACAGGATGAGACTGAGACAGCATGGGGACGGGGACGGGGATGAGGAGAGGACCAGGATAAGGACAGGTAGCAGGACCACACGGGTGCTGGGATGGCACAGGACAGGGACAAGAACAGCTTGGGGACCAGGACAGGATGGGGACAGGGACTGGGACAGRGATGGGGATGAGACAAGGACAGGAACCAGGATAAGGACAGGGACCAGGACAGGAATGGGACAGGATGGGGATGGGGATGGGAATGGGGACGGGACAGGAACATGGACCAGGATGGGAACAGGGATGGGACAGGATGGGGACAGGGACAAGGATGGGGACAGGGACAAGGATGGGGACAGGGACAAGGACAGGAACCAGGATAGAGACAGGGATGGGCCAAGATGGGGACCAGGACTGGGACAGGGACYGGGATGGGACAAGGACAGAGCAACCTACCACCATGGAGGCACCGGTGACCCGCTACRGGGCAGCGCTGGTGACCCCTTGCCGTGGGGCGGTTCTGGGGGGTCCCCTCGCCCCCCGGCCGCCCCCAGCGCCACCACCACCAGTACTGCCTCTGCAGGGTCGACGGGGCAGCGGGTGTGCCTGGCCGGGGACAGCGCCGGTGGGAACCTGTGCCTGACAGTGTCGCTGCGGGCAGCGGCGGCTGGGGTGCAGTGCCCCGATGGTGTGGTGGCCGCCTACCCCGTGACCATGGTGCAGGCGGCCGTGTCGCCCTCCCGCCTGCTCAGCCTGCTTGACCCGCTGCTGCCGCTCGGCGTCCTCTGCCAGTGCCTCGGCGCCTACGCAGGTGGGGGCGCGGGGGAATGTGGGGACAC
>NW_020447324.1:43691-45136 GCF_003343035.1 Apteryx rowi
GGGGGCTTTGGGGACACCTTGGGGGGGTTTGGGGACATCTCGAGGGGTTCAGGGATGGCTTGGGGTGTTTGGGAACATCACGGGGGGGGGTTGGGGGCACCATGGGGGCTTTGGGGGCACCTCGGGAGGTTCGGGGACACCTTGGGGGGGTTGGGGACACCTTGTCCCCATGCCCACGTCCCCGTGGCAGAGCCGGCGCGCAAGAGCGTCTCGGAGGCAGCGCCGGCAGAGGAGCCCCGCCGCGGGAGCCGGAGCCGGAGCTGGGGGGAGGCACCAGGGGGGTGCAAGGACGAGGACAAGGACACGGCCACGGGGGACRAGGACGGGGACGGCACCGGCCTTGACTACCCCGATGACTTTGAGCCGCTGCGCTCGCACCGGCCCCCGGCCAACTTYGCTGTGGCCAGTGGCCCCCTGGCCAGGAACCCCTACGTGAGCCCGCTGCTGGCACCTGACGCCATGCTGCAGGGGCTGCCCCCCGTCCACATCGTGGTGAGCCCCATGGCACCCCACGGCATCCCCGCGCTGCCCCACGGTGTCCCTGCGCCGCCCCACGGCCGCCCCGCGGCGCCAGGACGTGAGCCCGCTGCTGGCGCCCAATGCCATGCTGCAGGGGCTGCCCCCTGTCCACATCGTGGTGAGCCCCATGGTGTCCCCGCGGTGTCCTCACGCTGCTCCCATGCCACCCCACATGGTGGCACCTGGGATGGGGGTGGACGGGGTGTTGGGCTGGGCCTGGCCGGGGGGACCCCACGTCCCTGTGTCCCCCCGACACCCCACATCCCTGTAGCCCCCTGGGTCCCCCTAGCCCTGCTCCTGCTGGTGCCCCACAGCCCCACATCACATGTCCCCCCACATGCCTGTTGCTTGCTTTGTCCCCTGTGTCCCCATGTCCCCACATCTCCTTGCACCCCCCATGTCCCTGTGATGCCCCACGTCCCCCATCCCCCCAGTGCCCCATATTCCTCTGCATCCCTGCTGATTGCTGTGTCCCCATGTCCCCCTGCATCCCCCTGTCCCCATGGTGCCCCGCATCCCTCTGCATTCCCATATCCCCCATGTCTCCATGTCCCTACATCTCCTTGCACCATGTCCCATCTTGCGTCCCCATGTCCCTGTGATGCCGCATGTCTCCCTGCATCCCCATGTCCCTGCATCCCCAGGATGCCCCATGTTGCCCCACATCTTCCTGCATCCCCATGTCCCCACGTCCCCGTGATGCCCCATGTCCCCGTGTCCCCCCGGGCCCCCACTGACAGTGTTCCTGGCGCAGGCCTGCGCGCTGGACCCGATGCTGGACGACTCGGTGATGTTCGCCCGGCGGCTGCGGGAGCTGGGGCGCCCGGTGACGCTGCGCGTGGTGCCTGACCTGCCCCACGGCTTCCTCAGCCTGGCACAGCTCTGCCCCGAGACGCGCCAGGCGGCCGCACTCTGCACCCGCCTCA
>NW_020447324.1:45386-49728 GCF_003343035.1 Apteryx rowi
GCCACCGCGACCCACGGCGCCGGCAGTGCAGTGACCCACGGCACCGGGGCTGCGGAGACCCACGGCGGCAGCAGTGCAGTGACCCACAGTGCCAGCGCTCCAGCAACCCACGGTGGTGGGACCACCCATGGCTCCGGCAATTCAGCGACCCATGGTGGCGGGGCCACCCATGACTCCAGCAACACAGTGACCCACAGCAGTGGGGCCATGGAGACCCATGACTCCAGCAATGCAGTGACCCATGGCAGCGGGGCTGCAGAGACCCATGACTCCAGCAACACAGCGACCCACGGTGGTGGGGCTGCACTGCCCCACAGCACCAGCAACGCAGTGACCCATGGCGGCAGGGCTCCGCCACCCCACAGCTSTGGTGATGCACCAATGCACAGCTCCAGCAATGCACCGACCCACGGCAGTGGGTCTGCAGGAGCCCATGGCCCCCACGACGCACTGACCCACAGCACGGGGGCTGAAGGGGCCTGGGGCTCCGGCAATGCACTGACCCACGGCGCCAGCGCTGCCATGACCCACGGCACCAGGACCACATCAACCCACGGCTCCAGTGCCGCCCCCCCGCCCCACAGCGCTGCGGTGGCCTGGGGGTCTGGGGCGCAGCCCCCCCCATGCTGCGGGGGCCCCCCGGTGGGGGGCGGGGGGGGGCCGAGCCCCCCAGGGCCCCCCCTGGGCTGGCAACAGGGCCGGGGGGGCAGTGCCCGGCGCCCCAGTGGCCCCGCGGGGCGTGAGGTGGGGTCCTGAGCCCCGGCCCGCCGTGGGGCTCAGCCCCATGGGGGGGGGGGAATAAAGCCCCTTCAAAACCCACCTGCTGCCTGCGTGATGGTGTGACGGGGGGGGGGGCTGGCCCCACAGGTGTGGGGCAGGAGACACTTCCCAGGGGACCCCCCTTCCCCATAGGGAAACACGGGGGGGGGGCTGAGCCCCATAGGGAGACATGGGGATCCTGGCCCCACAGGTGTGGGGCAGGGGAGGGTCACTTCCCAGGGGGACCCCTGTGCCCCATAGGGAGACTGGGGGAAGGCTGAGCCCCATAGGAAGCCTGGCGGGGGGGAGGCCTCTTCCCTATAGGGGCCTCTACCCACGGGGGCCACTGTGCCCCACAGGGAGAAGTGTGTATGTGGGGCTGAGCCCCATAGATGTGGGGCAGGGGCTGCCTTCCTACGGGGGCCTGGTCCCATGGGGATCTCTGTGCCCCTTAGGGGGACATGGGGGCCCCTATGCCCCATAGCGGGCTCCTGTGCCCCATAGCGGGCCCCTGCGCCCCATAGCGGGGCCGCGTTGCCCCACCGTTTCCACGGCGACGCGGGGAGGCGGCGGAACTACTTTCCGCGGGGAGGCGTTGGGTCACGCCACTCTCTCCCTCACGCGCATGCGCGCGCTCACCTAGCAACGGCGGCGTCGCGCGGAGTGATCCGGTTGCGGAGCAAGTCCCGGCGGCTCCAAGATGGCGGCGCGGGCGCGGGCCCGGTGGCGGCGGGCGGCGCGGTGGGGCGCGGCGGGGTCCCCGGGGGGTGGCGGCGGCCCGGAGCTCGCGGGGGGAAGAAGTCGGGGGGGCGGCGGCGCAGGGGCTACGCAAACGACGTGGGGGCGGGAGTCGTGCGTTAGTGGCCTAAGGGCCACGCAAAGGACGTAAGGCGCGGCGGTCGTACGCTCGCGGCGTAAGCGCTACGTAAAGAGCGTAAGGGGGTGCGGGTTTACGGTACTGGCGTAATCACCGCGCAAAGAGCGTAAGGGCAGGTGTGCGCTAATGGCGTAGTCCCCCCGCAAAGGGCGTAAGGGGGTGCGCTAGTGGCATAGTCGCCACGGAAGGAGCGTAGATCGGGTACGCTAGTGGCGTAATCGCCGCGCGAAGGCCTTAAGGGGGCGTGCGCTTCTGGCGTAGGCGCTACACAGATGGCGTAAGGGCGTACGTATATAAGTAGTGTAAGGGGGCTACGCAAACAGCGTAAGAACGGTTCGAGAGTAAGGGGGGGGGTTGGGCCCTGCAGCCCCCTCCCCAATCACTCAGGGCCTGAGCCTGCCCCACAGATCCCCCCATTAATCCCCTGTGGGGCTGGTGCCCCCCATCCCCTGCCCCACAGCTCCTCATGGCCTCCTCCCTGAGGCTGGGACCCCCATAGCTGCCCCATGGCTGGCAGTGGCCGGGCACCTTGGAAGCCATGTGTGGGGCATGAGCTCTCCCCACCCTGTGCCGTGGCAGGGGCTCCCGCAACAGAGCGGGACATGGGGGGACATGGGACCTCCAGCCCTTCCGGCGCCACTGGCACCTCGAGGAGCTGCGGGAGGCCGCCCCGCACCTTGGCTGACCCAGCCCTGCGCCCCGCATGGACACAGACACAGCACAGACATGGGATGGACATAGCATGGACATGGCTGTGCCGCTCACAGACCCCATGCAGGTGGGGACGGACACAGGACGGACATGGGGACAGAGCCAGCTGCGCAGGCAGCGCCCCGCAGGGATGGACACAGCATGGACATGGGACTGGACACAGCTGCACTGCCTGTGGACCCTGTGCAGATGGGGTTGGACACGGGATGGACATGGGACAGACATGGCTGTGCCACTTATGGACCCCGCATGAGGCAGACATGGGGACGGACACAGGATGGACACAGCTTTGCCACTCACGGACCCCGCGTGGATCTGGATAAACCTTCCCATCGCAGCCTGGCCCTGTGTGCTCTGTGGCCTGCCCCATAGCGTGCCCCACGGCCTGCCCCATGGTCTGCCACGGGGCTGAAGCCCAGGGCTCTGTGGCCATAGGAGGGTCTTGGGGGGGCTCTAGGGGGGGCAGTAGGATTTTGGGAGGCTCTGTAGGGGGGCTCGAGGCTTTGAGTGCCCCCCCCAAAGAGGAGGATTTAGGTGGGGCTCTAAGGGGTGAGGATATAGGGTCCCCCCAAGGGTAGGAGGATTTGGGGGTCTTCCCCCAAATGTAGGAAGATTTGGGGGGGGCTCCAAGATGGGGTGATATGGGGGGGAGGCACCCCCCTAAGGGTAGGAGGATTTGGGGGGGGTCCTCAAGGGGTCTGGAGGGGTCCCTGGGGGGGGTCTAGGGAGTCCCCAATAGCTGCCCCCCCCAGCATCCTGGCCGCTCACAGGGACACACATGGGGCTGGGGGCAACAGCCGGCATTTATTGACCCCCCCGCGGTGGGGGGGCAGCGCGAAACCAGGCCCGGGGGGTCCATAAATACGTGGCAAAGGGTGGGGGGAAGTGCCCCATAAATACCGGAGAAACCCCCAAAATACTGGGATGGAGTGGCAAGGGGGGGGCCCAACCCCCAAATACAGAGAACGTGCCATTTCCCCCCCAAAATACACTGGGGATGTGGCTGGGGGGGGCAGCACCCCATCCTGCCCCCTCCATAAATACAGGGGTGTTTTGCATGATGGGGGGGCCCCMATCCCCTATAAATATGGGGCAATGCCCCCCCCCCCAAGTAGTGGAGTATTTTGGATAGCACAGGGGAGCCCAATCCCCTATAAATATCAGACAATGCCCCCCCCCAAATATTGGGGTGTTTTGCATGATGTAGGGGTCAATCCCCTATAAATATGGGGCAATGTAGCCCCCCCCATAAATACTGGAGTGTTTTATATGGTGAAGGGGGGGGGCCCCATCCCCTATAAATATCGGACAATCCCCCCCAAATATTGGGGTGTTTTGCATGGTGTGTGGGGGGCAATCTCCTATAAATATGGGGCAATGTCCCCCCCCCCAGGTAATGGAGTATTTTGCATGGTGTGTGTGGGGGGGGCCCAATCCCCTATAAATATGGGGTGATGCCCCCCCATAAATAGTGGGGTGTTTTATATGTTGGGGGGCCCAATCTCCTATAAATATAGGGTAATGCCCCCCCCCATAAATACTGGGGTGTTTTGCATGATGGGGGGGGCAAATCCCTCCATAAATATGGGGCAATGCAGCTCCCCCCCATAAACACACCTGGGATTTGCATGCCCGGGGGTGGCCCCGTTGCATCCCAGGCGCTGGTGTCCCCTAACCTGGGATGGGGGGGGGGGGTTGGTGCATGTGTCCTGTCCCCCCCCCCGCAGCAGCGCTGGGGGGGGTGTCTCAGAGTGACATGGAGGTGAGGTCGTGGCCGGGCCCCCCCGGCTTGCGCGGCGTCACCCCCCCGGCGCCGCTGCCGCCACCRCCGCCCCCCCAGTAATCCTGGAGGTTGTGGCGCAGGGCGACGAGGGCTGAGCCCAGGGCGGCGCGGTGGGGGCCCCGCGGCCCCCCCGGCAGCTGCAGCAGCAGYGTGGCCACCCCGGCCAGCCCGTCCTCTGTGGGCTCCAGTGTCACTGGTCCCAGGCGGAAGCC
>NW_020447324.1:49878-54813 GCF_003343035.1 Apteryx rowi
CCTTGGCGAAGGGGCGGCTGGCCATCTTGGTCATCTCCTGGAGGTGCCGGCGCTGCTCGTGGCGGGCATCGAGGAACTGCTTGGCTTTCCAGAGCAGCACGCAGAGCGAGAGGAAGAGGAAGAAGCAGGAGAAGAAGACGGAGAAGAAGACGAAGAGGTCGATGTGGGCCTGGTCCTGGCGGAAGAAGAGCAGCCCCTGCGAGGCGCTGGCGTTGCCGCCGGCACCCACCCCCAGCAGCAGCAGGTAGAAGCGGCTCGACTTGAGGGCGTGCAGCTCATGGGGGTAGGTGAGCACCAGGCGGTCGCGCACGCCACGCACCACCAGCGCCACCGCTGCCTCCCGCACCGTCACATAGGTCACCAGCCCGCGGGCCCGCTCCTCCCGCAGCCGCGTGCCGTTGGCGCCCTCTGTCCCCAGCCCTGGTGGTGGCAGCAGCCGCACCGTGTGGCGCCCTGTGGCCGGGTCCACGTCCACGGCGAAGGTGTCGTAGGCGGTGGAGACGAAGAGGTCGACGCCGCCGAAGGTGACGTCCAGGGTGATGCGGATGTCGACGTTGGTGAACTTGGGCTGGACGCCGAAGAGGACGGTGCGGCCCAGCCCCAGGTGCTGCAGCTGCGGCTGGTGGAAGCAGTTGCTCTGCGACGTGGGGTCCAGGCAATACTCCTGCTCCACCGAGATGAGCCGGTAGCACTGCTGCCCACCCACCGGGTGCCCGTGGAAGGAGTCGCGGCACTTGGCGCACTGCGGGGCAGCACCAGTGCGTTGGCACCAGCCCGCGGCCCCCGGTGCACCACCAGGTGGGGACACGGGAACAGGACAGCGTGCAGGGATGTGGGCGCATGGGAACACAGGCACACGGGGACGTGGGGACACGGGAATGGCACGCAGGCGCGTGGGGACGTGGGGACACAGGGACATGGGGATGGCACATGGGGACACGGGGATGTGGGGACACAGGGACACGGGGACACAGGCATGCAAGGATGGCATACAGGTACACAGGGACATGGGGACAGCATGCAGGGACATGGGGATGTGGGGATGACACATGGGGATGCGGGGACAGGGGCATGCAGGGACACGGGCACATGGGGACAGCATGCAGGGACACAGGGACATGGAGACATGGGCACGTGAGGATGGCACACGGGAATGTGGGGACATGGACATGCAGGGATGGCATGCAGGGATGATGCAGGGACACGGGGATGTGGGGACAGCACACGACACAGAGACATGGGGATGGCATTCAGGGACGTGGGGACAGCATGCGGCCATGCAGGCACAGGGATGTGCATGCAGAGATGCAGGCATGGGGAGGGGGGCATGGGGATGGCACCAGCATGTGGGGACGGGGAAGCGGGGACAGGGGACGGGGGACACAGAGGGATCAGACATGGGAACAGGGGCCATGAGAGGGGAAAAGGGACACAGTTAGGGACAGGGACACAGGGACAGGGGGACATGGGAAAGGACAGGAGACACAGTCAGGGACAGGGACATGGGGCCGGGGCCCCTGACCTGCTGCTTGTAGCAGTCCTTCTTGTCGAGCTGGGCGTTGTTCTGGCAGCCGCCCGTCTCCGTGTTGTTCTGGCAGGGGCAGCCGGTGCCGTCCAGCTCATTGCACGTGTCCGCGTGCCCGTTGCACTGGCACCTGCGGGGCGACCGCACAGAGGCCGCTTGCACGAGGCGCCACTCACGTGGACGAGCCCCCCCCTCGCACCGGGGAACCCCTTCGCACGAGGGTCCCACTCGCACGGGGGACTCCCCCTTGCACAAGAGTCTGCTCGCACAGGGACCCCCCCCTCGCACAAGGACCCCACTTGCACAGGTGGGAGCCCTCTTGCACCAGGGACCCCCTTGCACAAGGATCCCGCTTGCACCAGTGAACCTCTGCCTTGCATGAGGGTCCCACTTGCACGAGGGTCCCGCTCACACGACCCTTCTCGCACACGTGGGAGCCCTTGTGCACGGGGGACTCCCTTGCACAAGGCTCCTGCTTGCACCGGTGAACCTCCCCCTTGCACAAGGGTCCCACTTGCATGAGGACCCCCCTCATACGAGGACCCCCTCTTGCACAAGGATCCCCTCGCACAAGGATCCCCTCGCACGCAGACCCCTCTCACATGATGCCACCCCCCTTGCGCGCGGCTCTTACTTAGTGCACTTGCCCTCCAGCAGGAAGTAGCCGTGCAGGCAGCTGTCGCACTTCTCGCCGACGCTGTTGTTCTGGCAGTTGACGCACACGGCCGCGTCCTCGCTTGGCCCCTCCGACACCCAGCTAGGGATCTGGGGGGCAGCGCGGGCTGGGTGGGGGCACCACCACCCCATGGCACCCTGTGGCCGCCCCTTGGCCCCGGGGGAGACCCTCCCTGCCCCACAGCTGCCCCACAGCCCCCTAAGGGTGTGGGGGTGACGGGGCCCCCTAGGATGTGGGGCCGGAGGAGACGGGATCCCCAGACCCTACGGGAACAGACTGATCCCCCCCCGGATGTGGGGCAGGAGGAGATGAGGGACCCCCAGCTCCCCTCAGATGTGGGGCAGGAGGGGACAGACCCCCCCTCGGTGACCCAGGTGGGAGAAGACGGGACTCCCTGCACTGTGGGGCAGGTGCTTGGGATCCCCCCAACCCCCAGATGTGGGGCAAGTGCTTGGGACCCCCCCCGACCCCCGGATGTGGGGCAAGTGCTCGGGATCCCCTGACCCCTGGATGTGGGGCAGGTGCTTGGGAGCCCCCTGAACACCCAGATGTGGGGCAAGTGCTCGGGATCCCCCCGACCCCCGGATTTGGGGCAGGTGCTGCCCCGCTGTCCCCCCGTGCCGCGCGGCGCCCCACTGACCATGGCGGGCTCCAGGGGGAAGCGCGCGGGGTCACGCCGGGCCCGCTCGTACTCCTCGCGCGAGAGGCAGACGGCGGCGTTGTCGCGGCAGAAGCTGCGGCAGGGCCGGCAGGCGCCGCCATCCAGCGCCGAGCCCACGAAGAGCGGCCGGCACTTCTCGCAGTGCGGCCCCTGCGGCGGCCCCGCTCGCAGCCTGCCCCATGGCTGCCCCACGGCCACCCCATGTCCACCCCGCAACTGCCCCACGGCCGCCCCGGCTGTGTTCTGCATCTCGCCTTGCATCACCCTGCAGCCCACGCTGCATCCCACCTTGCATCCCCTCTGCATCCCACCCCACGGCCTGCCCCATGGCAGTGCAGCGCCCTGCATCCCACCTTGCATCCTGCCCCACACAGCTGCCCCACAGCTGCCTCACCACCCGCTCTGCATCCTGCCTTGCATCACCCTGCAGCCCTCGCTGCATCCCACCCCACAGCTGCCCCACAGCCTGCCCCATGGCGGTGCAGGGTCCTGCATCCCACCTTGCATCCCGCCCCACACAGCTGCCCCACGGCCTGCCCCACCACCCGCTCTGCATCCCATTTTGCATCCCCTCTGCATCCCGCCCCACAGCCTGCCCCATGGCGGTGCAGGGCCCTGCATCCCACCTTGCATCCCGCCACACAGCCCCCAAAGTCTGCCCCATGATCTGCCCCACGGCCTGCCCTGCACAGGCCTGCAGCACCCCCCTGCCACCGCATCCTGCCCCACGGCCTGCCCCGCATGGGCCTGCATCCTGCCCCACAGCCCCGCATCGTGCCCTGCATCCCATCCCATGCACCCCCTGCACATCCCACCCCACATATCCCACCCAGCACAACCCTGCACCACGCCCCACAGCTCGCCCCATGGCGTGCCCCACCTTGGTGTTGTTGAAGCACTGGACGCAGTGGTCCTGGGCGCCGACGCCGAGACACTCGCTGTGCTTGTTGCACTGACACTCCACTGAGCAGTTGGGCCCCACGTAGCCGAAGTGGCAGCGGCAGCGGTTGGGCTCCACGCAGGTGCCGTTGACGCAGCCCTGCTCACACACCGGCCGGCACAGCCCCGTGGCGCTGCAGGGGGACACGGTGGCGCTGGGGATGGCACTGTGGGCGCCCCCGTGCATGCACACGCACGTGGACTAGCCAGGAGCCACGCAAAGCACTTGTGCATGCAAACCCACCTGCGCACACCTGCAAGGGCCGCTTGCACCAGGTGCACATGGGGACCTGTGCAAAGCCCTCGTGCGTGCACATTTACAAGAGCCACTTGCATCAGGTGCAACCAGGAACCATGCAAAACCCTTGTGCATGCACACACGCAAGGACCCCTGCAGCAGGCATGACCAGGACCCGTGCAAAACCCCAGTGCATGCACACGTGCAAGGGTCCCTTACACCAGGCACAACCAAGACCTGTGCAAAACCCTCGTGCATGCACAGTCGCAGGGGTCCCCTGCACCGGGCATGACCAGGAGCTGTGCAAAACCCTCATGCGTGCACACACGCAAGGACCCCCTGCAGCGGCCACAACGCGGAGCTGCGCGACCCGCCCGGGGCTGGCGCGCGCTCACTTGTCCAGTGTGTAGCCGCTCTTGCAGGTGCAGCGGTAGCCGTGCGGCAGGTCACTGCAGTTCTGTGTCTCGTTGCAGTCGTGGTGCCCGTTGAGGCACTCATTCTCGGGGGGGCAGGCCAGGAAGGCCCACTCGGCGTCCGCCCCGCACGACTGCGCCAGGCCTGGGGGGGCGGCGGCAGCTCAGGCGGCGCCAGCGGGGCCCCATGGCACCAGTGGCCCCACGGTGGCGGCGGCAGGGATGGGGGGGGGGACGGGAGGGCACGTACCGTGGCGGGGGCCACGGAGCCCCCCCTCGAGGCAACGGCCACTGCCGTTGTGGCCACGGCGGGCGCACCAGCCGCAGCGGGGCCGGCGCAGGCAGCGGGCGCATTGCGGGGCCCCCGCGCAGCCGGGGCTGCAGCTCTCGGCACCGCGCAGCAGCCGCCCACAGGCCCCCGCCGCGCAGCGCAGCGGCACAAAGCTGGGGCTCATGCACTGCCGGGGGGAAGGGGGGGGACGG
>NW_020447324.1:55269-57018 GCF_003343035.1 Apteryx rowi
CATCCCCGTCCCCCTGCTCCCTAGGGACCCCCAGGCCTCCATGCCGGCCCCCCCACTGATGCCCAAATGCACCATCCCTGTGTCCCATGTCCCCCTGTCTCCATGTCCCTGTGTCCTCGTGTCCCCCTGCATCCCCCCGTACCTGCTGCAGGCTGATGCTTCAGATGCAGTGCTGCCAGTCCCTGCCGGCCCCATTGCGACCCCCTGTCCCCGTGTCCCTGTGTCCCCCCGTGTCCCCTCGTACCTGCTGCAGGCTGACGCTCCAGACGCAGTGCTGCCAGCCCCCATCGGCCCCCTTGGAGCCCAGGCAGTGCTGGCAGGAGCTGTGGTTGTGGCAGGGCGTGGGGCAGGCGAGCGGCGGCGACGACTCCACAGGCATCGGCGACACGTTGAGCAGCGAGTGGCTGAAGCAGGTCCAGTCGTAGGTGGGCTGCACGCTCAGGATGCGCCGCGTCTCGCCTGGCAGCGGTGGAGGCACGCGGCTGGGTCCCGCTGCACCCCCCAGCCGGGCCCGGCCCTGCTGCGCCCCCCCATGCCAGCCCCACTGTGCCCCCCAGTGCCAGCCCCATTGCACGCCTTGCTCCCAGTGCCAGCCCCATTGCACCCCCACAGTCTCAGCCCCATTGCACCCCTATCACCAGTGCCAGCCCCATTGCATCCCCCCCGGTCTTGGCCCCATTGCACCTCTGTCCCCAGTCTCAGACCCGCTGCACCCCCTGGTCTCAGCCCCATTGCACCCCCCAGTGCCAGCCCCATTGCATCCCAGTCCCCAGTCTCAGCCCCATTACACCACTGTTCCCAGTCTCAGCCCCATCGCATCCCTCCAGTCTCAGCCCCATTGCAAGCACCCCCAGTGTCAGCCCCATTGCACCCCTCTGATCTCAGCCCCACCGCATCCCCCCGTCTGAGCCCTGTTGCCACCCCCATCCCCACTATCAGTTCCACTGCACCCCATGCCTCAGCCCCACAGCACCCCGAGCCTCAGCCCCATGGCACCCACCACTCTCAGCCCCATGGCACCCCCAGCCTCAGCCCCATGGCACCCACCCCTCTCAGCCCCAGCGCAGCCCTGTCCCTGGAGCTCTCAGCCCCACAGCACCCCCCAGCCCCATACCGGTGCGCTTGAACTGCCGGGTCCACATGCACTTGCCAGAGGCAGTGCACTTGCCACAGTCGGAGGCCTCGCACGACACCTCGGAGCAGTTGCTGGCCACAAAGATCTCCCGCTGGTTGATGCGGCAGTCATTCTCCGAGGTGCAGCTGCCGGTGCTGCCGATGCAGGCACCCTCGGGGCAGTTCGTGCACCACTTGCACTGGGGCAGGGCCTGGTGGGGGGGTGGGGGTGAGGAGGGGGGGCCCCGTGGGTGGCGGCGACCCCCCCGCCGTGGGCAGCCCCGCTCACCGGGGCACCGTGCCRCAGGGCTCGCGGGTGCTGGGCCAGGCACTCGCTGCAGGTCCGCAGGCGCCGGCAGTCCTCGGGCGAGCGGGGCGTCGGGGAGCACCAGGCCGGTCCCAGGGCGCAGCCCAGCCTGCGGCAGTGCCGGGGCGGGGGAGTGGTGGGAACTGCCCTCATTTGCATCTGCTTTGCATGTGCTTTGCATGCCCTGCCCTCCTTTGCACGTGCATTCACGTGCTTTGCATCCCATCGCTCCAGTATCCCCACCCCAATCCCCCCACATCCGCTCCCAGCATCCCCTGCCTCCAACCCAATGCTCCCAGTATCCCCATCCCAATCCCCCCAGTATCCCC
>NW_020447324.1:58099-61293 GCF_003343035.1 Apteryx rowi
GGATGATTTGGGGTCCCCCAGCCCCGTTCCCAGATGATTTGGGTCCCCAGCCCCATTCCTGGATGATTTGGGGTCCCCCAGCCCCGTTCCCGGATGATTTGGGTCCCCAGCACCATTTTCAGATGATTTGGGGTTCCCCAGCCCCATTCCCAGATGATTTGGGGGGCTCCTGGGCTGCTCCTGCCCCCCACATCCCTCCCAGCCCCCTGTGTCCCCCCGTACCGGTGTGGGGGGGCAGCAGCCAGGCGTTGCAGCGCAGCTGGTAGAGCAGCAGGTGGTTGCTGAAGTCACGGGTCTCCGTGCGGCCCCCAATCACCACCATCACGTCGCCCAGCACCGCCGCCGCATGGAAGAAGTGGGGCTGGGGCTGGGGGGCGCGCGGGGCCTCAGCAACGGCTCCTCCGCCCCACGGCGCCCCGCAACGCCCCATGTACGCGCACCACCGCGGCCCCCAATGCCCCATACGCCCCCCCGATGCGCCACGGCTGACCCTCAGCACCCCACAGACACCCCGACGTGCCCCCCATGTCCAAGAGATACCCAGCGCCCCATAGATGACCACCCTAACACCCCTAAATGCCCCACAGGCACCCCCAAAGTCCCATAGACACCCCCAGCACCCCATAGGTGCCCCCCAACATCCCACAGACACACCCTGATGCCCAAGAGATACCTCAGAAGCCCCACAGACGCCCCCAAACCCCACAGGTGCCCCCCAATGCCCCACAGATGTCCCCAACGACCCCATCAACACCACCAATGGCCCCGTAGGTGCGGTGTCTCCAATGGCTCCACAGGTGTCCCCAAATGCCTCCCAGATGCCTCCCAATGTCCCCTAGATGCCCTCAGAGGCCCCACAGACACCCCCAATGCCCCATAGGTGCCCCCAAACACCCTACAGATGTCCTCAAAGGCCTCATAGACACCCCCAACACTCCATAGGTGCCTCCAAACACCCTAGAGATGCCCCAAAGGCCCCCCAGATGTCCCCAGTACCCCCCATATGCCCTCAAAGGCCCCACAGACACCCCCAATACTCCCTTTGTACCCCTGAACACCCCACAGATGCCCCCAATGGCCCCATAGATGCCCCCAACAGCCCCATAGGTGTCCCCAAATGCCCCCCAGATGCCCCCAACACCCCATGGGTGCCCCTGAACACCTCCTGGACGCCACCAGCAGCCCCATGGAGGCCCCCAATGGCCCCATGGAGGCCCCCAAGGCCCCCTGAGCCCCCCTACCTTGTGGCCCTGGGAGGGGGCGAGCAGGCTCCAGGTGAGGTTGGGGTAATAGAGGCTGTAGAGCTCAGGGGAGGCCGAGACAGTCTCCACATGGAAGCGGTGCCCCCCGAACACGTAGATGGCGTCCGTGTCCTCATGGTACACGGCCGAGTGGCCGTAGAGACCTGCGGGGCCGGGTGAGATGGGGGCTGAGCCCGGCCTGGGGGGTCCTGGGGGTCCCAGCCCTATAACCTGGGGGGGTTCCTGGCTTTGTAACCCTCAAAATGGGGGACCTGGGGGTCCCAGCCCCATTACCTGGGGGGTCCTGGCTTGTTATCCCTCACCATGGGAGTCTGGGGGGGCTCCTGGCTCAAATACTTGGGGTCCCAGCTTGGAATACCTCAACGTGGGGGTCTTCAGGGCCCCAGCCCCGTTACCCGGGGGGGGTGCTGGCTTTGTACCCCTCAACATGGGGGTTTTGGGGGTCCCAACACCATTACTTGGGGTCCCAGCTTGGTACCCTCAATGTGGGGGTCTTGGGGGTCCCAGCTTGGTACCCCTCAACATGGGGGTCTTGGGGGTCCCACTGCTATTTCCTGGGGGTCCCAGCTTGTTACCACCCTGCCGTCAGGGCTGGGGGGGGCCGCGTTACCTGTCGGGGGGGTCCCGGCCTGCTGCCCGGCCTCCCAGGTCTCTGAGTCGACCCGGTATTCGAGCAGCTTCTTGTTGAAGCCGTTTTCAGGTGAGTAACCGCCAATGAGGAGCAGCGAGGTCCCGCGGCGGGAGGTCAGCGTGTGGCCGGCCACCGCAGGCAGCAGCGGGTCCTGGCAGCGTAGGGGGGGGACAGAGAGACCCCGTCAGCGCCTGGGGCAAGCGGAGGGGGCCGCACGGGGGTCTCGGGGGGCCCCTACCTGCTCCTGCCGCCACTGCAGCGTGGTGAGGTTGAGCACCCAGGCGTCGCTGGCCACGCCGCCGGCCGTCAGCCCCCCCAGCACCACCATGGCCTTGCGGGAGGGCAGGTAAGCGGCGGCGTGGAAGTAGCGGGGCGTGGGGCCGGGGCCCCCGTCCTCCGTCCCTGCCAGCATCTGGGTCCAGCGCCGCTCCGGGATCGAGTACCTGCGGGCAGAGGTAAGGGTACATCCCATGGGCATGTAGGCAGAGTTAAGGGTATATCCAGTGGGTACGTGGGCAGAGTTAAGGGTATTTCTAGTGGGGATGTGGGCAGAGTTAAGGGTATATTCTGGGGGCACGTGGGCAGAGTTAAGGGCATTTCTACTGCGCGCATGGGCAGAGGTAAGGGTACATGCGGTGGCCATGTGAGCAGAGTTAAGGGCATTTCTGCTGGGCACATGGGCAGAATTAAGGCTATTTCTACTGAGCACGTGGGCAGAGGTAAGGGTATATGTGGTGGCCATGTGGGCAGAGTTAGGGGTATATGCAGTGGGGACGTGGATAGAGTTAAGGGTATTTCCAGTGGGCATGTGGGCAGAGTTAAGGGTTTATCCCGTGGCCATATGGGCACAGTTAAGGGTACATGTGGTGGCCACATGGGCAGAGTTACGGGTATTTCTGCTGAGCATGTGGGCAGAGTTAAGGGTACATCCCATGGGCATGCGGGCAGGGTTAAGGGTATATGCAGTGGGGACACGGGCAGTTAAGGGTATTTCCAGTGGGCACATGGGCAGAGTTAAGGGTTTATCCTGTGGGCATGTGGGCAGAGTTAAGGGTATTTCCAGGGGGAACATGGGCAGAGTTAAGGGTATTTCTAGCGCAGGGGCAGAGCCTGCTCACCGGTAGACGTTACCCAGCAGCCCCTGGCGCAGCGACAAGCCCCCGAACATCCAGAGTGTGGCGTCGGGCCCCTCCACCATGGTGTGGCCCAGGCGGTGCAGGAAGCGGCTGGCCGTGTCCTGCGAGGGGACAGCATGGCGTCAGCCCCGGGCCGGGGAGAGTCGCTGAGCCGCAGGGCGCCCC
>NW_020447324.1:63703-66769 GCF_003343035.1 Apteryx rowi
CGGGGGCGCAGCGCTCGCAGTGGGGTCCCTCGGTGGGGGGGGCACAGTAGCAGGCACCGGTGGCCCCGTGGCAGTAGCCGCGCTGGGGCAGCCCGTGGCCGTGGCAGCGGCACTGGCGGCAGCCGCCAGGCTGCGTGGCGTCACCGAAGCTGCCAGGGCGGCAGAGCTCGCAGCGCTCCCCGTGCGTCCAGTCTGTGGTGGCAGCAGCACCCGTGTTGGCACCCGCGCGCAGGGGTGCAGCCAGGGGCGTGGGCGCGCAGTCAGGGACATGTGTGTGCACGGTTGGGGACACGTGTACGGTGGGCACACGCGTGTGTGCAGTCAGGGACGTGTGCACAGTCGGGGACTCACTCTGGCAGTGGTCACAGACGCCGGGTCCCGCCRTCTCGCAGCTGCTGTGGAAGTTGCAGCCGCAGTCCACGGAGCAAAGGGCAGCGCCGTCCCCGTCCCCATCCCCGTCCGTGTCTGTGTCCCCGTCCCTGTTGGCGGTGGCGTTGGCTGGCCCCGAGGTCCAGCCCAGGTGGCATACGCAGGTGTAGTTGGGGGCCCCGCTGCAGTAGCCATGGCCGCAGTCCTCGTAGCACCTGCGGGGATGCGCGGGGATGCCCCGAGTTGCCTCCCCACCACCACCACCAACGGCGCTGCCGAGGGCACCGTCCCCACATCCCCTCATGTCCCCATCGCATACAATTGCAGGAAACCGTCCCCGTGTCCCCATCACATGCAATTGCAGGACACGGTCCTTGCATCCCCTCATGTCCCCATCATACGCAACTGCAGGGCACCATCCCCATGTCCCCTTGCATCCCCATCACATGCAATTGCAGGGCACCGTCCCCTTGTGTCCCCAACGCTCGCGACTGCAGGGCACCATCCCCTTGTGTCCCCACCACAGGCAATTGCAGGACACCGTCCTCATGTCCCCATCGCACGCAACTGCAGTGCACAGTCCCCGTGTCCCCATCGCATGCAACTGTCATGCACTGGCCCTGTGTCCCCTCGCATCCCCCCATGTCCCCATTGCATGTTTCTGTTGTGCACAGGCCCTGTACCCCCCCACACGGCCACCGCGTTGCAGCACACAGTCCCCACATCCCTGCGTGTCCCCTGCATCCCTGTCCCATGCCCCGCTCACGTGCGGTTGCAGTGGGTGGTGCCGTCACCGGCGTAGCCCCGGCGGCAGCGGCACTCGAAGGCCTGCGGCGTGTTGTGGCAGGCGGCGAAGGGGTGGCAGGCGGCCATGCCCAGGCGGCACTCGTCCACGTCGGGGCACTGCGCATAGGCCCACAGCGCCGGCGGCCCCCCGGGCGCTTCCCCCAGCGCCGCCGAGCAGTTGGGGTAGCCACTCAGCCCCGAGAAGTCCCCTTCCAGGCACCTGCAGGGCGGGCATGAGCTGCCGTGGGGCGCGACCCACCACGGGTGCAACCCGCTGGGGGGCACGATGCACCATGGGGCACAAGCCACTGCGGGTGCGATCTGCCGCGGGTGCAATAGGCCGTGGGTGCGATCCGCCATGGGACACGAGCCACCACAGGTGCAATCCACCACGGGTGCAATCTGCCATGGGGCACGATGCACCATGGGGCACGAGCCACCACGGGTGCGATGCGCCGCGATGCACAATGCGCCGTGGGGCACAGCACCGTGGGGCGGCCCCAGCCCCGGCCGCTCACCTGCCCAGTGTGGGGTTGTCAGCGTTGCCGCACCAGCCGCACTCAAAGTTCTGCAGACACTCGCGGCACGTGTTGAAGCGGGAGCAGTCCAGGCACTGGGGCACCGAGTGGACGCTGCGGGGTGCCGCCACGTCACCCCCCGCCCCGAGGACCCAGGCCTCCGGGGCCTTGCTGGCCTCGGGGCCGCCCCAGACCTCCTTGTCCCCCCCCACCGTGTCTCCAGGGTGTCTCCATGCCCCCCGACCCCCTGGGATGTCCCCTGGACCTCCAGAACATCCTCCTGTATCCCCAGGACATCCCCTAGTCCCCAGGATGTCCCCTAAACCACCAGGACGTGTCCCCAGGATGTCCCCTGACCCCAAGATGTCCCTGTGATTCCCCAGGATCCTCTGGGATGTTCTCTGACCCCATGGATGTCCCTGTGCCCCCCCCAAGATGTCCCCTGGACCCTCAGAAGGTCTCCCGACCCCAAGAACATCCCTGTGCCCCCTAGGACCCTCCATGATGTCCCCCATGCCCCCAGGATGTCCCCAGACCCCAAGGATGTCCCTGAGGCCCTCAGGACCCTCCAGGATGTCTCCTGACCCCACGGATGCCCCGGTGCCCCCAGGACCCTCCAGGGTGTTTCCTGACCCCACAGATGCCCCAGTGCCCCCTGGCTCACCTATCATACCAGCCCCGGCAGTCCCCGTATGGGTACTTGGCCAGGTAGGCGGCGAAGAAGAAGCAGCTGCGGGTCGACTGGCACCAGGCGCACTGGCTCGAGTTGGAGAGGCACTCGGAGCAGGAGCGGCGCCTGCGGGCGGCGTCAGACCCCAGCCGGCCCCACGGCCGCCCCACGGCCCCCAGACAGCCCCCCGGCCACCCCACGAGCCCTGTGCAGCCCCTGCGGTCGCCCCAGGGCCACCTCGCATCCCCCAGCCGGCCCCCGTGGCTGCCCCACAACCACCCCACAGCCGCCCCACAGCCCCCGGCTGCCCCCCCGCCCCGGCACTCACTGATTGCAAAGGCTGGGGCAGTGGTGGGGGGTGCGGATGGCCCCCGGCTGCCGGCCCCGGCGGCTGCACACGAAGTCCCCCTTCTTGCTGGTGTTCACCTGCCACTCGCAAAAGGGGTCCTGGGGGGCCGCAGGGGGCATGGTGGGGGCCGTGGGGCCACCCCCTGCCCACCCGGCCCTGCCGCCCCACGGCCTCCCCCCCTCTCCTGGGGGCGTCACTCGCTCCCAGCCCCTGGACCCCTCTCCGGACCCCAAACCCCGCTCCCAGCTCCTCTTCCAGCCCCAAATCCCATCCATGGTCCCCAAATCCCCTCTGCAGACCCCAAGCTCCCTCCCTGCCTCCCCAGCAGACCCCAGGCCCCCTCTCCTGACCCCAAACCCCCTCCCAGCCCCTCT
>NW_020447324.1:67934-74583 GCF_003343035.1 Apteryx rowi
CCCTGCCCCAGCCCTGCACCCCACAGAGACTCTGTACCCCAACTCTGCACCCCACTGAGCCCCCTGGCCCAAGTGGGCTCGCGCGGAGCCCCGCGGCGGCGGGCCCCACTCACGCTGCCCCCCGGCACGCCGGTGCGGTCCCAGACGAGGGTGAGCTCGCTGCTCTGCCCACTGCCCGAGCTGTTGAAGTGCCCCTCCACCTGCACCGCGTACTTGTTGCCCCGCTCGGGGGCCGCGAAGAGCCGCTCGGGGCGCGGGCGCTGCAGGGGCCGCGTCTCCCGCTCCTGCTGCACGGCCCAGCGCCCCACCTCCTCCTGTGCGCAGCTGTCAGGGCACCCCAAAACCCCTGGGGACCCCCCAAACCCCACCGAGACTCCCCCGCACAGCCCAGCGCCCCACCTCCTCCTGCGCACAGGGGTCAGGGAGCCCCAAAACCCCTGGGGGCCCCCAAACCCCACCAAGACTCCCTCCAAATCCCCTGGGGACCCCTCAAACACCCCTGGAACCCCCCGGCATGGCCCAGCACCCCATCTCCTCCTGTGCACATCTGTCAGGGTGCCCCAAACCCCCTGGGGACCCCCCAAACCCCGCTGGGACCCCCACGCAGCCCAGCGCCCCACCTCCTCCTGTGCGCAGCCATCAGGGTGCCCCAAACCTCCTGGAGGCCCCCCAAATCCCCTGGGGACCCCCCAAACCCCACCAAGACCCTGGGTATGTCCCAGCACCCCACCTCCTCCTGCACACAGGATTTAGGGGACCCCAAAACTCCCTGGGAACCGCCCAAACCCCAACAAGACCCCTGGCATGACCCAGCACCCCACCTCCTCCTGCTCACAGGGGTCAGGGGACCCCAAAACCCCCTGAGGACCCTCCCAAAACCCCCTGGGGACCCCCCAACCCCCCCAGGACCCCCTCCAAACCCCCCGGGGACCCCCGCAGCCCCGTACCAGCTCGGGGGAGTTGGGGTGGCGGCCGAGGCGGGCGACGACGTAGAGGCGCTGGATGCGGGCCCAGACGCTGGGGCCGGGGCCGGGGGCTGGGGGGGGCCCCAGCAGCGGGTAGATGAAGCCGCGGTAGACGAGGGAGACGTCGGTCTCCGCGCTGGGGCTCAGCGTGATGGTGGTGCTGCGCACGATGGACACCTGTGCCAGCGTGGGCACAGCTACTGTGGGCGCCTGCTCCACGGCACCCGCCCCACGGCGCTGCGAGCTGCCCCCCCCCCCACAGCCTGCGGTGCCCTAGGACCCCCCCACGCTGCAATCTCCC
Organism: Apteryx rowi; assembly: GCF_003343035.1. Classification (NCBI taxonomy): domain Eukaryota; kingdom Metazoa; phylum Chordata; class Aves; order Apterygiformes; family Apterygidae; genus Apteryx; species Apteryx rowi. The sequence continues at coordinate 69,201 of NW_020447324.1, forward strand.
CCCACGGCGCCCTGGGACCCCCCCACGCTGCAATATCCCCCCATGGTGCTCTGGGTCCATGCTGCAACCTCCACGCTGCAACCTCCACTCTGCAACCTCCCCCCAGCTGCCTGGGGCCCCCCCCACGCTGCCTGGGGCCCCCCCCACGCTGCAGTCTCCCCCTGTGACACCCTGAGACCCCCCCCATGCTGCAATCTTCCCCAACGCTGCCCTAGGACCCCCGACACTGCAACCTCCCCCCAGGTGCCTAGGGCCCTCCCATGGCACCCAGGGGCCCCCAGAGCCCCCCCCTCCACAGCGCCCCCCCGCTGGCGCCCACCTTGTCGGGCTGGGAGTCGTTGCGGGGCTGCTGGTAGGTGACGAGGTGGAGGCCGGGCAGGAAGTTGGCGGTGCGGCAGTGCTCCAGCGCGGTGAGGAAGACGGGCCGCGGCCCCCACCACCCGTAGGTGCCCGAGATCTGCCCCACGCGGCAGCGGCTCTGTTCTGGGGGGGGCAGCGGGGGGGGTGGTGAGTGGCTCCCCCCCCAGTATGTCCCCCCCCGGCAGCGCCCCATCCCTGCACTCACCGGCCACGGGCATGCAGGTGTCGTTCTGCACGCACCAGCCGAAGGGGCCGGGGGCGCGGGGGGGGCCCGGCGCCACTCCCCCCCCGAAGGCCAGGCACGACTCGCAGTCCACCAGGAGACGGGCCAGGCCCAGGCAGCCGCTGCTGGGGCACTGGGGGTGGGGGGGACAGCGGGTCAGCGGGGCCCCTGCAGCCCCCCAACCCCGGCCCCGGACCTCTCCGAGAGCCCAGGCGTCCAGGCCCCCCCATGAGGAACCCAGGCATCCAAGTCCCCCCAGGGGAACCCAGGTGTCCTGGCCCCCATCCTGCCCCCCATGGGGAACCCAGGCATCCTGTCCCTCCTGGGGGACCCTGGCATCCGGGCCCCTGGTGCCCAGGGTCCCCCCCATATTGCCATCTCCCCCCACGCTGCAATCTCCCCTCAGGGGGCCCTGGGACCCCCCCCCACGCTGCAATCTCCCCCCCATGCTGCCCGGGGTCCCCCCCCACATTGCTGTCTCCCCCCAGACTGCCGGCCCCGCGGCCCCCCCAGCAGCGGGGCGCTCACGTTGCTGTGGGGCGCGGGGCTCTGGCAGCCCCCCAGGCACCAGGCGCACTGCGGGTCCTTGGTGCAGGTGCCCTTCTCGGTGTACAGCGAGCAGTAGTCGAGGTGGTACTGGGGGGGGAACAGCAAGGACGGAGACCCCCGGCTCCGCGGGGGGCCGGGGACCCCACGGCATGGGGCAGGTGGATCGAGGGGCCCCCAGGACCCCATAGCGTAGGGGGGCAGGGGACCGGGGAACCCCATGGCGAAGGGCAGAAGGGACTGGGGGCTCCGGAGACCCCATGGATGGGGTGCTGGGGGTCCTCGAGGTGGGCTGTGGGGTCTGGGGACCCCAAAGATGGGAGCAGGGACCCCCAGGTGGACTGGGGACCCTATGGACCCCATGAATGGGAGGTGGGGGTTCTTGGGGTGGTCTGGGGACCCTGGGGACCCCATGGATATGAGCAGGGACCCCCAGGTGGGCTGAGGACCTCATGGACAGGAGCTGGGACCCCTGGGTGGGTTGGGAACTCCATGGATGGGAGCTGGGACCCCATGGATGAGACCAGGATCCTCATGGATGGGAGCAGGGACCCCCAGGTGGGCTGGAGACCCCACGGATGGGATCAGAGTCCCCATAGATGGGAGCAGGGACCCCATGGATGGGATCAGGAATCCCTGGGTGGGCTGGAGACCCCACGGATGGGAGCAGGGACCCCATAGATGGCAGCTGGGACACCCAGGTAGACTGGGAACCCCACAGATGGGATCAGGGACCCCCGGGCAGGCTGGGGACCCCGGGGGGGGGCAGCAGCGGGGCCGGGGCAGGCCGGGGGGACACTCACGTTCTGGGCCGGCACCTGGAAGACGAAGGCCGGCACCTTGTAGGCAAGGAGGTCGGCGCGGGGGGCCCCGCTGAAGCCGCCGGCCACCAGCAGCACGCTGCCCCGCAGCACTGCCGCCACGTGGGCGTAGCGGCCCTGCCCCGGGGACACCCGGGACCCCCGCTCTGGGGGTGCACGTCAGTGCCGCGGCCCCCCGCTCTCAGGGGGCCGCGCCAGACCTGCCGTGGGTCTGATGCACCTGCCGAGGACCCCCGGGTAGGGCCCTGGTCCCCTGCTCTGGCCCCCCAGCCGCCAACCCTCCTGGCCGTGCCCCCCACCGTGGGGCAGCCCCATGCCCCCTCCCCCTCACCGTGGGGCAGCCCGTGGGCCAGCTCGGCACTGGGCACCCACTGGTGGCAGCCAAGGTGGTAGAAGAAGATCTCGTCCTCGTAGCACTTCTCCTCGTGGTAGTGGATGTGCACGTTCCCCCCTGCGGGACCGAGCTGAGGGTCAGCCCCCCCCCACCTCGCCGTGGGACAGGGGGGCCCCCATTCACCTTGCACCACCGGGATGGCGCAGGGGGTCCCAGGGGTCTCGAGGGTTCCCAGACTTGACCATGAAGCCCCTGTGGTGGGGGGCAGCAGGTCCCTGGGAGTCTCTGGGGTGCCAGGGGGTACCTAGGGGGTCTCTGGGGGTTCCTATGGGTCCCCACTCACCGTAGACCACCACACAGCCCCATTGGTGGGGGGCAGCAGGTCCCTGGGGGTCTCTGGGGTGGTTGGGGGTCCCCAGGGTAATTGGGGGCCCCCAGAAGTCCCCAGTCACCGCAGACGACCATGTAGTCCCCGATGACAGAGGGCAGCAGTTCCCTGGGGATCTCCGGGGTGGTGGTGGGTCCCCAGGGTGGTTGGGGGCCCCCGGGGGGTCCCTGTGGGTCCCCGCTCACCATAGACCACCATGTAATCCCCGATGACGGTGGCGCTGTGGAAGGCGCGCTCCCGGGGGCCCCGTGCGGCATCCCGGGCCCGCAGCGTGGTCCAGTGGCGCAGGTCCACGTGGAAGAGGTCGGTGGTGTTCACCCGCATGCTGAACCTGAGGCGAGGGGAGACAGCAGGCGCTGGGTGCGGGCAGGGGATGCGCTAGATGGGGGGACGGGACGTGGGGATGTGCTGGACACGGGGGTGCAGGGAGGGGATGGGGACGGGATGGGACACGGCAATGGGGATGGGACACGGAGATGGGACACGGGGACGGGATGTGGAGCAGGGACACCCCAGACATGGGGATGGGGCTGTATGTGGGACAGGGACATCCCCCTGGGGCACCCCACCACACACAGGGTCCTCCCATGGCCACAGACCCTCCCAGGGTCCCCATGGGGCCACCCCATGGCCACAACCCCCCTCCAGGGTCTCCACAACCTCCCAAGGGTCCCTTGGGGCCACCCCATGGTCCCCATGGTCCCCTAGTGTCCCCATGGGGTCAACCCATGGCCACAGACCTCCCCAAGGTTTCCACAACCTCCCGAGGATCCCTTGGGGCCACCCCATGACCACAGACCCCCCAGGGTCCCCAAGTGTCCCCATGGGGCCACCCCATGGCCAAAGATCCCCCCAAGGTCCCCACAGCCCCCCCAGGTCCCTTGGGTCTCCCCCCAAGCCCCATACCGCGCCGTGGAGGGCCGGTGCCCCCCGTAGACCACGAGGGTGCGGGATGGGGCGTGAAAGACCATGGAGTGGCCGGCRGCCGTGGGGGGCTTCCCCCCCCAGGGCACCACCACCTCCCACTGCCACGTCTCCAGGTCGAAGCGGAAGAGCTGCGAGGAGAAGACGTCCTCCGCCGTGCGGCCTGCAGGCAGAGGGGCTCAGCGGGAGGGACCCCAGCGTCTGGGACCCCCATAGCCGGGCACCTGCCTCCCACCAGGGCCAGTAGGACCCAGGCGTCTGGGATCCCCATAGCCAGGCACTCACCCACCCCATAGGCCCCCTTGGCCAGGAGGGACCCAGGCATCTGGGACCCCCCATAGCCAGGCACCCGCCCACCCTATGGACCCCCATGGCCAGGAGGGGCCCCGGCATCCGGGACCCCCTGTAGCCAGGAGCCCATCCACCCCATAGACCCCTGGGGCCAGGAGGGACCCAGGTGTCCAGGACCCCCATAGCCAAGAGCCCGCCCACCCCATGGACCCCCTTGGCCGGGAGGGGCCCCAGCATCTGGGACCCCCATAGCCAGGCACTCGCCCACCCCATAGACCCCCATAGCCGGGAGGGGCCCCGGCGTCCCGCCCCGCCACCCACCTCCGAAGACGTAGAGCCAGTCGTCGACGACGGCGGCAGCGTGGGCGGCCAGCCCGGGGGGCCGGGCCCCGGCGCCGGTGCCGTTGGGGGGCTGCAGCTCCTGCCAGTGCCCCAGGCGGGGGGCGAAGAGCCAGACGTCGCGGGCCAGCGCCCYGTCGGCCAGCTCGCCACCGCTGAGCACCAGGGCGTCGCGCCAGCGCACGGCCACGTGCGAGTGCCGCGGCGCCTGCGGGGAGGCGTCAGTGCCGCTGCGGGGGCTGGGGGGGCCTGCGAAGCAGCAGTGGGGAAAGGGGAGGGGGGGGATCCCTGGCCTGGGCGGCTACACGGGGCGCGGGAATTTCCAGGGAATGCCTTGAGAAAAAAGCACTGTCGCAAAGGAAAAAGCATCTTTGCAGGACAGAGGCTTAATGYGGGGCGTGGAGGAACCGCGGGGAACGGAAGCATTTCTGCGGGGAGAGTATTCCCGCAGCAAAAGGTGTTTCCAGGGGTGTTTCTGGGGAGAGAGAGACTTGCAATGCAAATGGTATACCCGGGGGTGTCGTTGCAGGAAAAGGGGCTGTTTCCAGGGGGTATTTGGGACAAAGAGGAATAATTGCAGGAAAAAGGGTATTTGTGGGGCTGTAATTGCAGGGAAAGGAGATGTTTTCAGGGGATATTTGGGAGAAAGAGGAACAATTGCAGGGAAAGGGGTAGTCGTGGGGGCATAATCATAGGCAAAGGGGCTGTTTCCAGGGGGCAGTGGGAAAGAAGGGAGCAGTTGCAGGACAAGGGGGTGTTTCTGGGGGTAACCGCAGGGAAAGCGATTCCTAGGGGAAGGGAAACCTTCCTGAAGATGCACCAGGGAAGACAGGCAGCAAGGGCAGGAGAAGCCTCTTTCTGGGGGGGCTTGTTTGGGGGGGGCCCCCAGGGGTCCCGGCCACACGTACGCACCGGCGCRGGGCTCAGCTCCAGCCGGGCCCAGAGGTTGGTGGTGAAGTTGTAGATGACGAGGTCGCCCAGCGCCGCGTTGAGATCCAACCCTGGCGGAAGGGGCCATCGGTGCCCCCCCACCCTGGGCCGGGGGGCACCCGCTGCCCCACAGGGAGACCCCAGCCCCCAACCCCTGCCCCCCACAGCTCCCCAGCTCCCCCCAAAGCTCCCCATATCCCCCCCTCCAGCCCCATGTCTCTCCTATG
>NW_020447324.1:75013-76214 GCF_003343035.1 Apteryx rowi
CCCACTCACCCCCAAAGACATAGAGGGCGCCGCTGTGGGGCAGGAAGGCGCCAGCGGCGGCGGCGCGGGGGCGGAAGCTGGGGTCACCATCACTGACGTTGTACCAGCGCCCGCCACCCCGGTTCTCGCCCAGCGCCAGGTCGCAGGCCTGGCCCACGAAGCCCGGCTGGCACTCGCAGCGCCCCGAGGCCTGCGGGGACACGGGCTCACGCTGTGGGGCACGGCCGCCCGCACGGGCACCCGCACCGCTGGGGGGTACGGCAGCCCCGGCCCCAGGAGGTTTGAGGGTCCCTCAACCCCATGCATTGTGGGTTTGAGGGGTCCTGGGGGGGTTGGGGACYCCACAGCCCTGTTCCCAGCAGGTTTGGGGTCCCTCAGCCCCATGCATGGTGGGTTTGAGGGTCCCTGGTGGGTTTGGGGGCCCCATAGTCCTTTGCTTGGTGCTTCCACCCCACCCCCAGCAGGTCCGGGCCCCCCCAGCCCCATCCCTGCTGCTCCCACCCCATCCCTGGTGATCAGTGGCCCCCCAGCCCTGTCCCCGGCAGTCCATGGTCCCCCGTCCCCATCCCTGCTGGTCCAGGCCCCCCGTCCCCATCCCCAGTGGTCTGTGGCCCCCCGTCCCCATCCCCAGCGGTCCGTGGCCCCCCGTCCCCAACCCCACCTGGCTGCAAGCGCCGTGGGCCTGGCAGTAGGCGGTGCAGTGGGGCTGGGCGCAGGCGGGGCCCCCCCAGCCAGGTTGGCAGGTGCAGCGGCCCTGGGGGTCGCAGGCCCCCCGCCCCGAGCAGCCCCGGGGGCACAGCGAGACGCTGTAGGTCGCGTTGAAGCCCAGCAGGTTGTAGTTGGCGTCGCTGAAGAGGTGCAGCAGCATCTGGGGCGGGGGGGGGCAGCGGCGTCAGGGCAGGCACCCCACGGCTGCCCCACAGCCATGCTATGGCCTCACCAGCCCCCCCAAGCTGCCCCAAGGCCACCCCGCAGCTCCCTGTGGCCTTGCTGGCACCCTGCAAGTGCCCCACAACCTCACCGGCGCCCTACAGCCACCCCACAGCTGCTCCACAGCCTCGTCCTGCACCCCACAACTGCCCCATGGACTCACCTGCACCCCACAGCTGCCCCCCCACTGCAGCTGCACCCCCAGCTCCCCCTGCACCCCACAACCATCCCCTTGCTGCAGCTGCACCCCCTGCACCCCACAGCCGCCCCC
>NW_020447324.1:76361-78939 GCF_003343035.1 Apteryx rowi
GCTGCTCCTCCTGCACCCCACAACCACACCCTGGTTGCAGCTGCAACCCCAGCTCCCTCTGCACCCCACAACTACCCCCCTGCTGCAGCTGCACCACCTGCACCCCACAACCACTGCATGGCCGCAGCTGCCCCCCCCGGCACCCCGCGGCCCCCGCACCTTGCCCGAGGTGGCCTCGAGGGGGGCGGGCAGGGTGCTCCCACTGAGGCTGGCGAGCAGGGGGCTGCRGGGAGAGTCCCCATCGTAGACGAAGAGGTAGTCGTAGGTGCACTCCGTGTCCATGAAGGTGAAGGTGAGGAGCACCCGGTGCCGTGGGCTGGGCGCTGGGGGCCGCTGGACGTCAGGGGGGGCCCCAACCCCCCCCAGCCCCAGCCCTGCGGGGTCCCAGCTGTGCCCCATCCCAGGCCACCGTGACACCTTGCCATCGTCCCCCCCCGACCCGCGAGGACCTGGGGATGGTGCAGCCCTGGAGTGACTGGGGAGGGACTGGGGGCAATGCGGGGGGGACTGGGGAGGGCCTTGGGGGGCCCCAGAGGTACTGGGGTGCCCATGGGGTGACTATAGGGGCACATGGGGATCCCAGCATGCCCCAGGGGTGTTGGGGTGTCTCTGGGGGGGCTATAGGGGAACTGGGGGACCCTGGGGGACCCCAAGGGAACTGGGGTGTCTCTGGGGAGCACAGTGGGGATACTGGGAGGATCCTGGGGGAGGCTATAGGGCTGCTGGGGTGTCTCGGGGGGGCTAGAGGGGTGCTGGGGGAAGCCAACGTGCCCCAGGGGTATTGGGGTGACCCTAGGGAGTGCAATAGAGGTACTAGGGGGACCCTGGGGGAGGCTATAGGGTGCTGGGGTGTCTCTAGCAGGGGCTATAGGGGCACGATGGGACCCCGGTGTGCTCCAGGGGTATTGGGGTGTCTCCGGGGGGCCGTGGGAGCCCCCGGGGGTGCCCCGTCCCCGCGTCACCTTCRATGAGCCACTCGCAGTTGCCGTTGACAGAGTAGTTGCCGGGGCCATCGCTGACGTAGCCGGCAAGGCCGCGCAGCACCCGCCGCTGTCCCTTGCAGTCGCCGGCGCCGGCCCCGCACACCCCGCTCAGCGCCAGCGCCAGCGCCAGCAGTGCCCGGGGGCCCCGGGGCGCCAGGGGGGCCGCCATGGCCGGGGGGCCGGGGGGGCTCAGCGCAGGGGCAGCTCCATGCCCGCCTGTGAGGGCAGCAGGGTGAGCGCTGCGCAGCTGCCAGCCCCACGCGTGCCCCACGGGGCCCTCCCTGCCAGCCCCATGGAGAGCCCCTGGCCCTTAAGGGCCTGCTAACCCCATAGGGAGCCCCATAAGGACCCCCTGCCCCACAGGGATGTGCTAACCCCATAGGGACTCCCATAGGGAGCCCCTGCCCCATAAGGGCCTCCTAACCCCACAGGGATCCCCATAAGGATTCCCTGCCCCATAGGGATGTGCTAACCACATAGGGACCCTCATAAGGATTCCTTGCCCCATAGGGGCCTACTAACACCATAAGGACCCCATAGCAAATCCCTGCCCCACAGGGGCCTGCTAACCCCATAGGGACCCCCAGAAGGACCCCCTGCCCCATAGGGATTTGCTAACCACATAGGGACTCCCACAGGGAGCCCCTGCCCCATAGGGGCCTACTAACCCTATAGGGACCCCATAGGGACCCCCTGCCCCTCAGGGAGCCATAGAGACCTCACACACATCCCATAAGGGCCTTCTGACCACACAGGGACCCCACAAGGACCCCTTGCCCCATAGGTGCCTGCTAACCCCATAAGGGACCCCCACAGGGAGGATAAGATCCTCTGTGGGGGGGCTATAGGGCCCCCCACACCCTCCACACAGATCTCTAGGGTGTCTACAGCATGCAGGGACCTACACAGGGGGCCCATAGGGACCTGCAGGCGCCGCCAGACCCCCCTAGAGACCCCGATACGAGCCCATAGGGGCCCACGGGAGGCCTACAGGGTCCATAGGTGCCTGCCGGGGTCTATAGGGGCTGCTCGGGGCCCGGCAGGGGTCCAGACGGGCTGGGGGGGGCTGGAGGGGGTCCAGGGCCGGCGGGGGGGGGATGCGGGGTCCCGCCGGCCGCTGTAGGGCCCCTATGGATCCCCTATAGATCCCCTGTGGGTCTCCTCCCCCCTCACCCGCTCGCAGCGGCTCCTCAGGGCGGAGGCGGAGTCCCGGTCCCGGAGCAGTGAGACGAGGGGCCAGAGCGGAGGGGGGGGGCGGGGCGAGAGCGGCGCGCTGGGGGAGCGGAGCAGCGAGGCTTGGTGCGGGCCTAGAGCGGCGCCCTGGAGGAACGAGAGGGCTAGCTGGGCCCGGGGTGGGCTGTGCCACAGGGACGGAGGCTAGAGCAGAGCCTCCTCGGAGGACCTGGCGCGTCACGGCGGCCGGAGCGGCCCGCGCGGCGAAGAGAGCGGGGCTAGCGCGCCCCTAGCGGTGGCGGATCAGCGAGAGGAGGTCGCCGAGCGGCCCAGTCCACCGCCGCACCAACGAGCGGAGCGACCAGAGCGGCCTGTGCTGGCCACAGAGCCGCCGCGGCGGGGAGGAGCAACTGCAGCCCCCG
>NW_020447324.1:79678-83993 GCF_003343035.1 Apteryx rowi
TGGGGCAGGACTTGGGGGTCCCTTGGGGCAGGATTCGGAGACCCCAAGGGACAGGACTTGGGGGATCCCAATGGGGCAGGATTTGGGGTCCCACTGGGACAGGATCCAGGGGTCCCTTGGGGCAGGATCCAGGCACCCCATGGGACAGGAGGTGGGGGCCCCGTGGGGCAGGATCTGGGGAGGCCGTGGGGCAGGGCCCGGGGCCCCCCGCGGCAGGTGGGCTACAAGTGCCGGGCCCCCGCCGTGTGCATGCTGAAGTACTCGGTGAAGCCGTTGTGGGCGGCCAGCTGGGGGGCCTGCAGCTGGCAGGGGGGCCGCGGGCCCTCGCCCCCTGGCCCCGCACCCTTGGGGGGCGCCCGGGGGGGGGCCCCCAGCTCTGCTGTGGTCACCACGCGCCCAGCGGGGGGCCCCCGCTCTGCCACTGGCGTCTCCTCCACCTGCTTCCGTGCCTGCCGGGGGGGGGAACACAGAGAGGTGGGCATGGGGGGAGTCCCAGGTGTGGGGGTACAGGGGACCCCCGGGGGCACGGCTGGCTAGGGAGGGACCCCCACCACCCCTGGGGCAAGGACAGCTATGGGGGGTCCCCATCCAGCTGCAGGACCCCAAGGCTATGGGGGGACCCCCACCATCCCTGGGGCAGGGACAGTCATGGGTGGACCCCATCCAGCTGCAGAACTCCAAGGTTGGGGGTCCCAATCCAGCTGCAGGACCCCAAGGCTATGGGAGGACCTCCACCATCCCTGGGGCAGGGACAGCTATGGGGGGACCCCCTCCAGCTCTGGGGTTGGTTATGGGGGTCCCCACCCAGCTGCAGGACCCCGAGGTTTTGGGGACCCCTCTGTCCCAGGGCAAGGACAGCTATGGGGGGACCCCAACCACCTGCAGGACCCCAAGTCTACAGGGGGACCCCATCCAACTACAGGACCACTGGGCTATGGGGGTCCCCATCCATCTGCAGGGCCCAGATGTTATGGGGGGGACCCATCCAGCTGCAGGACCCCAAGGTCTTGGGACCCCCTCCATCCCAGGGCAGGGACAGCTATGGGGGGGTCCCATCCATCTGCAGGACCCCAAGGTTGGGGGGGACCCCATCTAGCTGCAGGATCCTGAGGTCTTGGAGACCCCTCCATCCCGGGTCCCCGACTCACGGTGGCGGCACCGCCAGGGCCCTGGGGGATGGAGAAGAGCTCGGTGAAGTTGGGCACGGAGTCACTGATGAAGGTGACGTTGCCGTAGACGTGGTGGGGGAACTTGGCACCCGCTGCCCCCTCCTCCACGATGCCGATCTGCGACGTCCGCACGTGGTAGGGGAAGTTCTTGTTGGCCGCCGAGGGCCGCGTCATCACCTGGGGGACGTCGGTCACAGCCCGTTGGGGCGCCCCATGGATCAGGGTGCCCTATGGGTCAGGTTCCCCCATGGACTGGGATGTCTGGTGGGTCAGGGGCCCCCATGGATCGGGGTGCCCTATGGGTCCAGGTCCCCTAGGGATTGGGGTGTCCCAGGCATTGGGGCACTCTAGGGTTTGGGTCCCCCATGGGTCAGGGTGCCCTGTACTTCAGGATGCCCTATGGGTTGGCTGCCCCATGGCCTGGGATGCCCCATGGAGCAGGGTGCCCCACGGATCGGTGCGGTTGCTACAAGAGGGTCTCATCCCGGGGTTGGGGGCTCCCCAGGGAGGTGGTGCGGGCAGAAGGGGTCCGTGGGGTGCGGGGTGCCCTGTGGGGCCCGGGGGGGCTCTGTGGGGCCBGGGGGGGCCCTTGGGGGTGCACTGTGGGGCGCAGGGGGCTCACCAGGAAGACGGCATGGGCGTAGAGGTGGATTCCCAGCTGGATCCCATTGACGATCTTCTCCCGCGCCCACTTGGGGATCCCGAAGTTGGCAATCAGCGCCGTCACCGGCACCGCGAAGAACCTGGTGGCCGGGAGCACCCTCGTGCGCGCCCTCGTGCATGCCTGAACCCTCGTGCACACCCTTGTGCACACCCTCGTGCATGTCTGCACCCTCATGCACACCCCATGCAAACCCACACCCCCTCGTGCACACCTGCGCTCTTGTGCAAACCCCGTGGAAACCTGCGCGCCCTCCTGCATGCCTGTGCCCCTTGTGCAACCCCGTGCAAGCCCCTGCCCCGTGCAAACCTGTCCTGTTGTGCAACCCTCTGCAAACCCCAGCCCTGTGCAAACCCATCCCAGTGTGCAAACGTGCAAACCGCAGCCCCATGCAAACCCCAGCCTCGTGCAAAGCCGTGCTGCTGTGAATCCCTGTGCAAAACCCCAGCCCCGTGCAAACACATTCTGTCGTGCAAACCCATGCAGTCATGCAAACCCCAGCCCCGTGCAAAGCCGTGCTGCTGTGCAAACCCCAGCCCCATGCAAACCATCCTGTCGTGCAAAGCTGTGCTGCCGTGAATCCCCGTGCAAACCCCAGCCCTGTGCAAACCCGTGCTGCCACGCACCCCCGTGCACCCCCCCCACGGCGGCGCCCTCCCTTGTGTGCTCACCAGAGTGTGTAGGCGGCGAAGAAGGGCACGTAGAAGGGCTGCTTCTCGGGGAACTGCTTGAGGGTGATGAGGATGGCGTAGCAGAACCACACGTAGGCCAGGAACTGCAGGGCGATGAGCCCGTAGCCCGCTGGCGACTCGTAGGTGTACAGCACCTGCGCGGGGTCGAAGAACTGCCCGGGGGGCCAGGGTGAGCAGGGCGGCCCCATGGCGCAGCCCCCCAGCACGGCCCCCAGCGCCGCTCACCTCGGCCTCGTAGATGAGCAGCACCACGTGGGTGATGGAGTAGAGCGTCATGTAGACCGAGAGCTTCACCGAGCCCGTGTGGCTGATGCGGCCCCTGGGCGAGTGCCGTCAGCGGGGCACCCCACGGCTGCCCCACGGCCGCCTGGGCGGCACTGCACAGCCGGCCCCAGCCCCAGAGCTGCCCCAGGGCTGCCCCCTGCATCCCATAGCTGGTCCCTGCGCCCCTATGGCCACCCCATAGCTGGCCCTGGCACCCCATAGCTGCCCCATAGCCATCCCCTGCACCCCTTTGGCCACCCCATAGCTAGCCCCAAGCCCCATAGCCACCCCCCACCCATCCCCTGCACCACAGGGCTGCCCCCTGCACCCCACGGCTGCCCCACGGCGCCCCCCGGTACCTGGTGACAGTGAAGCCCTTCCCCAGCAGGATCAGCATCAGCAGGAAGATGAGGAAGCTGACGGAGAACAGCAGCTTGGCTGGGGGCGAGAGGGCGGCTGGGCACGGCGTGCGCACAGGCCCCGCGCTGGCACGCGCAGCACCATTCACACACAGCCATGCATGGGAGCCACGTTCGCACGTGCAGCCGCACACGGGAGCTGCGCTTGCACCTGCAGCGCCAGGCATGCACAGGGCACGGGGAGCCGCGTGTGCATGCGCAGCACCGTGCACCTGGGGCTGTGCACAGAGCCACGCTCTCATGTGCAGGGCCATGCACAGGAGCCATGCATGCATGCAGTGCATGGGGAGCTGCATGTGCAGCACCGTGCATGGGAGCCATGCATGTATGAAGTGCACAGGGAGCTGCTCTCACACACGCATCACCGTGCATGGGAGCTGTGTATGCACACGGTGCACAGGGAGCTGCACTCACACGCGGTGCACGAGGAGCTGTGCATGCACGTGGTACATGGGGAACTGCGCATGCAGCGCCATGCATGGGAGCTTTGCATGCACACGGTGCACAAGGAGCCACGCGTGCACACAGTGCACGAGGAGCCGTGCGTGCAGCACCGTGCACGAGGAGCCATGCATGCACACAGTGTACAAGGAGCTGCGTGTGCAGCACCATGCACCTACCCAGGATCTTGAGGCTGGCATTGCCCACGCCGTCGCAGGCGTACTGGCCCCAGTAGCCGCAGCAGAGGAGCAGGCTGAGCACTGGGGGCAGAGGGGGGGTGAGCGGGGCCCCCCCGCGCCCCCCCCACACCCCCTCAGCCCCCGCTCACCCTCCACGCCGCCTGCCGCCATGAACATCTTGTAGGTGGTGTGCAGCAGCTGCCGGCCCTTCAGCAGGTCTGGGGGGGACACGGGGGGGGGTCGGCACTGGGACCCCCCTGGCAGCACCGGGACCCCCCCCACCCGGTGAAGCCCCTCCCCCAGCCCCCGCTCACAGCCGAAGTAGCAGGAGACGAGGAAGATGAGGACGAAGATGAGGAGGAAGGTGATGTCCGTCTCCAGGATGCCTGGGGGGGGGGCAAGCAGGAGGGTTGGGACTCACCCCCCCGGCCCCCACCACAAGGTACCCCCCCAAAACACCCATGTGCAGATCCACAATTACCCCCCCGCA
>NW_020447324.1:85776-87918 GCF_003343035.1 Apteryx rowi
AAACCTTGCACATCCCCAATCCACTCCCAGACCCCAATACAGTCCCCAATCCCCCCTGGACCCCAGTGAAGCCCCAGACCCCAATGAACCCCAAATCTTGCACATCCCTGATATACCCCCGGCCCCCCAATATACCCCTCGACCCCCCATATGCCCCAAGAAGCAATGCACCCCAGTCCCTGCACATCCCCAATTTATGCTCAGACCCCAATATAAGTCCCAGACCCCAACACACCCCCAGACCCCGATATAGGTCCCAGATCCCAATATAGATCCTGGACCCCAAAGCATCTGTGGACCCCAGTGCACCCCCAGACCCCAATACACCCCTGGACCCCAGTATAGGTCCTGGACCCCAATGCACCCCCAGACCCCAATATAGGTCCCAGACCCCAATGCACCCCCAGACCCCAATATGGGTCCCGGACCTCAATGCACCCCCAGACCCCAGTACACCCCTTGACCCCAATATAGGTCCTGAACCCCAATGCACCCCTGGATCCCAATATAGGTCCCAGATCCCAATATAGGTCCTGGACCCCAGCGCACCCCCGGGCCCCACCTTGTTGCCCTTCTTGTAGACCGCGGGCCATTGCGAGGGGTCGTCGAAGTAGAGCAGGATGTTTTCGCAGCACTTGGCCTGGGGGTGGGGGCAGATGGGGGGAGGATCAGCCGGGCAGAGGGGACCCAGGCGTCCGGGCTGGGGGAGCAGGCCTGGCACTCACCTCCGGGTATCGGAACCGGAAATCCAGGCGCCCGTAGTCGGACAGAAAGCAGAAGCGGGTCAGGAACACCCAGTCCTGGGGGGGGGTCGGGGGGGTTAGGGGTGGCCGAGACCCCCGGCGGCCAGGCTGTGCCCACCCACGGACCCCACTGCCGGGGACCCAGGCGTCTGGGGGCTCCCCTGCACCCCCCTGCTGCCCCCTGGGGACCCAGGCGTCCTGCCCCCCCCCCCGTGAAGGGGACCCAGGCGTCCGGGCAGCCGGCTGCCATCCGATCGCCCCGTGACCATGGTGACATGGCCTCCCGGCAGGGCCCAGGCCTGGGGCACTGGGGGGGGGGGACATGGGGGTGCCGGCGGGGGCACCGCCATCCCCACGACCCTCACATCCCGCCGTTGTCATGGCAACGGCCCTGCTCCAGGTTTCCAAGGCAACAGGCCGAGCAGGCCCAGAAGGGAGCCGGGAATGTCGGGGGGGGGGGAGATGGGGGGGTTCCCTCTAATTGACCCCCCCTCCTCAGCCCCACATTGCCCCCCACATCCTTCCGGGACCCCTCTCTCCAGCCCCACATTGCCCCCCACATCCTCCAGGACCCCCCCAATGCCCCACATTGCCCCCTCCGGACCCCAAACCGGGCCCTGCACCCAGAGAAGCCGGGACGGGGAGGGTCCGGCCCCGTTTCGGAGGATTTCACCCCAAACGTGCCCTGGGGGTAACGGGACTCCCGGGGCTGGAGACTCCCACCAGGAGCGGGCCAAGGGCTGCCCCCCTCCCAGTCTGCCCAGTGCCCCCTCCCAGTGCCCCCACTGCCCCCCTCCCAGGCACATGGTAGGATGGGACCGGAGGGACTGGACTGGAGCCAATTTGGGGGTCCCACCACAGCCTCGGTA
Source organism: Apteryx rowi (assembly GCF_003343035.1). Taxonomy (NCBI): domain Eukaryota; kingdom Metazoa; phylum Chordata; class Aves; order Apterygiformes; family Apterygidae; genus Apteryx; species Apteryx rowi. The sequence continues at coordinate 87,389 of NW_020447324.1, forward strand.
CTGGCAGGGCAGTGCCAAGGGGAGGGTCACCCTGTGCCCCCCGGGATGGTGCACAGGGGCCCCAGTGCCGTGGGGCACCCGGTGCAGAATGGGGTGCTCTGGGGCAAAGGGGTCATGGGGCAAAATGGGGGGACGCGGGGCAAAACGGGGGGACGCGGGGCAAAACGGGACCTGGAGCCGGGGGGGGGGACGGTGTAAAATGAGGGCGCCTGGTGCAAAACGGGGAGGGGGGCCCGGTGCAACGGGGGGGACCCGGTGCATAAATGGGGGTCCCGGTGCAAAGCGGGAAGGGAGCCCCGGTGCAACGGGGGACCTGGTGCAAAACGGGGATGCTGGCGCAAAACGGGGAGGGAGCCCCGGTGCAAGGGGGGATCCGGTGCAAAGAGGGTCCCGGTGCAAAACAGGGATCCGGTGCAACGGGGAATCCGGTGCAAAGCGGGGAGGGGGCCCCGGTGCAAAGGGGGTCCCGATGCAGCGCGGCCCGGTTCGGCCCGGCCCCGCTCACCTCCTTGGTGCTGATGTTGCCGCGG
>NW_020447324.1:89204-96253 GCF_003343035.1 Apteryx rowi
GTCCCCATCCCCGGATCGGGACCCAGGCGTCCGGGCCCCCAGACCCCCAGGACCCCGGCGTCCCTATCCCCAGCTCGGGACCCAGGTGTCTGGGTCCCTAAGCTCCTGCCCTGCCTGCCCAAGACCCCGGCGTCCCCTGCCCAGCTTGGGACCCTGGTGTCTGTCTCTGCCGTGGGGGTGCGAGGGACCGAGGTGGTGCCGTTGTTCGCAGGCACGGGGCAGGATGCGTCCCCTCCTGGCGCTGTGGGTCTCGGTGCTGCTGGGCATGCCGGGGGGCTCAGCCTACGGTTTCCGGAACTGCATCCAGACGGCACGGGACGCCGGCAGCTTCCGCTGCATCCAGCGCTTCGTGCGGGACATCGGCAGCGCGGTGGGCGACCTGCCACCAGGTGCCACGGCCGTCAACGTCTCGCACAACGCCATCCGCCGCCTGCCGCCCGGTGCCCTGACCCACCTGCCCCAGCTGCGGCGCCTCGACCTGGCCTTCAACCAGCTGCAGGAGGTGGAGCAGGGGGCTTTCACGGGCCTCGGGGCGCTGGCCACGCTCGACCTGTCCCACAACCGCCTGGCCGGGCTGGCCGCGGGCGCCTTCCAGGGGCTCGCCAACCTCTCCTGCCTGCTGCTGCACCACAACCTGCTCAGCACCCTGGGCTCCGGCATCTTCCAGCCGCTGGCCAACCTGCGCTCCCTGGTCCTGCACAACAACCACCTGCAGAGCTTTGGCGAGGTGGCCAGCAGCGTGCAGAACCTGCGGCAGCTCCGGGAGCTGGACGCGTGCAAAAACAACCTGACTTCGCTGGGGCCCGGCCCCCTCCTGCCCTCGTCCCTGCTTGTCCTGCGCCTCTGCAACAACTCGCTGGTGGGCGTCAGCGGCGCCAGCCCCGACCTGCTGCGCGGCGTCAGGGTGCTGGACCTGTCCTACAACAACATCTCCGACGTGGAGTCCTTCGCCCGGGTCCGCTTCCAGAACCTCAGCTGGCTCCAGCTGCTGGGGAACCCCCTGGACGTCTTCCGCCTGCTGAACGTCTCCGACGTGCGGCCCCGCAGCATGGACTACTCCGGCCTGGCATTGGGCAACGAGAGCGTGAGCGAGCTGTGCTGGTACCTGCAGGGCGCCAGGCTGAGGCAGCTCCGGCTGCACCGGAACGGCATCCAGGCCCTGCGGCAGGGCACTTTCGCCCCATGCCCGCGCTTCAGCACCCTGGACCTCTCGTGGAACGAGCTGCGCTCGGTGGGCTGCGTGGCGGAGCTGCTGAGCTGGGGGCAGCGGCAGGGGCTGCGGAGCCTGGTGGTGGAGCACAACCTCCTGAAACGCCTGCCGTCCTGCGAGGCGGGCGCGCGGCTGCCCAGCCTCTACAACATCTCCTTCCGCTTCAACCGCATCCTCACCGTCAGCCGCAGCGCCTTTGCCTATGCCCCCGGCCTCCGCGTCCTGCACCTCAACATCAACAACATCGCCGACCTGCACAAGGGCGCGCTCCAGGGCCTGCGCAACCTCACCGAGCTGCGGCTCGACAACAACCTCCTCACCGACCTCTACCAGTCCAGCTTCGCCGACCTGGGCCGGCTCCAGACGCTCAACCTCCGCAACAACCACGTCTCCGTCCTCTTCTCCGACGTCTTCAGCAACCTGAGCCAGCTCCAGACGCTGGACCTGGGGGGGAACAACATCCGGCACTTGACGGGCAAGTCCTTCCAGGGGCTGTGCAGCCTCCGTAAGCTCTACCTGGATGGCAACCACATCCAGGAGATCAGCAGCGACATCTTCCGCCCGGTGCAAGCCACCCTGGAGGTGCTGGATCTGAGGGGCAACAAGCTGCAGTACATCACGAAGCAGCAAAGCCAGCAGCCCCCGTTCATGTACCTGCATCGGCTCTACGACCTCAAGCTGCAGGCCCAGCAGCCCTACGGCCTCAAAATCATCCCCTACAAGTTCTTCCAGGGCCTCACGGCCCTGCGCGCCCTCTTCCTCTCGCAGAACAAGCTGCTCTCCATCCCCTCCGACGTCTTTGATGACCTGGCCCAGCTGCAGTACCTGACGCTGGCCGACAGCAGCAATGGGATGCAGGACTTGCCGCCGGGCATCTTCAAAAACCTCTCCCGCCTGGAGACCCTGGACCTGGAGAACGTGGGGCTCCACTCCCTGACCCTGGAGGTCTTCGGCAACCTCAGCCGCCTGGAGACGCTGAAGCTGGCCAAGAACGAGCTGCAGACGGTCAACCAGAGCGTGGCCCAGCGGCTGAGCGCCCTGCGCTACCTGGACCTGCGCAAGTGCCCGCTGAGCTGCACCTGCGAGAACACCTGGTTCCAGACGTGGCTGAACAACAGCCGGGTGCAGCTGGTGTACCTCTACAACTACACCTGCGGCTCGCGGCAGCAGCCGGCCTATGTGTACAGCTTCGACATGCACGTCTGCTTCCTGGACGTGGGGCTCTACCTGTTCTCAGGCACGGCACCGGCACTGCTGCTCCTCATGGTGCTGCCGCTGCTCTACCACCGGGCCTACTGGCGCCTCAAGTACCACTTCTACATCCTCCGCTGCTGGGTGAACGAGCGCTGGCGGCGGCAAGAGGAGGAGCGGTACCAGTACGACAGCTTCATCTCCTACAACTCGGCCGACGAGAGCTGGGTGCTGCAGGAGCTGGTGCCCAACCTGGAGCGGGGCAGTGGCCGGGGCTCCTTCCGCCTCTGCCTCCACCACCGCGACTTCAGGCCCGGCAGGAGCATCATCGACAACATCGTGGACAGCATCTACAACAGCCGCAAGACCATCTGCGTCATCAGCCGCAGCTACCTGCAGAGTGAGTGGTGCTCCCTGGAGATCCAGCTGGCCAGCTACCGCCTCTTCGACGAGCTCAAGGACGTGCTGGTCCTGGTCTTCCTGGAGGCCATCCCCAACGCGGAGCTCTCCGCCTACCACCGCATGCGGAAGGTGATGCTGAAGAAGACCTACCTCAGCTGGCCTCCGCAGCCCGAGGCCCAGAAGCTCTTCTGGACGAAGCTCAAAAGGGCCCTGAAAAGCAACTACACGGAGGAAGAGGAGGAAGACTTTGGGGAGGAAGACAAGGTGCTGTAGGCAGTAGAGGCAGCCCAAAGCCTTCCTCTTCCTCCTCGCTTTGCAGCCTCCATCCCCCCCCGGAAAGCATCCCGCTCCCGGGCCGGGGATTCGGAGGAGACTGGGCAGACACGCCGAGGGAGTGGGAGGCTGCAGGCCAGGCGGYGCTAACTGCTGTTATGCCGTGCTTCAGCATCCCCAGGGATCCCGCAGCTGGGCCCAGGTTTCTCAGAGGCTGCGTGGGGACACATGGAGCCGTCCGGATAATTCGTGCTGCCCGGAGGAGGCGGACTCGCGCTCCAACCTGGCACGCACGGATCAGCGACATCCCCATGCAAAACTGCCGGGCCAGCAGGCACTGGGGAGGGGACAGCACGGATCCTGACRTGCACACGGATCCCCACGGCATCAGGAAGCTGCTTGGGAAGCCGCCCTCYGGGACGTGGCACCCGGCCGAGGGAGGGAAGAGAGCCGGCACCGGGCCGGGGAGCAGCGGGGAGGAAGGGTCGGCGATGCCACCATTGGGAGAAACAGCCTTTATTGAGCATGCGGTGGCCGGAGAGGAGGGAGGCTCCAGGAATGGAGGTCCAGCCCCGACTCTGGGTGCAGAGGGAGCGCCGGGATGCAACGTGAGGGCGGGACATGCCCCGGCGCAGCGATGCTGGCCCGCACCGCAATAAAACACCGGCTTCCGCAGGCTCCTGCCTCCCCGCTGCTTTCACCATGGCTAGTCTCAGTACAGCTTCATGCGGGGGAAGACCCAGGCCTCAGGGCTGGAGTAAACCGGGAGGCATCCGTGTGCCAGGAAAAGAGGGGAGCCGCTGCGCTCCAGCGCCTCCGAAGGGGGAAAGAAGGACATGGGCAGGCGCTGGAGCGCGCGGAGCCGCTCAGCGTCCTCTGGGCCCAGCAGGCTCCCGCCGGGCCCCGTTTCGGGCAGCTCCCAGGCTTTGTGGTCCCACGGCTGGTAGCTCTCTGGGCTGCCCTGGTGCTCCCACCAGCAGACTCCATGCTGGGAGGATGCCGGCAGATTGCTGCGGCCCAGCTCCCGCGTCTCCCGGCAGGGCACCAACCCCTCCAGGGCACGGCGCGGCCACCGCGAGCAGGAGCCGTGCCGGCGTGCAGAGTGGGGCCAGCCCGGCGCAGGGGGAAGCTGGTGCTCAGCGAGCTCAAACGTGCCGGGGCTCCAGGTGCTTCCGAAGACATTGGCCGTGGCTGGGGCAGCCCCGCGCACCAAGTCCRGGTGCCGGGAAGCGCATGGCTCTGCAGTGGGACGCTGGCTCAACCCGTATTGCTGCGGTCCAAGCAAAGAGAGGCCGCGCCGCAGGCTCGTGCTGTCCAGGCCCAAATCGCCCACTGCAAGAGGCAGCCCACGGCTCCAGCTGCATCCCTCCACAGCGTCCTCGCCGAAGTCCACGAGGGTTTTCTCTGGCCTGGTCCTGGACCTCCAAGCAGGCTCCGAGGAGGCCCTGCAACACGGAGCGGCTCCGGGCGCAGCCCTGCACAGGAGGCCTGGCCCCTCCAGGGGGGAGAAAYGGGCAGAGTCAGACAGGAGCTCGCCGCGGGGCAGAGCTCTCGCATGCCGGCTGAACGCCTCCTGCCCCAGCGGGGATTCCCTGCACGCTGCTCTCCTCTCTCCATGGATGCAAAAGAGCGTGGCAGGGCTCTCCGGGAGCACGCCTCCCGTCTCCTCATGCCCCAGGGTCCAGGAGAAATGGCTCTGTGCGGATGCCAAGAATAAATAAACCCCAGTGAGGCCGGACCAGCCAGTCAGGCTGCCTCCTGCATCGCCAGCAGCTAACCACGGGCGGAGGGTGGCACCGGTATTTCCCACCTCCCTCCCTCCCTCTTCTTTCTCCAGCTRCTGGCAAAGCGGGGCTGCAAGGACCTGCCCTCTGGGAAAGAGAGGGGGATTACGGCCCCGCGGCAGTCCCGCTGCAGCTGGCCCCTGTCCGGTTTCCAACAGCGGGAGGGAGCGCAGCTGAATGGAGCGAGAACTTCCCTGCTCCTGGGCAGGGAAGGCAGCTTTCTGGGCGGGAAGGCACTCACCCTCTTTACCGCTGTCTGCAGGGGGCTGGGGGTGCAGCTGCAGGCAGAGGGCAGGCCCCCGCTCCTTCTCCGCTTCCCAGAAGCGTCCGGCTCGGAGTTCCCACCACCACCGTTCAACCCCATAGTGAAGAGCAGCTCCTCTTCTGGGGTGCCGGGGCTCCCAAAATCTGCCAGGGAGAGAAAACAGGGAGCCGTGAGCAAAACCCAAACGCCGCCTGGGCCAGGAACCCCCATGCAACAGGGACCCAGGAGCCTGGCGAGCGTGCTATGGGAAAAGGGGGACCCGGCTCTGGGAGAAACACCCCGGAGCAGGTCCTGCGCAGACCCGTGCAGCCCTGCTCCACTCCTGCTGACCTTGCGGAGCAGCGTCCACCGCCCGGGTCTTGTGGGCCAGCAGTGCGGAGAGGTCAGGGTAGGCCCGGTGCCTGTCGAGCAGGACAGCGAGGATGGTCTGACGCCGCTCGCCRACCAGATCGCGTCCCGGGAACGCCAGCGTGCGGCCCAGCAGCACTCGGAGCTTGCAAGCTATCTCCCTCCAGGGCAGGCCGGCCGCCCCACGCTCCAGCCCCGGACCTGGCGGGGGCACGTTCTCCTTGTTGTTTGGGGGCGTCGGTGTTTTGGCTCGGCTCGCGCTGGGCTCGGGGCGAGCTGGCACTGATTCCTCAGCAGTGGGAGCAGCAGCGGGCCAGGGCTCCCCGCTCCCGTGCTCCGTCTGCGGCTGCCCCTCAGGGAGGCGTTGCAGCGAGGGATCCGTGGCAGGGCTGGAAGCAGCCGGGATGTCGGCTTGCGGCTGCAGCTCCGTCCGGGCGTCCTTCCCGCTGGGGCTCGCCGGGGCGGTTTCGGGCCCGTTGCAGGGGCTCAGCAGCCTCTCAATATCAACAGACTTCACCTCCCTGTTGAACATGCCCAGGTGCTGACTGAGGCGGTTCTGGGTGATGACGACCGGCTTGGGGGCCGAAACGGGGCTGCGGAGGGGCCGGCCAGCACAGCGGCAGCCCCGGACAGGCAGCGGCGGCACCGGCACCACCCTCCACGGGATCCTGGGCTCCAGCCGCCTGGCTCCGGCGACCTTCTGGCCGAATTTGGCGGAGTCACGCTCCCGCTTGGTTTTGCGGCGCTTGACGCGGCCGGGCCTCACACCAGCACTGCGCGGTCCCGCAGGCAGGCGGGCGGCAGCATCGGCGCAGCTCCTGCTGCTGCGATCCATGCCGGTGCCCCTGGAAAACGTCAGCAAGCGCGCGGGTCGGCGAGGGGGACGAGGAACGTCCTGCGCAGGTGTCAGCCCAGCGCTGAGGGCAGCGATTCGGGGCAGCAATTCGCCCAGCACAAACCCCTTCCCACAGGGCTCTCTGCTTCCTCAAAACCCTCTTGCCCACCAAACAGCCTCCCAAATTCCCTCTCCCTATTTACCCCTTTTCCCGGGGACGTCGATGTCCCTTTTCTCGCAGAATTCGCAGGGAAAAGGAAGACACGCAGCAGCCACGAGGAAGCAGGTCACTTTGCACTGTCACTTGTGAAGAGATCAGCTGCCAAGAGACACCTATTTCTTGGAACTATAAAAGAAAATTCATTGATGGCACCATCTCGACAGCTCTCCCCAAAAGACTGCTGATATCCCTAGAGACCCCCCAATATCCCTGCTCAGAGGCCCATGGTGCCCCCGGTGTCCCTAGAGACCAAGGGCCCCGTTTCCCTCTTCCCTCAGACAACCCCAATATCCGTAGGGATTCCCAGTCCCCCCAACACCCCTAATGTCCCCAGGGACCCCCATTCCCCCCCAGCACCCCCCACATTGCCCCCTCAGGCACACCCAATGTCCCCTGGGCCCCCCAGGTCTCCCCTGACACCCCCAATGTCCCCATGGCCCCCAGGGACTCCCATTTCCCCCCTGAAATCCCCAGTATCCCCAGGGACCCCCATTTTCCCCCCAACTCCCCCAGTATCCCCA
>NW_020447324.1:96766-109581 GCF_003343035.1 Apteryx rowi
GGACGGGGAGCCCCGGCACCGAGAGGGCCATGACCCTGCCGAACCCCAGGACCGGGAGGGCTGGCATCCCCAGGAGTCTTGGCACTGAGGGGACCGTGACCGTGCCGAGCTCCAGGTTTGAGGGGACTCAGCTGAACTCCAGCGCTGAGGAGACCCCCCAGCAGAGAGGGCAGCCACCCCATAGTGCCAGCCTCGCAGCTGAGGGAAGGCACCACATTCCCCACAGCTCCAGTCCTCTGGTAAACACCTGGCTGTGTATCCCTGGGGTGTCAGTTTGGACTCAGGGACTGTGAGTGCTAGCCCTAGGGAAGGAAGCTCTCTAGTTGGAGTACGGGGCTGGGAAGCAAGGAAGGAGAGGATCCCGAGGCGAGGAACTGTGATGGGAGCAAGTGGAGTTCTCTTTTTTTTTTCCAGGAAAATGAAAGGGGACAGCAAGGCCCACTTTGTCTCTCTTGCTCCCCAGTTAGGTGGAAGACCAGTCTGAAGAGATGTCCGTCTGCTTTCCTCAAAGACAGCAGGCAGAGATGGTAGCCTTGAAGAAAATGTAGTGAAACTGACTTCAGCAGTGAACTAGGTGAAGAGGGCAGGTGGAGAGGAGACCAGTGACACACAAATGGCACACCACCTGGCAGAAGCAGGCAGAGCTGACACATTTCGCTTCTGCCTGCCTGAAGCTTCCACTTTCTGTTTGGGTGGGAGGAACTTGCCAAAAGGGTAAAGTTTGCACCTCTGGGTAAGAGAGACCCGGCTTTCTGTGCCCCAGGACGCGGCCCACCCTCGCGGTGGCATGCATCTGTCTGGGTATTGTGGTGGTGAGCCTTCCAGGCCCGTGGGGTGCCACCCTGCTGGGGTGAAGTCCCGCAGCCAGGACAGCAAAGCCCCCAGGGTTCCCGTCTGGGAAGCAGTTCCCCTGTGACAGGGTTTGGGAAGAACTTATGTCCTGAAAGTTCCTTCTTAGGTCACCCTCTCCCAAAGCCTGTATTTACGTGTCATGGCTGGCAGCCCCAAAAGCCCAAGCGGCTGGCGTGGAAACGGGGGGCGGCTTTGCTTTGAGGCACGCGCACGTCCTTTCTTGGCGCTGATAAGGCAGGAAGTGCGCAGTGTGCACGAAGAACTTTCAAGGGTTTGAACCATACTGTGACACTTGTTTTACCACAAGAGTTTACGCTTTCAGGCAATTCGTACCGCTTCGAAGCCAAAGGTGGTAATCTGCTAGTGTCCTCTCCGTCTGTCGTGGGAACACCTTAAAATAACATAACGGGCAGCACAGAGCTATTTCTTAGCAGCCACGTGTGAGCTCTCTAATGTCTCCCGCCTGAGCGGGGCTGCCCTTCCCTGCGACTCCTGAGCCTGTTTGTGCTGCGCCTTAAATAGCGACACGGCGCAGCTCAACTGGTTCGTCTGCCACATCCGCGCGAGCTGCCTGCCCCGCGCCGATCTCCCACGGGCGCGGGCGAAGCCCTCCCCGTCCCCGACACCTGTGATCTTGTCACAGCCGCTGAAAACGTGCAAGGGCTGGCAGCCCCTGGCACTGTGATACTAATCATTTCAGCACTCTTTTGTCTTGACACATTTGGGAACACATTCATCTTTCTTACAGCTACAGTCAAAACCTCGAGGCCACAATATAAATCCACGGCTCTGAAAAAGTGGAAGGAGAAAGGGCAAAACATCACACAGGTAAGAATACTTGATATATTTTATTCTTCTTTTGTCTTTTTTGTTTGTTTGTTGTTTTTTTTTGCTAACGTATCTCACTTCTGAGGTGAAACACACTATTAACTGAGCAATGTCTCAACAATAGTCTCAACATGAGTAGCCCAGTCTGTGATCTAGTCAGGGCTCAAATTACTAGTGACACGCAGAAAGTGCTTGTAATTATTTAATAATTAACATATAGTTAGAATAATTGAAGCCAGAATCCTCACGCCCTGATTCAAACAAAAGTCTTTGCTAGCAATAAAATGGATATAAAACACTTAAAGGGTGCAGGGAGAATTATGTAAAAAACCTAGAAAAGCTGAAATCCAACAAAATCATTAATATCTTTGGTTTCTTGGCCGCAGTGTGGAGAGGAGCAATTCACTTCCACGCCAGTTCTTGAAGGTGGTAGATCGGAGGGCTGAGGCATCTAACAAGGGCCAACCACAAACTGCTTGTGTTGGATGCTCCCTCTGCTGGTTACCAGAGCGGCTTTCCTTGGCAAAGGCATGGGAAATTTTGTCCTGAAATAGACTTCTCCTCCTCCCCACAAAAGGKAAAAACTCCTGTAGCCGTTTGCACGACGATTTTGGAAACATTGACAACTCAGTTTGTTAAATCAAAAATGTTCTGGAAAAATTCTGCAGCAAATTATTGTTTCGTTAGAAAACAACACTTCCACGTACAAAGTAGTTTGCTTTAAAAAAAAAAAAAAAAACACAAACTTTATGGCAGAAGGAAGCTGCAAGGCCCCCACTGAGAAGGAGGATTCCCAGCATACAACAGATCCTGAGAAAACAGATGAAACTTCCCCCAGGGACGTGGCAGACTCTGACCCTGACGTCACCGACCTTCGACACGGTGAGCCGGTGCCTGCAGGGTTCTCGTCCGTGCTGCCACCGGAGCCGCGGGAGCGGGGAGCTGCCGGCCTGTGAATTTGGGGGGCCGGGCCACCGGCGGGTCCCCTYAAGGGTACCCGCGTGCCCGAACAACCACGAGCCACTTTGGAGGGCGAGCTCTCCTCGCTGGCCACCACCTCCTCTCGCTTAAGAAAATGTAAACCTTGCTGCCCGCCGTCTACCTCTGCTCGTACCTGCCCGCAGCTCGGCTTCCTGCTGCGTTAACATTAGGGCAGGAATGACAAAAGAAACGTCCTTGTGGCCCCCCCAACCCGGCCCGCCGATCCCTCCGTACCCTGGCTGCAGTCCAGCGCAGCCACGGCCGCAGCCTGACATCTCATTCCCATTGTGCTGCCTCCTGCATTCCCACACGGCAGCTTGTCGGAGGCTGTCGGCACGGAGCCGAGCTGATGCTGAGCCAGACACAAATGCGAGGGGACAGTGTCACTGCTTAGTCAATTATAATCAGAAGGTATCAGTATCAGGATTAGGCTGCTGTGGTTTTCCATGCCTGGCTCCAAGAAGGAGCGCAGCGGCTCATCTTTCTGTGTGCGTTCGCGTTCCRTCGGAGGCCTGGGTTCTTATTTACTCTGCGGCTACAGAGAATTAGGCCCAAATATGTCACTGCCCATTTATTTCTGCAGCTCCGCTGCGGCAGCGGCTAAGCAGCTCTGCATAGCGCTCTCTCTGGAGGCACCCAGGGGAGCCGTTGCCGAAGCCACCGGACACAGCACCCGAGTTAACGTGCGCAGCTTATGAACGGGAGAAAAAAGCATACATCAAAATCAATAAGCCACGGGGTAACAATTCCTTAGGTAAGCAATAGAGCTTCCCGGGGCCTTTCCTCCTCCCCTGATGTGGCCCTGACATCCCCCGGTGCCTAAAGATGCAGTGGTGATCGCTCTCCCCTCGCCCTGCGCCCCGTACCTCCTTGCCTCAGGTGTGCTGGCATCCACGGAAGGAGGTCGCAGGGCAGGGCCAGACGGCAGGTTTCTTTCCGTGTCGAAGCCCCGCTCCTCCCTTCCCCTCCCAGCCCGCCCCGGTGGCCTTTCTGCATCAACAAATGCTCGCTCTGCCAGCCCCGGGGCTTCAGCAAGGACCCAGCGTGGGGGGGGAGAGCGCAGCTGGGCCATCTGGCGCCCCCAGGCTAGGCTGGGAGCTGGGAAGGAGGCCGACACAGCGCCCGGGGCAGTTTGGGGCCGTGCAGAGAGGGGGTGACCGGGAGGATGGGGCAGCGGCTGCCCTCGGCCCGGGCGAGGCGCCCCCCCCCCGGCTCTGCTCGCTGTCGCAGCACTGCCTTCTGCAGCCCGCAGAGGCCTGACAGGAAGCAGAGGAAGTTTTGTGCTCTTCAGCTCTCCCCTGCTCCGTGTTTATCTTCATAACAAATGTTTTATTAATATCCCGCGTTGCTGGTTCTCCAAGCGCGTCTGGAGGACGGCGGCGGGGAGGGCCGGGAGCGCGGGCCGGCCGAGGGAGGCGTTGGGGAGGACACGGCGCTTGTGCTGGGGGCGGGTGAGGAATCCCCCCCTAACGCGGAGGGGCTCGGCTTTGGGGAGCCTCCTCCTGACACCGTCTTGGGCCCCGGGGGCACGGGATTGCTGCCTCCATGAGCACCGCGGCACCCTGCCCGCTCCCAGCCCCCCCCCACAACTCCCCCCGGCCGCAGCTGCATGTCGCGCGCTGCAGCTGCCCCCCAGGGCTGCAACAGGTACAGCTGCCTCGGCGGTGAGGAGGAACCGAGTCTGAGCAGGGGAGGCGAGTCCCCGGCACCCCTCTCGCTGGTGGTTTTTATCCTGGGGGGCATTTCGGTGCCCAAAAACCCAGGAGTGGCCGGCACAGGCCTCCTCCCTCGGGCAAGGCAGGGAGAAACTGTTTACCCTTGGGCCCTGGGGCGCCGAAGTGCGAGCTGAGGAAGTTCCCTTACTTCGCGGGGACGTCCTTCACTAAAACGTGCCAATTTTGGCTCCCTGTGAAATTATCCCAGTTTTCCACAGGTTCATGGGGACAGGGTCATCCCCGTGGACGCTTCCAGCTGGGGCCTAAAACAGCCGGTGCCTTTGGCAGGGGAGAAAGGGGCGGTGTGGATGGGCAGTGCTCGTGGGGAGGCCCGTGGGTGCTGATCCTGCTGTCCCCATGCAGTGCGCTTCGCCAGCACGGCCGCAGGCTCCCGGGCGCTCCGGGTGGACGGGGAGGTGGCAGCGGAAGCAGCGCTCTGCGACTGGTGAGTCCCCTCTCCTGGGGAGACGGAGGGGGCAGCGCCCGGGCAGCCAGGGCGGGAGAGGGGACAAGCTTTGCTTTTCCTCCTTCTTTTCGGGAGCGATGACTCCTCGTTTGCCGCCGGCCTGGCAGGGGGAACGGGGCGGGTCGTGGAAATTCCCGCTGCGGCCCACGGGGCGCTTCCAGCCCGGAAAGTCTGAGAAGCGCCAGCTCGAGGCAGGGCCATGGCCGGGAACAGAGCGGCTCTGTTCCTGTGAGCCATGCGCAGCTGCCCCCTGCCGCGGACCCCAGGACCCCCGTCAGCATCTCGTTAGCTTTATTGGTCGTCGAGGCGCCCAGCCGGTGGGGTGGGAGGCGACACCAAGGGAACCCTGTGATTAAACAGCCAAGCAAAGCCAGGGGGCACTGGAGCTGAAGGGGGGGGAGGCAAGAAGGGGCGTCTGGCGCCGAATTCCCCCTGCGTGCGGGAAGCTGGTGTGCGAGGGGCAGCCGGGGTGGGGGGGGCTGCGGGGTGACGCGGAGGCGAGGCCCCCCCCGCCCCGCGCCGCGCGGCCCCTCACGGCTTCTCCAGCTGTGCGTCGCCCGCGCAGAGGCTGCCCACGTCCTGGTAGGTGGGCTGCAGCCCCCGCGAGATGTCCTCGTACATGGAGCACTCGTCCAGGTTCAGCCCCTGTGGAGGCAAAGGCGCGGAGGGGGTCACGGGGGTCCGTGTCGTGCTGCGCTGCGGTGGGGGTGGCGGCAGTGGCTGCAGGGAGGGCCGGCGCGCACGGCCCCCCCTTCGCCCCGGCTCACCTCGTAGAGGTTCTCCTCCTCGTAGGCACTCTTCTTCAGCTGCAGCAGCCGCTCGTTGGCCCATCGCTTCTGCGGTGGCCGAAAAGGGCAGAGCTAAGCACGGGGCATCACCCCAGCACTGGGCCAACTCCAAACCCGCCGCTGCACGCTCTGGGGGGGGACAGGGGGCAGGGAGGGCTGGCGCCTGGGGCTCACCCTAAAGAGGAGGAAGAAGCCGGGTCCCACGGCGCAGAGCAGGAGCAGGATGCCCTCTGCCGTGATGATCCGGTTCTTGGTGGACTCCTTGATGTTCAGGAAGGGCACRGCCACCGGGTCTGAAAGGGGGCACATGGAGGGGACGGGGGGGGACAGGACAGGTGTCAGCTCGACCCCAAACCCTTGCTGCCACCGCCCCCCCGTCCTGCGCGTGCCTGCACTCACTGCGCACGCGCAGGTAGGTGCCGCACGACTGCCCCGTGGCCCGGCCAGCCTCCACGCGGCAGAAGTAGAGGCCAGCGTCGCTCTTGTCGACATGGTGGAAGATGAGGAYGGCATGGTTGTCGAACTGCTTCACCGTGCGGTCGCCATCGCCGTTGCGGCTGGCGTTGACGGGGGTGAAGGAKGCGCTGCAGTTCTTGCGGGGGCACACCCGGTTCCAGGTCACCGTGGCTTTGCTGGGTGCCTCGAAGACGCACTCCAGGCTGACGCGGTCGCCCACTGTGGCGGTGTGGGACGTGGGACCGGCCGCCACCACCACAGAGGAGCCGCTGGAGCGGCAGCGGGCCGCTGCTGCCTGGCGGTTCTCCACCGAGACAGGGGTTGGGTCAAGGCGGGACGGGGCCGGTGGCGGCGGGAAGGTGCAGCCGCTGGTGTTGCAGGTCCGGTTGGCTGTGGCGGGCACGAGGAAGAGGCACCCTGCGGGCAGAGCGCAGGGGCACCTCAGGGCCCCACCGGGAGCAGGGCCGGGGGTGTCCCCAGYGGGCTCCTGCACCCCGCGTCCCCCCATGCGGCGCCCCAAACCCCCCAGGCCTGGTTTCGGTTCCTCTTTTGGGGCCTTGTTGACAGGAAGTGAAAGGGCCAGGCTGGGGCCGGTGCTATTCCGGGGCGCCTCGGGGGACGGGGTGCTGAGCRGGGGCACCTGGGAAGGGGGCGCGGGGACGGGCCCTTCGGGGTGCCCTCTCCCCCCCCCCAGCACACGGAGTGGAGCCGTGGCCCGCCACCGCCGCTGCGCAAGCCGCGAGCCATGGCCCAGCCCGCGCCTTTGGGGTCAGCAGATYGGGATGGGCCGCGGCGCGAGGGCGTTTTCAGCCCTTTGGGGATCAGGAGGACGACAGGGCGCAGCAGGGGGCTCTTCCCATCTGGCTCTCGCCGCCCGCTCCGTGCCCCCAGAGTCCCCTGCCTGGCCAGGCCCTACCTGGGAAGAGGCAGAGGAAGAGGGGCAGCGGGGTGCCGCGCCGCCTGGGAGCGCCCGCCATGCTGAACCGTGCTGCGCCGTGCTGAGCTGATGCGAGCTGTGCCGGCGTCGCCGAGCGCAGCCCCGCGCGCCACGCGCCTGCGCCGGGCTCTCTGCGCCGGGCCCCGCGGGAGGAGATGCGCCCCAGTGCCCTGCACCCGCCCCTGCCCAGCGCCCCGGGGGTGAGGCGAAGGGCCCCGGCCCGCCGGGGGGTGTCGCGGGCACYGAGGGCGCCTGCGCAGGGGGGAGAGATCCCGACACTCCACCCCGAACGTGGGATCCCCTATAACCCGCGCCCGGAGATGGGGCGTCCCTGCGAGGGTGCAGCCCAGCAGCCCCGGGGAGGGCTGCCCCGTGGCTGCGCACCTCCGGGTGGACCCGCGGGGCTGCGTCGTGTCATGGGGGCACGCAGGGGATGCAGGGCCTGGGGGGGCCTGAGGGCACAGGGGGGCCTGGAGGAGGTGGAGGTCCTGGAGGAGCAGGGGTGCAGGGCCCTGGGTGCTCAGGGGTCCTGGGGGTGCCGGGACCGGGATGCACCGTGGCTCCTGGGGGTGCAGGGATCCAGGTGCCTGTGGTTCCTGGGTGTGCCAGGACCGGAGCTCCTAGGGGTGCAGGGACCGGGGTGCACTATGGCTCCTGGGGGTGCAGGGACCGGGATGCATCACGGCTCCTGCGGGCGCAGGGATCCGGGCGCCCGGTGCCCCACGGCCCCGAGCAGCGGCGGGCGGACGGGCGGCGCGGCGGAGCCCGGGGGAGGCGGTCCCGGCTCCTCGCTCCTCCCGCAGGAAGCGCCGAGAAGGGGCGGACGGCCCGGACCCGCCCGGAACAGGCAGCGGGTTCCCGGTTCCCCCGCCCGACCCGGCCCGGCCCGACCCGAGCGGCGGCGCGGCCCGGCGCGGTGAGTGTCCCCGCCGCGGGCCGGGCCGGCGGAAGTGACCGTTTCCCGCCGGGTTCCGGTGTCGTGTCGGCCCGGGCACCGGCCTCGGCCTCGGCCCCGGGACGGGACGGGATGGGCACGGCGMCGGCGCCGGGGGGGGGCGGCTGGGGCGGACGTGAGGCTGGGAGCTCCGTGGGGGGCTGTAGAGCATATGTGGGGCTGGGAGCATGTGTGGGGCCAGCAGATCTATGTGGGGCTGGAAGTGTACACGGAACCAGGAGCTCCGTGTGGGGCCAGGAGACCTATGTGGGGCTGGGAGCATGTGTGGGGCCAGCAGATCTATGTGGGGCTGCGAGTGTACACGGAACCAGGAGCTCCGTGTGGGGCTGGGAGCGTGTGTGGGGCCATCAGATCTATGTGGGGCTGGGAGTGTACACGGAACCAGGAGCTCCATGTGGGGCTGGGAGGGTATGTGGGGCCATCAGATCTATGTGGGGCTGGGAGTGTACACGGAACCAGGAGCTCCATGTGGGGCTCGGAGGGTATGTGGGGCCAGGAGATCTGTGTGGGGCCGGGAGCGTATGTGGGGCCAGGAGGCACGTGTGGGGCTGGAGAGCACACAGGGCCAGAGGAGGCATTTGGGGCTGGGCGTTATCCAGCCAGGGGCTGTGTGTGGGGCTGGGGGTTACATGGGGCAGGGGATGCGCGTGGGGCTGGAAGCGGTGTGGGGGGGGCAGGGGTCTGCTCGGCCTGGGCCCTACGGAGGGGGGGGCTGGGGGGCTCCATGCAGGGCAGGGGCCATGTCCAGGGCGGCGGGAAGAGAGAGGGGTGCCTGTCCGTGGGGCGCCTCACAGCCAGGGCTGCAGGGCTGGGCCCCCGTGCACCCACAGCGCAGGCTGGGGGGGGGGGTGTCCCCTTCCCCCCCCCAGCTCTTGCCCCTCCCTGGCATCGCCG
Organism: Apteryx rowi; assembly: GCF_003343035.1. Lineage (NCBI taxonomy): Eukaryota > Metazoa > Chordata > Aves > Apterygiformes > Apterygidae > Apteryx > Apteryx rowi. The sequence goes on from NW_020447324.1 coordinate 105,639, forward strand.
CCCCTCCCTGGCAGCCCTGCAATGCCAGGAATCCCGGAGGCATTTGGATGGGGGGCTTCGGTGGCACCCGCCGTGTTCCCCCCCCCAAACCACACACACACACACCCCCGGGGGGCGCCCTGCTCCCCCCAAGGCTGGGGGGCATCTGCTCCCCGGCACGGTGGCCCGCTCCGGACAGCCGGACCCTGGACGCGGTCCAACGGGGACAGGGCAGCGGCCGAGGGTGCTGCCAAGCGGGACGCGGGGCTGTGGGGCAGAGGCGAGGGGCAGCGCCGCGGCCGGGGGGGGGAGCGGGGTGCCCTGGCGGCCGTGAGGCAGAGCCCTGGCCGGGCCCACGGGCCACCGTGAGGCGGGAGCGGGGGGACCTGGGGGTTGGGGGGCAGGAGGGGGCCCCCGGGCCGCGCCGTGGGGTGGGGGGAGGTCGGGGGGGGGTTGGTGCCGGCGCGTTGCACATCACTTCCTACAGGAAGCTTTGCTCTCTCCGTAAATAATCCGGGGGCCGTTGCTTTGTTTTAGAGCCTGAGGAGCCGCCTTTCCGCCGTGGGGCGACACGGCGAGGGGGGTGCCCCAAGGAGCCCAGGTGTCTGGGTCCTGCCCCCCCCCCACCTCCCCTTCTCGGGGCTGCACTCCATCCCATCCCCCCCCCCCGGCTCGGGGGGGGTTGCCACATTTCCGGACTCGTTTCAGCAGCACCCGCTTGGAAACAGGTACGTGGGGGGAGCGCAGAGGGAGCAACCCGGAAGGCCCCCAGTGCCCAGAGCAGGGGGTCTCAGCGCACCTGTGCCCCCCTGCTCCGGGGTCTGCCGGATGGTGTGGGGGGGTCCCAGAAGCGCCCCCGCCCCGGGGGTTTGCCCCCCGCAGGGGGTCAGAGCGGGCTCCCAGGGGGCACGTGGGGGTGTGGGGAGAGCGTGCGCTGGGGCGTGTACGGAGCCAAGGGGCGCACAGACACGCACGCGTGCGGGGTGGGGCYGACGGCAGGGCCCCCCCCTTCCCTGCCCGCACCGCCCCCAGCTCTCAATGGGGCTCTTTGTGCCACACAGAGCCCCATTGACAGCCCAGTGCCACCCCCGCCCCGAACGTCTGAGCTGGGGGTGGGGGGGAGAGCCGCTCGCCGGCCCTCCCTGCGCGGCGGGGAGCGCGTCCGGCCGGGAGCCCACGCGCGCCCTCGCCCGCGCGCGCCCCCAAACCGCACACCTATATCCTGCTTGCCGCGGGTGGGGGGGGCCCCCGCCCCCCACGGCTTCCTGTGCCGTGGCTCGCCCAGCAAACTCGTCTCGTCTCCCCATGACTCCCTCTCTCCCTTCCAGGCGTGAGGTGTCGAGGCGGCAGACGGGGCCCCCCCACTGCCCGGGGGCACCATGGAGCCCGAGGAGGCGTTTAACGGGGTGAGCTCTGAGGGGGGTGACGGGGCTCCCCTGCAGCCCCCACATCAGCACCCTGATCTGGGCAGATTTCTAGGGCGGAGCTGTGCCCCGAGAGGCTGTTTGCGCTTTTGGGGGGGGTCCTTCCCCCCCCAACCCCACCGCGCTCCTCCCTGCACCCCTCAACGCCATCTCTCTCCCCAGAGCCCGGCAGCGGGCGCTCGCGGCGGGTCCGTCGTGGCCATCATTGGCGCCGAGGATGAGGACTTCGAGAATGACATCGAGCCGGTGAGCGGGCAGCAGGGCGCCGCTGCGGCCACGGGGCTGGGGGGGGGCCGCGGGGAAGGTGCCTCACTCTGCCCCCCCCCCCCACTGTCCGTCCCCCCCTCCAGAACTCCGATGACCAGAACAGCATGTTCCAGAGCCTGGAGCTGGTGCGGCAGCACCCGGCTTATCTCATGGCCTTCCTGCAGCACGTCGTCCTCCAGTTCGACTCCTGCCCCGTGGTGAGCGCGTCGCCGGGGGGGGCAGCCTCCCGGGGAGGGGCAGCAAGGCCTGGGTGTGAAAGGGGTTACCTGCAAGCGTGCAAATGCCCCCGGGGGGCATTTACATGCGCATGCAAGCGGCTGTGCTGCATGTCCCCCCTTAAATAACCTCTTCTCTCTGTTCCCCCCTCCCTGCTGGCAGGGGCTGGAGTTGAGGTAATGCCCTGGGGATTTGGGGGGGGGGGTGTGGAGCGGGGGGGGCGCTGGGTTGTAGGGGGGCGGGGGGCCCTGCCTTCACCCCCCGCCTGCATGCCCCCCCCCCAGCTCTGCTACCTGCACGTGGACATGCTGCGCAGGATGAACCCCAAGGAGGGCAAGAAGCAGTTCCTCGAGTTCTGCCACTTGTTCCTGGACAAGGCAGGGGTGAGTGCCGCCCCCCGGCCCCCCTGCACCCCCCCAGCTCCCTCCCCCCCCGGAGCCGCCGGGGGGGCTCAGCGGTGTGCCCTGACCCCCCCCTCTCTTGCAGCTCCTGCGGGTGCCTGTCCCCCACCAGGTGCAGTTCGAACTGGGTGAGTTAACCCCCCCCCCGCAACCCCCAGAGCAGGGTTTGGGGACGCAGCTCGGCCCCCTGCCCCCGGCTCTGCTCCCAAACACACGCCTGCGCCCCACGGCGCCCCCTGGCACCCCCCTCCGGCACCCGCTGCCTGGCCTGGGCCCTTCCTCCAGCAGCCGCACCCAGCTGGCTGTGGCGAGAAAGGCCGGAAGCGCCTGGGAAGCCCCGGCCAGGGTGAGCTCATGGGTCTGTGGCTGGGAAGAGGGGGGGGCCGTGGGGGGGGGTGGGGACAGCGCCGCACGGCTGCATGGCACCATCTCCCGGCGCTCGGGGACGCTGCAGCCGGCCCCGAAAYGCCGCCCCGGCCGGCCCCCGCACACGGCCCCTCGCCATCCAAGCCAAGTCCATCCCGCGGGGGCCCGGGAACAGCCCCCAGCACTGTGGCGGGGCACAGGGAGCCCCCAAAGCTGTCGCGCCCCCCCCTGCCGGCAGCCCCACACGGATCTGGGGTGGGGGAGCACGGCCAGAGGCAGCTCACGGCCCCCCTTCGCCCGCAGACCGCACGCGCCCCGAGCTCCTGGCGGATGAGGTGCAGCGCCGCTACCTGCAGGAAATCCAGGCCTTCCAGGAGCCTGAGATCTCCCGGCAGCTGGAGGACTTCAGGTGGGAGGAGGCTGGGGGCTGCGGCGCGGGGAGGAGGGGGGGCGCGGGGGCGTCCCGCCGGTGCTGACGCCCCCTCCCCTAGGTCCAAGCGCCTGATGGGCATGACGCCGGGGGAGCAGGAGCTGACGGAGCTGGAGTCCTACCAGACCCGGGACGTCGGCATCCGGGAGGCCAAGGAGAAGCAGCTGGCGGAGGTGCTGCTGGCTCGGCTGGAGGAGATGCAGTGAGTGGGGCAGGCGGCGGGGTGGCGATTTCGGTGCAGCGGGGTGGCGCGTGTGCCCGCTGCCCCATGGCCGGTGCCCCCAACGCCGGCGTGGGGTTCGGCCTCGACTCRCGGCTGCAAGGAGCTCAGCCCCTCTCCAGCGGAGCCGTGCGCTGTGGTTCGGCTGACCTGCTGCCTCCGCACGCTTATTCACACACACACACCAACTTCTTCCCAGGCCCTTTCCCCCCGCGGCCCAGCCGGAGCCCCCCCCTCAAGCAGGACGTGAGCCCCCAGCCGCCCCCTCCGTGTCCCGGCTGCCTGGCAGCCCCCGTCCTCCTCGGCGCAGCCCCAGCGCATCTGGCGCCCAGCCCGGAAGTGTGGACGGAGCCAGATGTGGCGGCCCGGGAAGGGGGGGAACACCCCCTCGCCGCCCTCCTCCCCCCTTTTTCCTGGGGATTGCTGACGATTGCATCAGCCCCGGCGCCGTATAAACCCCCTGTCCCCCCGCCGGCCAGCCCAGTCCGTCCCCGCTGCTCCGTCCCAGCACACGCGCACGCCTGCTCACTGGAACATGCTCCAGCGCCCGGCACCAACACCCACAGGCAGATATGGGGCTGGCATACCGGTGAGGGGGGGCCCTGGCGCCGGGGGGAGCACGGCGGGGGCTGAACAACAG
>NW_020447324.1:110646-113731 GCF_003343035.1 Apteryx rowi
CCCCCCCCCGTGTGTGCGGCACCAACGGGGGGCAGAGAGCTGGGCTGCCCCCCGTAATACACTAATCTGCCCCCCATCGCCCCCCCGCATGCAGCCAGCTTGGTGTGTCCCCCCTGCCGTCCCTCTGCTCGTCGTGGGGGGCTCCGAGCCCGGACCCCGGGGGCYGGGGAGCCGCGGGGGGAGCCTGGACGCCCTGGCAGAGGGCTGGATCCAGCGGGCGGCGGGGGCCGGTGGTCAGGACAGCCGGCCCGCGCTGATTTAGGAGTGTGCGAGGGGTCTCCTGAGCTCCCCCCCTCTGGCATTTTACTAACCCCCCCCAAACCTGGCTCCCCCCCCAGCGGAAAAGGCGGCGCACCCGGACAGGAAGGGCCCCAGAGTGTCGGACAAGGTCGATGGTGGCACCGCGCGGCCCAAAGCGGGGGCAGCCGGCCCCCCCGCCTCTGACCCCCCCAGCGTGGCCGTGACCATCAACCCGCCCCCGGGGGAAGGCGCCGAAGGCGATCCAGGTGAGAGGGCTGCGGATTTGGGGAGGGGGCGCGGGGGCGGGCAGCTCTTCCTCCTGCTCATCTTCCTCTTTTCGCTCTCCTATCTGCAGGTCTGGAGCCGCCCGGCCCCACGGAGCTGGGAGACACCCCCCCGCGAAGCGCCTGCCCCACGGAGCCCCCCAGCAGCGAGCAGCACCCCACGGAGGACGGGGCTGAGAATGAGAGGTGAGGCAGCCCCCCGCCACCGTTCCCTCTCCCTTCTCTGTTCTGGAGGCGCGTGGGTCCCCTCTGCCTCCGCCTCCCCCTCATCCGGCCTCGCAGCCCCTTTGTTTGGCTGCTGACAGGGTGACCCCTAAATTAGCGACCCCCCGGGCTGAGTCCTGCGGGGAGAGAGGGCGAGCCAGGGGCCCGGACGCCTGGGCTCTCTCCTTACCTCACCGCTTCCGCCCCCGCCTTTTCCTGGCTTTGCTGCTGCCCACCACTCCTCTCGTAACCCCACTCTTGTCCTGCTCTTTCTCCCCAGAAAACGGATCAGGTTGGTGACTCCCCCGCCCCCCCTTGCATGCTTGGGGGGGCGCAGCGGTGCCGGGGGACATTAACTTAGTGACACCCACAAACTCAGCTAAGTACCGGGACCCCCCCTCCGCCACCCCCCAAACAAGTGCCGGAGGGGGGACGCCCCCTTCTGCCTCCGCTGCCTGTCCCCCCCCACTGCCGCTGGGGCCCTGCGGCCCCCCCGGGACTCTCCCCGGGCTCCCTGGGCTGTTGCATGGCTCAGTGCCCCCCCCAATCCAGTGCATGCCCCCCCAGGAGATCTCACGCTGTCTCTTTCTCTCCCTTCCGTGCATGTGGTCCTGTCTGCTCCCTCCCCGATCGCTCTAACCGCCCCCGCCGGGCTCGTCCCTGCTTCCGCACACTCGCACGAACACGCGTGTGCCCGCTGCATGCTCACGCCTGTGCCCTCCGCACGCACGTGCACCCTTTGCACGCACATGCCGGCGGCTCCCCCCCCTTGCGCTCTCTGTGGCTCTCTGTGCTGGGTGTGCGGCTCCCCCTGCTCCATCCTCAATCTGCGCCCATTCCGGGGCTCCCGCCTCCCTCCGGCCCCCCGCCGGCTTCCCGGCTCCAACGCCCCTATCCGGCTTCGCGGCTCCCTGTGTCCTGTCCGCCCCGCCGGGGCCGCATCCACGTCCACGTCCGCATCCACGTCCCCGTCCGCGTCCACGTCCCGTGGCTGGTGTCCCGCACCCCCCCCCCCCAACCGCAGGCTGCCGGGGAAGCTGGGGCGCTCGGAGAGCCTGCGCGTGTACGAGCGGAAGCGTTCGCAGCGCGGCTCGGCCAAGGGCAAGCAGCCGCGCTCCCGCAGCGACGTGGACCTGGAGGCGGCCGCCCGCGCCACCGAGCTGCAGGAACGGCCCTGCCCGGCCCCGGGCCGCCAGAGACCCACGTAGGTGGCGGGAGCCCCAGCCCCGGCGCGGCGCGTTCCCCGGGAGAGAGAGGGCAGGATCCGTCCCGGTCCCCCCACCCGCTTCCCGCACTCTGAACCCCCCCGTCTCTTCCCTGCAGCCTGGAGCCGGGGGGGCCGGGGGGGGGCGAGCCCCCGCAGTCCTTTCTGCCTCCCCAGTCTGAGGAGACTGAGCCGCGCGTTTCGGAGCTGGAGCTGGACCCGCCGACCTGGCGCCAGCTTGCCGCCCCCGACGCCCTCCTCAGGCTGAAGAAGAGCGAAGTCAAGCGGCAAGAAGTCATCAACGGTGAGACCCCCCCCCCAAAAACGCCCTGCGGCCCCCCCCGAATCCTCCCTGCTGCGGGGCCCCCGTGCCCCGTCCCATGCCAACGCCGCTCCCCCCGCAGAGCTGTTCCTGACGGAGCATGCCCACGTGCGGATGCTGCGCGTCCTGCTGGAGGTTTTCTACCAGCCCATGCTCAAGGAGGCCTTCTTCGACGAGCAGGAGCTCTCCAACATCTTCCCCAGCCTCGAGGACCTCGTGGAGGTCCACAGTGAGTCTGGGGCGGGGAGGGGGGGCCGGCAGGCAGAGTGAGCCCCCCCCAGCAGCAGGCGCTGACCCCTTTCCTCTGCCCCCCAGCCGTCTTCCTCGACAGCCTGAAGAAGCTCCGGGAGGAGAGCAGCTACGTCATCTCCGAGATCGGAGACRTCCTGCTGGCCCGGGTGAGAGGGGCGTCCGGGAGGGGGCTCGTGTGTGGGTGGGGGTTCATGGGGGGGGCTCACACAGGGGGGCTCACACAAGCGCACCCCCCAGTTCGAGGGCACGGAGGGCAGCTGGTTCCAGAAGATCTCGGCGCGGTTCTGCAGCCGCCAGTCGTTCGCGCTGGAGCAGCTCAAGGCCAAGCAGCGCAAGGACACCCGCTTCAGCCAGTTCATCCAGGTAACGCCTCCCCTTCCTGGGGGGGGCCCTGATCCCCCCCACCACCCAAAGGGGCCCTGATTTCCCCCCCTTGGAGGGACCTTGATTTCCCCCCCCCCATTTCATCCGTGCCCCTAAACGTCACCCCACTTTGGCCAGGCCAATTCCCCAACCTCATCGGCCTCCCCCTAAATTCCTCTTCAGCTTCCCGCTGCCTCAGCTGCAGGAGGGGGATCT
>NW_020447324.1:114152-115989 GCF_003343035.1 Apteryx rowi
GAGGCCGCAGGCGAGCGGGCCAAGGTGGAGCAGGCRGCCGAGTGCTGCCGGCAGATCCTCAACCACGTCAACCAGGAGGTGCGGGACATGGAGAACCTCATGGTAAGAGACCCCCCCTCTGCCCCTCCGCCAGCCCCACGGTGCCTCTGCCCCTCACTGCCCCATTTACACACCCCCCCCCGCAGAAGCTGAAGGACTATCAGCGACGCCTGGATCTCTCCAACCTGAAGCAGAGCATGGACCCGCTGCTGAGCGAGTTCAAGGTGAGCCTGGGAGCCGGGGGGGAGCCGCTGAGGGGGGTCCTGCCCCCCCAACCCCCCCTAACCCCCCCTCACCCCCCCCCCAGAACACGGACATCACCAAGAGGAACCTGGTGCACGAGGGGCCGCTGACCTGGCGCGTCACCAGGGACAAGGCCGTAGGTGAGCGCGGGGCAGCGTGGGACAGGGTTTTGAGGGGGGGGGTCACAGGGAGCCCGTTCTCCCACTGACCCCCCCCCTCGGCGCATTCCCCCCCCCCCAGACGTGCATGTGCTGCTGCTGGATGACCTGCTGGTGCTGCTGCAGCGGCAGGAGGAGCGGCTGGTGCTGCGCTGCCACAGCCGCACCATCACGCCCACGCCCGACGGCAAGCAGATGCTGAGCCCCATCATCAAGCTCAGCTCCGCCATGACCCGCGAGGTGGCCACAGGTGGGGGCCTGGGGGGGTCCCGGGGGGGTTCTGGGACCCGCTGGGGGCTACGGAGCTTCTGTGGGGATAGGGAGGGATGTTCGGGGGCGCAGGGTGGTCGCTGGAGATGAGGGGACCGATCGCGGTGGTGCATGGGGCTGTGTCGTGTGCGAGCGTGTGTGTGTGCATGTCTGTGTGTGTGTGTGCGTGTGAGTGTGCACATTGTGCATGCGTGTGCGTGTCACACATGCATGTGTGCATGCGCCTCACGTGGCGTAGCATGTTCCTGGTATGTGGTGGGCACTGTGTTGTGTGCACGTGCATGTCCTGCGTGTCCTGTGTGCGCATTGTGCATGCATCATGCATGTGCATGTCCTGTGTGTGCCTGTCCTGCACATGGATGTTGTATGTGTGTGTGCATGTGTGTCATGCCTGTGTGGTGTGTCATGCGCATGCGTTGTGCACATGCATGTGTCCTGCGTGCGCATTGTGCATGTGTCGTGCGCATCCTGCGCATGTCCTGTGCATGCATGTTGTGTGTGTGTGCACGCATGTCATGTCTGCATGGTGTGTCGTGCACATGCATTGTGCACATGTATGTCCTGYGTGTGCATCGTGCATGTGTCCTGCACGTGCATGTCGTGTGTGTACGTGTTGTGCCTGTGTGGTTTGCATGTTGTGCGCCATGCACATGCATGTGCCCTGCGTGTCACGTGCACACGTCACGTGTGCGTTTGGGTCCCAGCAGGACTGTGGGGGCCACCAGGTGCCCAGGGGGTTCGGGTCAATGCGGTGGGGCAGGGGGGGGCCGCAGCGCAACGCCCTCTCTGACCCCCCCCCCAATTGCCACCCCCAGACCACAAGGCCTTTTACGTGATCATCAGCTGGGAGAACGGCGCCCAGATCTACGAGCTGGTGGCGCAGACGGTGTCGGAGAGGAAGAAGTGAGGCTGGGAGGGGTCCCGTGGGGTGGGGGGGGGCCCACGCGGGGACCTCACCCCCCTCTGCCACAGCTGGTGCGCCATGATCAGCGAGACGGCCGGCTCCCTCAAGCTGCCGGGGTCCCACCGGGCGAAGGCGGCCCGCAGCAGCCACAGCCCCCACAGCCCCATCTAGTGAGTGGGGGGCGCCGGGGGGCGGGTGGAGGGTTTGGGGGGGTTGGCGGAGG
>NW_020447324.1:117549-119333 GCF_003343035.1 Apteryx rowi
CAAACCTCGGCCCTTGCACCCTCCGACCCAAACTGGCATTGCCCAGACCCCAGACTACTGCCCCTGCACCCCCCGACCCCAATGGGCGCTGCCCGGCCCCCCATCCTGACCCCAAACCTCGGCACCTGCGCCCCCTGACCCCAGTGGGCGCTGCCCGGCCCCCATCCTGACCCCAAGCCCCCGCAGTGCGCACGCTGCAGCAGCGGCTGCCAGCAGAGGCCCCCGCGGCAGGCGACGGGGCCGCCTCGCCCCCCGAGGACGCCCGGCAGGGGCCACGGCGGCCCCCCGCACCCCAGGAGGAGGAGGAGGAGGAGGAAGAACGCCGGGATGCCGGCGATGGCGCCGAGAGTGAGGGCGAAGGCCGTGGGCAGCGCACCGAGGCCGGCGGCRCTGCCGCAGGTAACGGGGCGCCGGGGCTGGCCGGCTCGCAGCGGCATCACCCCGTCTCTCTCCATCCATCCATCCATCCGTCTGTCTGTCTGTCTCTCGCAGGGGGGACCCCGAATGGCCCCCGCTCCCCCGAGTGGGGGCCGCGGCTGGTGGAGGGGCCGGCGCCCCCCCTGGCGCTCGCCCCACCGCAGGCGGCCTGGCTGCGGGCCCAGCTGCAGGGCCTGGAGGAGGCTCTCCGGGGGCTCAAGGTGAGGGGATGGGGATGAGGCAGCCCCCCTGCTCCCCCCCCAGCGCGCCATGGGGCTGCTCTGTCCCTGGTGTGCCGTGGGGCTGCCCCCTGTAACAGCCTGCGGGGCTGCTCCCCACTAACACGCTGTGTGTCTGCTCCCCCTAATGTGCCGTGGGGCTGCTGCCCCCTAACACACTGGGTCTGCTGCCCCCTAATATGCCATGGGGCTGCCCCCCATAATGCGCCGTGGGTCTGCTCCCCCCAACACACTGGGTCTGCTGCCCCCTGATGCACCGTGGGTCTGCCCCCCAGGAAATCGAGGAGGATTACTGGCAACTCCAGGAGCTCCTGGCCAAGCACAGCTCCACCGGCTGCCTCTTCACATGAGGGCAGGTGCGTGGGGCGCCGTGGGGCCGATGCCGTGGGGTGGGGCACCTCGTGCCGGGGGGCATGTCACGCTATGGGGCACCTCGCGCCGTGGGGTGGGGGCACGCTGTGGGACGTGCTGTGAGGCTGGGGCACATTGTGCTGTGGGACACACCACAGGGCCGGGGCGTGCTGTGAGGCGCGCCGTGGGGCATGTCATGCCATGGGGCGCGCCGTGGGGTGTGTCGTGCCATGGGGTGTGTCGTGCCATGGGGCGGGGGCATGCCGTGGGGCACGTCATGCTGTGGGGTGCACCCCTCGGGACCTGACCCCTCTTCTCTCTCTCTCTCTCTCCCCAGCCCCTGCCGTTGGAGCCAGGCCCCCTGCCCTGCCATGGGGCGCAGGCCAGGGCTGCCCCACGGCGGTGGGCCGGCTGCAGAGGCCCATGTGCCCCGGGGGGCCGGGGCTGCCCCACGGCTTTGCCTGGTACCGCTGCTGGGGGGCAGCGCCTGCCCTATGGGGAGGCTCCCCCCCCCCGCCAAGTGCCTCCCCGCCCCCCACGCTGTTTTTTTTATACATTTGCTGGGATTTTATATAAATATATATATATGGGACTGAAGTGGGGGGCGGGGGGCCCTCCCCCCCCCACATATGGGGCTGGTTCTTTTTTAACCATTGTACAGAAACTGGGATGGAGGGACCCCAAACCTGCCCCCCCTTGCTACCGCGGGTCCCCCCCCCCAGGCAACGCTTGGCACAGGCCCCTCGCTGCGGGTCCGGGGCGGCCGTGGGGCAGGGA
>NW_020447324.1:120404-122594 GCF_003343035.1 Apteryx rowi
GCAGCAGCAGCAGTGGGTGGCGGTGGCGGCGGCAGCTGCGCCAGCCCCGGGTAGAAGTGTGGCGAGTAGAGGGCGGCAGGCAGCTTGGAGCCGCCGAGGGGCAGCGCCCCTGGCACGTAGGGGCCCCAGCCCCACGGGTACTCGGGGAAAGGAGCCGCGCGGCCGTAGGGCCCCAGCAGCGCCGGTGCCTTGGAGTAGCCGGAGACACCTGCGGCGAGAGGGGCGGCCGTGAGGGTCCCGGCAGCCCTCGGTCCCCGCAGCCGTGGGGGTCCCGGCAGCTGCGGGGGTCCCGGTGGCCCCCGGCGCCCGCCTCACCTGAGCCCAGGAAGGGCAGCGCTGCGTCCAGCCGCAGCTTCTCAGCCTCGGGCTGGCGCTCGTAGAGCGGCGAGCGGCTCGGCGGCTCGGCCAGGCGCGGGCTGGAGAAGAGCGACTGCAGGGTCTGCGGAGAGCGGCAGTGAGCAGCGGCGATGCCTCCAGGCGGCTTTGTCTGCCAGGAGCCCACTGGGATCCCCCCCGGGACCCCCTGGGCCTCCCTGGGATCCTCCCAGGAGCCCCCAGGCCTCTGCAGGATTCTCCTGGGACCCCTCCAGGACCCCATTGGGACCCCCCAGGACACTCCAACACCTCCTGGGCCTCCACGGGATCCCCTGGGATTCCTCCAGGACCCCCCTGGCTTCCCTGGGCCTCTGCAGGATCCCCTGGGACCTACCCAGGACCCCCCAGGATACCCCCAGCCCTCCACGAGACCCTCCTGGGCCCCCTCCAGCTGCCCCAGTCCTCCTTGGGACCCCCCCGACCCTCCCTGGGACCCCCCCGGGCCTCCCTGGCATCTCTCCAGGACCCTCCAGGATCCCCCTGGCCCTTTCCCAGGACACCCCTGGCCCTTTCCCATGGGACCCCCCCGGGACCCTTCCATGGGATGCCCCCAGTTCTTCCCCGGGATCCCTCCAGGCCGCCACAGTCCTTCCCCACGGGACCCTCCAGGCCCCCCCCGGCCCTTCCTCTCCCCGGGACCCCCCCCGCCAACCCCTCTGCAGGCCCCCCCAGTACCTCGGGGGTGAGGGGGGCGCAGTCGGGTCCGGGGCTGCCGCCGCCGAAGGGGCCCTGCGCCAGCAGGAAGGGCGAGCTGCCGCCCACCTCGAGCAGCGGGTAGTTGACCAGCACCACCTTGCTGAAGTTGAACTTGTAGGTGAAGCGCTTGCCCTTGGTCTTGTGCAGGATCCGCTTGTTGTAGTAGTACCTGGGGGGGGCAGGAGGCGGTGGGAGGGGGCACCAGGACGTCTGGGCCCCCACTGCGGCCCTCACCTCCCCCCGCCGTGCTCACCTGAGCGCCCGGCTCAGCTTGTCGTAGTTCATCTGGGGTTTGCACTTGCGGACGCCCCAGAGCCGGGCCACCTCGTCGGGGTCCTTGATGACGAACTCGCCGTAGTCGCCCTGCCAGGCGATGACGTCGTGATACTCCTCCTTGCGCAGCAGCTCCAGGATGAAGTGCCACAGCTGGATCTGCCGCGAGCCCGGGCTCGACTCCGGCTTGTACGCCCAGTCCGGGAAGGCGAAGCCTGCGGGGAGGCAACCGGCCCACGCGCCCTTGGCGAGGGGCCCTGGGGGCCCTGGGCGTGGGCATCGGGGCCTGGGTGTGAGCAGGAGGCTCTGGGCGTGGGAGCCACTTGTCCTGGGTGTAAGTGGGGTGTCCTGGGTGCAAGCAGCAGGCTCTGGGTGCAAGCGGGGTGTCCTGGGTGCAAGTGGGGGTCCTGGGTGAAAGAGGTGTGTCCTGGGTGGGAGCAGCAGGCTCTGGACACAGGGGGCCATGTGTCCTGGGTGCAAGTGGGGTGTCCTGGGTGCAAGCGGGGGGTCCTGTGTGTGAGCAGCAGGCTCTGGGCACGAGGGCCACATGGCTGTGCCTGCCCCAGCGCCCCCCGGGCGGGTGCTGGGCACGGGGGGGCCGCGGGTGCCGGGCACCCTTACCTGGGGTCCAGAGTGCTGGCACCGGGGAGGTGAGGAGCAGGTCAGACACGCAGTTACAGTCCATGTTGCGGCAGGGTCACACCTGCAGGCGAGACGGGAGTCGGGGGGGCTGCACAGGGGCACCCCGAAACCCTGGGGCATCCACAGGCTCGGCCCGGCATGGGGGGGAGGACGGGGGAGAGGGTCTGCGGCTGAGGTGGGCTGCAAGGGGGGGACTTCGGGGAC
>NW_020447324.1:123509-125218 GCF_003343035.1 Apteryx rowi
CTAGCGCCCCCCCGATGCACCCCCGATGCGCCTCTAATGCACCCCGAAAGTACGCCTAACGCACCCCGATGCATCCCTAATGCACCCCCTAATGCAACACTAGCGCACCCCGAATGCACCTAACACACCCTAATGCACCCCTGATGCACCGACCCCAAGCGTACCTCTAACGTACCCCAATGCACCCTGATACACCCCGATGCACCGCTAATGAACCTCTAACGCACCCCTGGCACACCCTAATGTGCCCCAACACACCCTGCAGCCCAGCACGCACCCCCACATCCCGATACACACCCCCCAATACACACCCCTAATGCACCCCGCACTCCAACACGCACCCTGACACGCGCTCCTCATGCACCACACATCCCTCACGTGCTACACACCCTGATGCACACTCGTAATACACCCTGCACACCCCGAAACACACCCAAATGCACCCTGTGCACCCCAACACACACCCTGTGCACCTCAAAACACACCCAAATGCACCCTGCACACCCCAACACACACCCTGTGCACCCCAAAACACACCCAAATGCACCCTGTGCACCCTGACACACACCCCAATACACCCTGCACACTCTGAAACACACCCCTAATACACCCTGCGCACCCTGACATACACCTCGCAGTGCACTCCCCTGTGCGCTGTGCACTGCGCACCCCGACACGTGTCCCCAGGACATGCACACGTCCCCTGTACACATACATCCTGACACGCAGCCCTGTGCACGCGCAGCCTGCACATGAGCACCCCTTGCACACGCGTCCTTGTGCAAGGCACGCTCACGCTCGCAGGCACCTCCCTTGCGCCCCCCCCCCGTCCTGCTGCACATCCTCGCACACGCAGCCACATCCCTGCACGTACAGAGGTGTCCTCATACACCCACAAGCGCATCCTTACACACACACACGCACGTCCCTCACTCACACCCTCCCGTACAGACACATTACACACACCGCGCGCATCCCTTATATGCACAAACCACTYGCACACCCCTCATGCACACACTGTCCGTACACACACAACTACATATCCCCCAAACACGCATTAAACACAGACACGCTACGCACATCCCTTATAGACACACTCATCCCCGATGCGCACACATTTGTACACGGACAAGCTTTGCATGCCGCTTACACACCTGAACACCCCTCTGTGATCCCTATATATGAACACCCTGTGCACAGACACCCCCTATGTGTGCACAGACACACTTTACACCTCATACACACACACACCCTTTACACACAGACGCTGTGTAAAGGCGATGCACGTCCCATCCCCTACACACGTACCGGACACACACGGTGCACGTACACCCTGCTTGTATACATGCACACCCCATGCACGCACCCCCCCCCCCCGGTGCCCGCTCGGACACGCGTGCCACACACACCCCATATGCGCAGCCTGTGCAAGCAGACCCTGCACAGACCCTACACGGGGTCCCTACGCGCATGGACCCTAAGCAGATTCTACTTGGGGACCCTACACATACCCTATGCTGGGACCCTACGCAGACCCTATGCGCAGACCCTACATGGACCCTACGTGGGACCCTATGCAGGGACTACACAGACCCTATGCAGACCCTATGCACGAACTCTATGCACGGACACTACACGCAGCCCTTGTGCACGCGCATGGGCCACACCTGCATCGCGGAAGGGGTGCAGCGGCTTTGTGGGCTCGATTT
>NW_020447324.1:125848-128307 GCF_003343035.1 Apteryx rowi
CCGGCCGTGGCCCGGCTCGGCTCATTGTTTCATGACCCGCGGCGATGGGAGCGCGGCCCGGCCCCCCCGGCCCGGCCCCCCCGGCCCGGCCCGGCCCGGCCCGGCCCGGATCGATGCGGGGATCAATGGGCCGCTTTGATCCGCCGGCGCCGGCGGGATAACGAGGGGCCGCCCCCGGCCGGCGGCAGGGATGGAGGGATGGGGGAAGGAGGGATGGAGAGAGGGATGGATGGGGAGAGCGGTGGGATAAAGAGGGACCGAGAGGAGAAGGGATAGAGCGGGATGGGGAAGAAGGGATAGAGAGAGGGATGGGGAGAGCGACGGGATAGCGGAAGGGATGGGGGAAGAAGGGATAGAGAGAGGGACGGAGAGGAGACGGCACGGAGTGAGAAAAGGGGAAAGTGGCAGGATGGGGAGAAGGAGTGGAGAGAGGGACGGCGAGAAGAAATGGAGAGAGCAAAGGGGAAAGAAGAGAAGGGCAGGGAAGGATGGAGAGAAAGAGGGATGGAGAGAAGGGTAGAAGGAGGGATGGGGAGAAGGAAGGTTGGAAAGCGAGAAGAGGAGGAGAAGGTGAGAGACGGGGGACGGGTGGAGAGAAGGAAAGGGGAGAAGGAGGAACGGGTGGAGGGAAAGAGGGAGAGACGGATGGCGAGAAGGACGGGTGGACAGACTGAAGGAGTGCGTGGGGAAGGAGGGATGGATGGATGGGACAGGCGTTAACGATGGAGGGATGGAGGAGAGGGGAAAGGCAGTGGGGACRGAGGGATGGGGGCGCCTGCCCCGGGACGGCGCCGCAGCTCGGTCCGCGCCACCCCGCGGTGTCCCGGGACCGCGAGTGGGGCCCCCGCGCCGGGCACGAGTGTGCAGCGCCGTGCAGACACGGACAAGGTCGGGCTGCGCAGTGCAGAGCCGGGCACAAGTGTGCTGCACTGTGCAAAGCCGGACAAGGTTGTGTCGCGCCGTGCAAGCCTGGGCACGCGTGTGCAGCGCCGTGCAAAGCCGGACAAGGTTGCGCCGCGCCGTGCAAGCGTGTGCAGCGCCGTGCAAAGCCGGACAAGGTTGCGCCGCGCCGTGCAAGCGTGTGCAGCGCTGTGCAAAGCCGGACAAGGTCGGGCAGCGCCGTGCAAGCCCGGGCACGAGTGTGCAGCAGTCTGCAAGCGCGGAGCGGCGCAGACACGCGTGTGCCCGCCCGTGAACGGGGGGGGTAAATTTTGCCACTGAGCAAGAGCCAAGAGGGGGGAGAAGCAGCCGCCGCACCTATAGAAACCGTATAGATATCTACAGCCCACGAAGGGAGCCCCTGTGGCCGGTGAGAAGCCGGCACGGGAACAGCGGGCTGCGGAGGCTCGTGCCGAGAAACGCCCTGTACACGATGCCCTGAACACGCACTGTATCCATAAGAGAAACGTAACCGTATATACCGAATGGAAAGAATAGCCTTTATATCGTTCGTTATTATACACTCCATAAATATAGGTACTCGTATAGAAACAATATCTAAGTCCAGAGCAGAAGCCTGCCTATATATATTTTTATGTAGAGGATAAATAAAAATATTCGCACAAGCTACACATATTTCCACAGAAAGAACAGATTGTCCGTAGTACTTCCATAGTAGAAATGTGTCTGCATATATACTGAATAAACAGCATAAATATAGATATTGATATAGGAATAATATCCTATAGCTATTTGTAAAGAAATAATATCCTGTAGGCAGTATATCCATACAAGAAATGTGTCCATAAATATATATGCGATATAAATATACTGATATAGAAATAATATAGCCAGTATTTCTGTAACAGAAACACGTCTGTCTATAGTATTTATATAATTTAACTGTAGCTATTTGTATAGAAGTAATAACCTATAGCAAGTAAATCTATAACAGGAACTTGTCTATGAATACAATTTAACTACAGCTATTTGTATAGAAAGAATAAACTCTATACAGTGTATTTATATGACACGTTTCCATATATACAGCGTAAATACAGATATTGCTATAAACCCCAAACCCCATAGGGGTTTCTATAGGGGGAGATGCTGTATACCCACGCCTGTGCATGTCGCTTGTGCAGCGCGGTCGCCGCACCGCGCTGGAAACCGCAGCCCTGCCCGCCCGGGGACCTATAGACCCGATAGGGGCCGGGGAAGGGGTCGGCAGGAGCCGCCCGTGGGCACCGGGTCCATATAGGGGACAGGAGCCATCCGTGGGCACCGGGTCCGTATAGGGGACAGGAGCTGCCCGTGGGCACCAGGTCCCTGCGCAGCCCCGACGGCGCGTCCCATTCCCGGCCCGCTCCGCTCCGCGGGGCCGGGGCGGCCGAGACGAGACAAGCCGGTGGGGGGTACAGAACAGGGACAGGGACCGGGACCGCGACCAGCCCATCGCCGGCCCCTCCGAGCCCCCCGGCGGCGGCGGATCCGGGCCGGGGGCGGAAGGGGGGGGCGCG
>NW_020447324.1:128641-131120 GCF_003343035.1 Apteryx rowi
GGGGGCCGGTTGATTAGCGATTAACGGGCAATTAGAGCCCCCGCACCGCGGCAGGAGGGAGGGAGGAAGCAACAGGCGGAAAACCGTGGACACGCACACGCACGGGTCATGGGCTCCTTTGCACACGTGTGTGCCCGTGCTTGTGCACCTGCAGCTGGTGTGCCGGCTCCCGCACGTGTGCAAATGCTCCCGTGCATGCACAATCAGAGGGTCGCACACCTGCTCCCACACGTGTGTGCAAATGCTCACGTGCACACACAATCAGGGGGTCGCACACTGGCTCCCACATGTATGTGCAAGTGTTCACATGCATGCACAACTGGGGGGTTGCACACCAGCTCCTGCACATGTGCAAATGCTCCCATGTACACACGGCTGCGGTTTCGTGAGCTGGCTCATGTGCATGGGTGCCTGCTCGCACACCTGGGTGAGTGCAGTCCGTGTGCCAGCTCGCATGCGTGTGCGCCCTGCGCAGTGACGCTGGGCCCACGGTGCTGCTCTGCCCAGGCGGGATGTCACTGGGGAGCTCAGGGACAGATGTTGTCCCCTCATGAGTGACGTTGGTTGCTCGGGGCTGGTTCCCCACTGTCGGGGGTCTCTCCAGTCCCCCCAAACTTTCCTTTTATTATTATTTTCCTTTCACTCCCTGGCAGAAGGGAACCGGGGCCCGTGACCTGGCAGTGGCTGTTAATACTCTAATTAATCAAAGTGACGGGCTGATGCCATCTCGGTGGGTCACGGGGCCTTAATTACACTGGACAGACAGACAGAGCTATTGCAACCTGCACAGGCATCCAGGGCAGCTGCCTGCATGCCGGCACCTGCGCGTGCAGCCGGGCACCCCCGCGCACACACACCCCGGCGCTGCGTGCACACACGTGTGCAAGCAGACGCACTCAACACGCTGCTGACAGAAGGGTCTGCCATGCACAGACGCGCAGCACGCCTTGCACGGACGCGGCCCGCTGTGCCGCATGCCGTGCTCTCCCAGCGTGTGCATGCACTGCTGCAGCTTGCACGGCTCCTTCGCATGGGYGGCGCGGGATGTTGTGCTTTCTTTTCCCGGCGCATCTCCGCGTTTTGCTGAGCCTCGGCGGCCGGCGTGCCCTTCATGCCTATACTCAACACGCGTATTTGACAGACATACCCGCGCGCTGCTCACGGCATGCGACACATTCGCATCGTGCTCACGGGCCGCACGTTAGYGAGACAGCGGAGACGCTGCTCCTCTTATGGGGCTCCTCGCTGCGGGTTGTGCGCAGGGGGTGGATTTCACGCTGCGATATCTGCAAGCAAATATCTGCAGAAAAGAAAGTGGCGTCTGGGCAAACACGAGTGCGTCTTGGCCGGGAGGATCCTGCCAACGCGTGGATAAACTTCCGCGCCTGCCGCCGAGGTGTGCAAACGCGGGTGCACAGGCGGCGGGCGCAACCGCTGGCCCCCATCGGCCAGGGAAGGTTCGGTCTCGGCACCCTGGGCCGTATCCGCCCGTACGGCCTGTAGCCATCATTAAATCATCGTTAGCTCGGTTATTCCCTGACAGCCCCGGGGGGGTTTCCCGACAGTGCCTCCAAAGTAGAGAGAAATGGAGAAATTCTCGGCTCCCGGCCGCTCCGAGAGGGGAGAACAGGCTCCATATTTCTTCATTTGAAGCCACTTTATTTCTGATGCCAGTTTTATTTAAGCATTTTACGTTTACACTTTGACACGTATCCATGTCCTGGAGAGAGAGGGCGAGAGAGGGAGATGAAATGAAAAACCCAGCGACGTGGGCGCGAGAGGCAGAGAGGCAGAAAAAGCCAGTGGCCCCCCAGCGCTGGGGGGGCCTGGAGAGCGGCAGGAACGCGTGCGCGGGGCGCGGGAAAGCTCCAGCAGGTGGGAGAATCATTGCACCAAGCAGGGGGGGAAAAACCATGGGAAAAGGTGGGGGGTCTCATTTTGCATTTTTGCCCAAAACATGGGGATTTATTGCAAAGGGGGGGGGGAATTTGGAAAGGGTTTTGCACAAGCATTGCACCAGCAGAAACTGTGGTTTGCACGAGGCTGGGTGCTGTGGCTCCGGTGGTGTCAGTGTCCTGCCGGCCAGGCGCCCAGCTCCGCTCGCTTCCCGCGCACGGAGGCTCTGCGCGGCACCAATTAAGCGCCGGCTGCCGGAGGCTGCGGCAAGCAGACCGTGGGCCCACGAGCGCCTCCGTCCCCCGAGCCTCCGCGCCGGCGACCCACGAGAGGCTTTTCCGGAACTGCCGCACGCCGGCCCCAGGGCCCGGCGCTGCCAAAGCACCGCAGCATCTGGATGCGACGGACTCGTGATTGGAAGGGCTGGGAGTCTCCCGGGTCCTTGCAATTATGGCGGGTTCAAACCCTCCTGAGGTCCTTGAAATTAGGGGATTGGGACCCTCCAAGGTCCTTGCAATTAGGGGAGCTGGGATCCTCCCAAGGTCCTTGAATTAGGGGGATTTGAAGCCTCCCGAGGTCCTTG
>NW_020447324.1:131241-133320 GCF_003343035.1 Apteryx rowi
GCAATTATGGCGGGTTCAAACCCTCCTGAGGTCCTGGGGGGGGGGGTGTCAAACTCCTCCAAGGTCCTTGCAATTAGGGGATTGGGACCTTCCCGATGTCCTTGAAATTAGGGGGATTTGAAGCCTCCCGAGGTCCTTGCAATTTGTGGATTTGGGACCCTCCAAGGTCCTTGCAATTCAGGGGGGGTCTGAAGCCTCCCGAGGTCCTTGCAATTAGAGGTTTGGCACCTCCCCGCACAGCTGGGTGCAGACTCGGGGCCCCCTGGTCTCATCTGCACGCAGCCCTGGCCGGAGCAACGGTGGTTCCCGCGCGATGACGGGGCCAAACTCTTCCAGCTGCCCCCCCCACCGCTCAGACACCCCCCGGCTCTCCCCGTCCCACGGCTGCCCCTGCGGCGAGTCCCAGCCAGCGGCGCCTGTCCGTGCCGGCCGCGTGGCCTGGGCCCCATCCCGCTCCGGCCTGTGGCCCGATCAATGGGGCTGTCCGGGGAGGTGCAGTGCGCAGGGTAAATATTAAAGCCGGGTGCTTCGCTAATTCAAAGCATCGATCAGGCGGGGATGAGAGCAATAAATTATTGTGACAAGATGCAACTCTCACGCCGGCTCCCCGCGCCGATCGATGGGGCGCTGGGCTGCCGCTCGCAGCCAGGCCTGGCACTGGGCCCCCGGCTCTCCCTGGCCCCGCGTACCCGTCCYGCGGCCACCCAGGAAGGTCCTGGAGCACAAAGTCCCGCGGGGGGGGCTGTGCAATACTTTGGGGCATCCCCCCCCCCCACCCCAGCAGTCCTGAACATGGAGTGCAAAAGCTCGGCGGGGGTGGTTTGGGGGCTCTCGCCGTGCTTGCGAGGCTGCGCGGCGGGAAGCAGAGGTGCACATGCAGGGGTGCATGGAGCAGGCGTGCAGGGAGCAGATGGGGTGCATAAGCGTGTTGCGTGTGCGTGTGCAAGCAGGGAGACGGGGATACGTGTGCGTGTGCAATGGGACATAGTGGGCAAATGGGAGTTTGTGCATGCCGGCAGACTGCTGTGTGGGTGCAGACAAGGTGTGCAAGCACGTGCATGTTCATGCAGGGCGACGGGGCTGCATGTGCGTGTGCAATGGGGCACGGTGCATGCCAGCAGACTGCCATGCGGGCACAGACAAGGTGTGCAAACGTGTGTGTGTGCAAGCAGGGATATGAGGATACATGTGCATGTGCAATGGGATATGGTGTGCTAATGGGATTCTGCGCATGCTGGTAGACTGCTGTGTGGGTGCAGACAAGGTGTGCAAGCATGTGCATGCAGGGAGATGAGGATATGTGTGCATGTGCAATGGATATGGTGTGCAAGTGGACATCTGTGCAAGCTGGCAGACTGCCACGCAGGTGCAGCCAGGGCGTGCAAGCATGTGCATGTGCATGCAGGGCGACGGGGCTGCATGTGTGTGTGCAATGGGGCACGGTGGGTGTCTGTGCATGCCAGCAGACTGTCATGCAAGTGCAGCTGGGGCATGCAAGCATGTGTGTGCAGGGAGATGAGGATACATGTGCGTGTGCAATGGGATATGGTGTGCGAGCGGACATCCGTGCATGCCAGCAGACTGCCATGCAGGGTGGAGCCAGGGCGTGCAAGCGTGTGCATGTGCAATGGGGCACGGTGGGTGCATGTGTGTGCCGACACACTGCCGTGTGGGTGCAGCCGGGGCATGCAAGTGTGTGTATGTGCACGCGTGAATCCATGCAGCATTAGCAGCCAGCGCGGCGCTCTGCTGCGTGCTGGCTTTGCGGCGGATGCAAGTGGAGGCGTTTGAGGGATGGGGACAGAGAAGCACTGATTCCCCCTGCCCCCAAACCCTGCGGCGGGGATGAAGCCGGGTCTGCAAACCCCGCGGGGCCCCCACTGCTCCTCGGAGCCCCACGGCACGTCCCTCCCGCAGGCCCCGAGTGCCCGCGGCAGTTCGGAGCTGGTGCTGTGAGCCACAGCCAGTGGAGGTGCCCCGAGGCTCGAAGCCGGAGCTCAGAACCACCCCCCCCCCGCCCCCAGGGCTTTGGGTTCAAACAGGATTATTTTGGGTCGATGACAAGAGCAGCCATTCCCA
>NW_020447324.1:134066-135349 GCF_003343035.1 Apteryx rowi
GTGCCGCATGGGGCAGGGCTGTGCTGGGGAGCGGGGCCGGGGGCGCGCGGGGGCCAGGGCAAAGCGACGAGCAGGTGCTTGGTAAAGCAGACACGCACACGCAGATGCTCCCCAGTGCAGACACACACACACACACACACACACACACACGGCATCCGCTCGCCTTGCACGTGCATTCCCCCCACACACCTCGGACACACATGCTGCACGCCTACCCGGGGGGGGGAGCGCCTGTGCATGCTTGCACGGGGGGTGTGTGTGCATGCACATGCATGCATGCCCCTGCACACGTGTGTGCATGCGGTCAGTGCACGCACATAACCGCGCACATGCACACGCATGCAGCACTCAGACCCCCCCCCCCAATCTGCACCCCAGTCACGCAGCTCTCCCAAATGCGCCGCATTGTGCAACCACCGCCCCCCCTCCCCGTTGCACCCAGCTCCGCCATGGGGGGTCCCGGCTGCACGCGCTGCTGCCCCCCACCCTGACGAGACGGGGGGGGGGGGTTGGCAGCCCCAAGCCCTGCTCGCCGGGGGGCAGCGCTGGGGCAATGGGGCCTGTAGGGCTGCGTGGCTGTGGGGCTGGGGGCTGGGGGTTGTGCCTGTGGGGTGCATGGATCTAGGTCTGCGGGTCTAGGGTGTGTGTGTGTGTGGGGGGGGTCCATGAGTGTGTGGGTCTGGGGCCCGTGGGCGTGTGGGGTCAGTGGGTCTGGCTGTGGCTATGGGATCTGCAGTGTCTGTGGGGTCTGCAGGGTTTATGGAGTCGGTGGGGTCTATGGGATCCACAGGGTCCGTGGGGTCTATGGGGACTGTGGGGGTCTGCAGGGTCTATGGGGTGCATGAGGTCTATGGAGTTTGCAGGGTCTATGGGGTGTGTGGGGTCTACAGAGTCCGAGGGGTCCGGGCAGGTGTGTATGAGGTTTATGGGGTCTATAGAGTCCGTGCAGTCTATAGGGTCCATGGAGTCTATGGAGTCTGTGGATTGCGGGGGGTCTATGGGGTTCCTGAGGTCTATGGGATTTATGGGGTCTATGAGTTTATGGGGTCCATGAGGTCTATGGGACCTGTGGAGCCCGGGGAGGGGGGTTTATGGGGTATATGGGATCCGGAGGGGGTCTATGGGGTCTGTGGGATCCGTGAGGTCTGTGGGATTTAGGGGGCCTATGGGGTTTATGGGGTCTGTGGAGTCTGGGGGGGTCTACGTGGTCTATGGGGGGGTCTATGGGGTCCAGAGGGTCTATGGGGTCCATGAGGTCTAAGGAGTCTATGGGGTCTGGGGGG